>NW_017728907.1:5775090-5776427 GCF_001723895.1 Crocodylus porosus | reverse complement strand
CACAGTACTCCAACTGCAGCCTGGCCAGTGCCGCATAGAGGGGGAGGATCACCTCCTTGGACCTGCTTGAGATGCATCTGTGGATGCATGACAAGGTGTAGTTGGCCTTTCTGACCGTGTTCCCATACTGTCGACCCATGTTCATTTTGGCACCAATAGTGACTCCAAGATCCTTTTCTGCGTCTCCACTGACAAGAAGGGAGTTCCCCAGCCTGTAGGTATGCTGCTGGTCCTCTCCAGGTGCATCACTTTGCACCTGTCAGTGTTGAAACCCATTCTGTTCTCATCCCCCCACCCCTGTAACCTGTCTAGGTCCGATTGCAGCTTATTCCTCCCTTCGCGTGCCCACTCCCCCCACATCCTAGTGTTGTCTGCGAATTTGAACAGGGTGCTTTTTACCCCCTTGCCCGAGTCGCTGATGAAGATGTTGAACAGTGCAGGCCCGAGGACCGAGCCCTGTGGAAACCCTCACAAAACTCATAAAACTATACGGGATAGAGCTAGGGTGGCCCAGAGAAGGGCACCCAAACTTGATCCTCTTTGATGTAATTTAAGGACTACCTCGCATTTTCAATAATATCAAGTCATAGCAGGTGAGGCAAGTAGGTACTCTGGGTATCTATACACGTGCTCCAGGGTGGGTTGGAGGGGTACTTTAATTACAGCAGCTCTCAGGGTTGCTCTAATTATAGTGCCTGCAGCATCATGTGTATTCAGCATCCCATGCTTCAAAATGGCAGTAGGGGCACTTTAACTAAAGCTTGTTCGACTAGCAGGGGCCTGTTATGTGAATAGGTGCCCTGTGGTATAAAGGTGAGAAGCCAAAAGACCAGAACTGACTGCCAGGGGGCAGTCAATCAAGTTAAGTTTGCTCCAGATAGTTAAAGTAAGTGAATGCTAATATTACCTGCATTGTGTTTCTTCTCTCATCCCATCATTTCCACCTTCCTGATAGATAAATAAACACAACCCAAACCATTATTATAGACCATGTCTAAAAGAAATGTGTTCATTTATGAAATGGTGAAAGGATCACAAATAAAGATGAAGAATTATGGATGGCAACAGATCATTCAAATGGAAACAGATATCATGTTCATTCTACCTAGTTCTCTTGGATGACTTACAATGCCTACATTCATCTCTTCCACCACAGAAATTCATCTTAATCATAAAGGCTAGGTACAGACAGTCAAAAAGCCCAAGGCTGAATCAAGTCAGTCTTTGCAGGTTAAACCAAACTGCACAGATTAAATTGAAACAGAAGTGAACAGACATTTGCCTTTGATTCAGAAAATTCAACCACATGCCTGTAGTGGCCCAGGCCAAACACCGGG
>NW_017728907.1:5719163-5774980 GCF_001723895.1 Crocodylus porosus | reverse complement strand
GGGGGGGGGGTAATAGAGCACAGCTCTCTGGCTGTGTGTTCACTTCCTCTTCCTGCTGCCCCTAAAGTCTCTGGGATTTGCAGGCCAGAATTACAGCAGCAGGACTATGAAGGGTTGCTCATCACTTCCTCTACCTGCTTCCAGGTACCTGTGGGATTTGTAGTCCACAGCTGCAGCCAGCAGTGAGTTTGAGCAAGGGAAAGGGTGTTTAACCTCCCTCCCTGGCCTCAGACCCCAGGTGGCGTTTGCCTGGGCAGGGGGGCAAATCCTGCCCCCCTGTAGACTGGGTTGCAGCCCCAGCCAGGCTCAGCAAGCCCTCACTGTTCCAGCTAGGAAGCAGAGGGGCAGGCCAGGCCTGCTCTCTGGAGCATATATCCCAGCCAAACCCAAGGCTAGAAAACATACTGGGATGCTGGGGGGCTGTGATTTAACCTGAACCAGGAAGGGGTCTGGGGCAGAAGTTTCATAAACTGGTTCGACCCAAATCACTTAAGTCTGATACTATATTCAACCAGGTCTATTTTAAAGCAGTTTCAACCATTTTGAAACGGGTTTATAACACTGAGTTTCTAGTCTGTTACAGGTTTGAACCAGTAATCGAACTGACCATGATTCAACTTTGCCCACATCTCTCTGTAGTGATTTGTAAGGAGAGAGAATGAAAAACGAAAAAAACAGACTTCAGCTGGGCCTCAAAGCCTCATAAAACCATAACAACATTAGCATTTTAGCCTATTTTTCCTGATGCAGGGTAATATGCTATATCTAAGTAGCCAAATAAAATGAGATTATGTTATCAGCCATCTTACACAAGGTATGGAAATGTTTAGATTGCCATTCTAAAAGTAATAAATTACATAAAATATGTACCTCCTGGAATAAAAGATGCAGACAGAATCTGCTGGAAAAGTAATTTGTCCCAAGAGATCTTGACACAGCTTTTGGTCCAGAAATAAAGGTTCAAAGGCACTGGCAATATTTTCGTCTCCCCTAGTCTGCCCTTGTGGTATGTTGAAGGGTTTGAGTTTTTTAAAAAAAGGTTCATGGCTGTGGTATTTAAGGAGGAGCCAGAGTAGACATTTTGTGGACTCTTTTGGACAAATGGTTGGCAGTGAATACCAGTGACTGGATCCACTAGATGCACCCCCACCATGCTATTTTCCAAATGAAGAAGAAACTTATAGCTTCTGATCAACTGCCTCTTCAGTGGCAAAAACCCCAATCATCCTGCAAATCCAAAGGTCACTATACTGCATATCATATGACAAATGGCCATTAAAACAAATAAAGGATAAGAAGTAAAACAAAAATAATAAGACAAGGAGACAGGACACAAGAAATAACTTGTTGTATCTCAACATAAACCTTGAAAATGACCTCCCAAACTAGAGTATTTTTTTACCGTTATTCCTGGATTAAAAGTAACAATACCAAAAATTACTACTTGAGACAATGGCAATAACATATTTTTCAGGAACCATACCAACTTATCTATTGGAATATCTCTAGTATGGAGTCCATTTTTAAGAAGATCCTATAAATATAATTTCTCTTTCAGCAGTTTACTCCAATTTAAAAGAATGTGGGTTAAGATTCACCTGGTACTCAGATTGCAAAGAAAAAGAAATGTGACACTTTACAACAAGGCTATCCAACCAGCAGCCCATGGGCTGCATCTAGCCCATGAGGGATTAGGTTGTTGCCAATGGGCCATGACTCCCCATATCACCTTGGCTGCACCAGCAGTCAGATTCAACCCCACAGTCTGTGACCACACCAGGGGATGGTGCAGCAGAGCACAGCTTACCATGGGGTGCTCAGGGTGAGACCAAGCCCACATACCATACAGGGGGTGCCCACAGAGATGTACACCACAACAATGAGGCACCCACATGGGCAAGAGCTGCACTAGGGACAGTCAATGGAGGTTCATTGCAGCAGTAGAAGGGTGGGGGCTCACAAAGATGCACACTACAATTGGGAGAAATGTGGGTATATGGTGCAGTGGGGGGGCATCCATTCAGCATGTGATCTGGGGTCCCATGATCCCCACAGGGCCCCAGGCACTTAGAAATTGGACAACCCTGATTTACAGCAAAACAAAGAAAGATTCCTAAACTTTTCACTTAAACCTAATTCAGACAGCCATATGTTTCTGAGCAGCTGTTCATTTAAGTACTTTATTTCGATATAAGATGGTATGAAGGGGTCTCCAAGACAATCTGGAGAGAACAAGGAGGCCTCTCCCTCACTGGAGGAAATAGTAGATCATGCAGTTAGGAGTAGCATTGTCCTTGTGACAAACTATCCTTTATGAGAAGCAAAAACCCAATTCAACTGAGAAGCAAGGGGATTAAGCTTGGTGAGGGATAAAGTGGGAAGCCAGGAACCATGCATACAGGTCTGAACACAAACTAAAATCAAGTATCTATCAAACAAATTATTAAGTCCTATACCTGGCCGGCTGAAGTGATGGTGCTTACCAATACCTTCACTTAATGAGAGAGATGAGAGCAACGGTGGGCAATATATGGCCCACAGGCCACATCTGGTCCACCAGGCCTGTGGGGCCCCTAAAACATTTAGAAAATTTATATTTAACTGTTCCTGGCTGCCTGTCAAAGATGACAAGAGCCAGGGGCAGCAGGACCCAGGGGAAGCCAGCACAACTCAGAAGCAAAGCCAGACTGGACCTGCCCCACCCCACCCCCAGCCTACTCCCCCACAACCGGAAGTCTGTGCCTGCCACAGCTTTCAATGCTTCCTTGCACATCCACCGGCCACTCCAGCACCACATGACTCCCGGCTGCATCACCAGATCGTGGGAGCACAGGGCCTGAGCCAGTACCCTGGAGCCAGGAGCAGGGGTGGGGGGGGTGCATGTGTGTCCCTGCAATAGGTAGGGGGGATGTGGAGAGAGACAGAGAGAGCAACAAGGGACGGAGAGACTGTGTGTGTGTGCGCACGCGTGCGTTCATAAGGCGAGTCCCACACACAGCCAACCATACACATACACCTACGCCTCCACGCACTGCTATACATGCAGACCCCCACACCCACTCTCACACCCCAGCCACCCTTTCCTGGGTGAAATAATTGCCTGACCCTGAGTGAGAGGGTATCCTAATTGTAAGAAAATACAGCATGTTTATTCCTGGCAAAATAAAACAAGAGATACAACCACTTCAACTAACATCTGGAGCAAAAATCTTCCAGTGATACACTGGTAAAGCCATCTTCTCTGCATTTTCAAAACTGAGGGAAAATAACGACAAAGCACAATTGCCCTTCATATCACTTGACTATGGTGAAGCACATGGCATTCTAATGTTCTAGGCTAGGAGGCCAAAGGCACCAAGTATATAGATAACTGCTGTCTGACTGACTGAGAAGGAAAGTAACCAATTAGACCAGATCAGTGGATCTGGAGAATATGGAAGGCTTACCTATTAACTAACCATATCTTCTAACATTTCTAATTGGATTGTAATGAAATTCTTGGCACTGATAATGCAAAAAGGAAATCAGAGGAAAGAGTTGCAAATCCAAGTGCAAAGGGAACAGAGAATAGCTATCCCCCAGTGGCGCACAATACCAGTGACCACCCAAAGATTTATGGCAGTAAGTAGAGACCTATCCCCATGTCTGCTGAAAAAGTGAGAGGAGATTATAACATGCACAAGATGCATGCTGTTGTACTAGTTACCACCCTCAGCAAGAATGAGATTTCCTACTGAAGAAGAGAAAAGTGGGGGACAACCAAAGGAACTAGAAAGTTAATGTATACAAAACCAGAAGAAGATCTTAGAAATAATTTACACTGAAGACTTAAAACATGACAGTTCTGTATTTTGTTTTCCCTATGTTTACCAGTCTCAGATAAAAAGGAGCGGTGAAAGCTACACATTAAACACTAATAACTGTGTAATAAGCACTAATGCACTTCATTTAGGTGCTTAATTAGTAGTGGATACTTTAAGAATAAGACATCCTATTAGAACCTGTGTAACCATTCCTGACAGTTGTCTGCTTGACCCATTTTTGATAAACAAAGCACAGACTACTTGAAGTATTTTTCTTCCTTGTTCATCCTATTCTTCCCTGATCTCTTATTTTATGGTCAGAGGTTAAACTGCTGACCTCTCACCTTCAAGGCAAGTTCCCCTCCACCCCCCTTTTATAAGAAGTTTTCACAGTGTGCAGCATTTGGATTAGCCCCTCTCCTCTTGAACAAAAGCTATGTCTTTGTACTGCTGGTTTGGGCATGGAGTCCATACATCAGAGGAAGCTGCTCCTACTTAACATTCACAATAACTATATTGTGAGGCCCCACTAAAACCTAGCCTCTCTGTGTCTAGACTTTCACCCAACCAGCCAGCGGAGAGAAAATCCTGTAAAGCATTCAACTGAAAATTAACTATGGTATCCTGTTGTGAACCTGATGAAGATGTTATTTGAACATATGGTAAAACTTTCCATTGTTTAACATAAAGATAAGAGAAAAACTTTTAGAACCCAAAGCTTTAAACAGTCATTGGGACTGATTCACTCACGGGTCAGTAAATGCATTTTATTAGCATGCAACTACTGCCCTATGCACGCCTTCAAAATAATAGACTGATTATTAAATGAAATTCTACCCCAAAGTATTTGGAAATACATTCAGCCTAATTTTTATATATTCTAATCTAGGAGTACATTAAACTAAATCAAAATACATGCTGAAAATACTGAATTTCTTACAGATTCAAACAAAGAGTATTACATCACTATTATACTTGCATATCTGTAAAACATGACTTTAGAAAGCAACACAATTTGTATAAGAGAAAAAAATGAGAAATATGACAACAAAAGATTTTTATAGCTTTCAGCTACAAATACCTAAATGTCTACAGCTGGCATCTGTTTACTATGTAATAATGCAGGAAGCAAGGATTTGTTAGGGTGATATCTTTTATTGAACCAACTATGTAACCAGAATAAAATTAGACAAGGTTTTGAATGAAAAACATTCTTCATTGAGTTTCACATCATTTCTGGACCATCACAACTACAACGTTACTCTTATACTACTATATTATCTAATAACAAACAATGCTATTTTTAATTTTTAACACTGTTTCTTTGTAATACCATTACAGTTTCCATAATATAGTAATATCAGATCACTAGCAACACAAATATATTCTTTTTTATGACACTTCTCAAAAGCAGGCTGTGATAAAAAATGCGATCCAGAATAATTTTAAATATTTGAATAATTAACAGAAATATTCATTCTATGGAAACATATACTCCATATCATAGGCTGACAAACTGCATTTCTGCATGGTCCGTGTGATCAGTGACCATTTCAAGAGAATCCTGTAAACCCCTAAAACAGAAATTATTGTGGACATGTGATACAAAAGATGGAAGGGATGCAGGTATTTCAAGAAAAGAGACTGAAATAAGATTGGGCACACCTCTTGAAGCTCTTTTTTATAATGCTTTATAACTTATGTTTTAAATTTTGAAAGTTCACAAGAGATCACAATTTAAACTAATTTTACAAAATGTCTGGACCTAATATTTCTCAGGAATAAAAGAGTTACAGTAAGTACCATTTGGCCTCCCACTCCATACTGCCCAATATCTCAAGAACTGTTAGAGCTGGAACAAATGCTGTATACATTCTGCAGTATAAAAAGTTTGTAATCCCAAATTGCTCTTGGTGTTTCAGAGGACATCTGAAGTTAAAAGAAAAATGGAAGAAAAACTGGAGTTAAATTGGAAGTGGAAAAAAAAAAGCTATATTTGGAATGACTGACTATAAAGACTGATGTAGTACACTATATATTCAGTTTGAGCTCTGTGGAACTGCAAAACTCAAAACCTGATTCTGTTTCATGTTCAAGAAGAACAATAATGTAACAATACTAAGTAGACATATTATTAGACATTGAAAAGGGTAATGAATTTGACAGTTTTGTCAACTGAATTTGAGTATTAGCTCTATTCACAGTCAGCTATATCTGCCAATATGGTGTTCAAAGGTCTTTCCAGGATATGCTAGGTCAGTGCTTTTCAGCTGGTGTGCCGCAGCACACCAGTGTGCTGTGAAGAGCTCCCTGGTGTACTGTGAAAATTTTGGAATAACAAGAAGAATGTTTCCTAGCCTCCTCGCACTTACAAATCAGCTGGGCTGACGAGACATTCACAGAAGACTCACGTATGTTGGCTGTGGGGGGAGAGAGAAGAAGCAGAGCAGAACGCAACTCATCTACTGTGTTGGCTGTGGGGAATGCACAGTTCGCGAGCCTCTGAATAGCTGTGCCGTGGAATCTTGCCTCAGCAATGAGCTACAATTAGCTCATAAATATGGGGATAGGGAATGCTTTAACAGGTGTGCCACAGAACATTTTTATTGGGCAGGAAAAGATTGGGAAACACTGTGCTAGGTGAATGAGCTACAGCTGAAGGACAAATATGAAGTTTCCTTGAAAGAGTCTACATATATGAAAGGAAATGGTAGCAGCATACCTAAAATTTCTGTGGTTTTATTTCTTAATTTTTAAATGTTAGCATGAACTGGAAATGCTAGAGAGGTCTCCTTCTCATAACAGGAATAAGTTCCTTATCTCCCCTCTGCCAGCTACTATCCCTAAGACTCCTTCATGGCAGCCGCAGGAGGAAAGTTGCATGAAGAAGTCCTGCAACTACTATGGAAAGCCATGAAGCAAATACTGTTAGGTGAAACATAAGCTTCCAACCATGCAGCCAGCATGGGTGGTCACTAGGGAGGTGAAGGACCGAAAACACACAGATACTCAATAAAAATGAAGCAAGCACCACATATACAACACAGTTTCTCTATTCAACAAAAGACTGGTAGGCTCATATTGGGTGACAGCTGACACTGTTGCCACCATTCTTTTTAAGAAAGTGAGAGTCAGGAAGAATAAGAACAAACTACCTTGTTATTTTCTGAAATTATTGACATTTTACATAAGTCAGCATCCAATAAAAATACATGTAAATGTATTGCATTTGTATTAATACATTTAAATGTACTGCACATGAAAGTCCTGAAATTCTGAATTTGCTATTCGAGAAAGAGAGTTTGGTTGGTTCACTTCAAAGACTACATGCCTAAGATTGTTAGTGATGCAGGTCACAGACTTTCATCTACACCATAGAGAAACCAAGCAGAAATTAAACATCACCTAGGATGGAATCTCACTGCCTAATCACCCAAATCCCATGCGCTTGGAGGTTACATTGGACTGAACACTTACCTTCAATGCATATGTAGAAGACATGAAAGGGGAAGTCAGCACCTGCAACAACATACTTAAAAAGTTGGTCACCTCAAAGTGGAGAGTGAACCCAACTACATTATGAACTACTGCTATTGTCTTGTGTTACTCCACTGCAGAGTATGTATGTCCAGTGTGGGAACAATCAGTTTATGCCAAGAAACTAGACCCAGTTCTAAACAACAGCTGTTGTGAAACAACAGGATGTCTAATGCCAATACCAAAGGATAGACAGTACGTACTGGCTGGCATTGCACCACCTGATATCAGAAGAAAGGTGGCAAGCTCAAAAAAAAAATCATGGCAGACCCCAAGCATCCACTTTATGGTCACAAAGAAGTAATCACATGGCTTTAAGCGCAAAAGAGTTTTTGTTTGGAAATGATAGTTGACGGGGCACAACTGAGGTGACATAAGGAAAGATTACACACAACCAGATGCCCTGAAATGGACCTGGAACCCACAGAGGACCTTCTCAGAAGGGCTGATACACACTGGTCAACATGGTAATGCCTGAACCACCTATGCATGCAAACCGGAAGATCAAAAACAAAAATGATCAAATGAGGTTATTCTAATGATATGAATAAATGCAAATGTGGAGAAGTGGAAAACATGGAACACCTGCTCATTTGCTGACTCCTTGGTAAGACCTGTATGAAGGTGGACCTAGCTGCAGTAATGGAAAGAGCCATCGCTTGAGCAAGATTCTGAAAAAAACCATCTAGTTTATGACAAGGACATGAGAAGATTTCAAAGATTTACATAACTTACAGGAGACTAGGTATCGCAAATATGTCCCCAAACCCGCCAGACAAACCGCAGCTCTGTCCTGTGCCCCACCCTGCCCCAGCTGGACAGCGGCTGCGCCTGCGCCAGCCCCACTCTCTCCTTCACCGCAGGGGCCTTGATCTGCTCCCCCCACGCCCCTTCCCTCCCCTTCCACCACAACAGACTTATCGGTTGAACACAACTCTCCGAGCTGCCAGGCTGTGCTCCTTGCTGCCTACGTGTTGCACTGCAGCTGCGCACATACACAGGGCATTTATCGGCCACATTATCGGCCATATCAGGCAAAAAAAGACGATTTCCAATACAGTCAATTGGTTTATATTGGTGAAAATCCAACATCAGATTTATGTATCAGTGCACCGCTACCAAGTATATATGAATAGAGGTAGGACTCTTGAACTAAGCTAATAAGAGTTATACCTCTGAAATTATGGATAAACATATATGTTAACTACTTTAAGAAAGAATGGGAGGTGCCACTCAAGAGTGAGTCAGTGTTAATATATGATGGTTACTATATTTACTCAAATCCAAGATAAGGTTTTTTCCTCCCACTCATCACGGAAAAAAGCCCCTCATCTTGGATTTGAGCATTGTAGGGAGAAGCAGGCGGCTGCTGCAGCTGACTCCATCCCTGAGCCAGTCAGACCCACAGCAGCCACCTGCTCCACCCCTGCCGGCCCTCTGCAGCCTCTTCCCCATCCCCCTCCATAACAACTTACTGTCAGGCATGGCTCCAGATCTAGTGGATTCCCTCCTGGGGTATGAAGCCCCAAGAAACCCCTGGCCAATCAGCAGTGGCATAGCTCCAGCTCCAGGATGCTGCTGTGTGGCTTGGCAGGGGCTGCACTTCTTGGGCTCCATGAAGCAGATCTGCATTTCATAGGGGGATATGGGAGAGGGTACAGGAAGAGGAGGAGGAGGCAGAGGCTGTGGGGAGTTGGGAGTGCAGAAGGGACAGAGGCTGTAGGAGTGGGGAAAGGGCAGAGGCTGCAGGGCAGGCAGGCAACAGAGGGTGCAGATGGTGGGGGGGAATGGCAGACTACAAGTAGAAGAGGGGGGGCAGAGATTAAGGGGGACACCTGCTGCTCCCAACCACCTTACCTCCCCCAGATGCCTGCCCCACTACCACTGCTTCCTCCACTGTAGCAGTTGGGGGGACAAATTTAAGATGATCTTCCAATAATTTGATTCTATACATGGAACAGTGTGTGTGTGCACGCGCGTGTGTGCGCGTGCGTGCGCATGTGCATGTAAAGACAGGGAGAGGTCATCTTGGATTCAAGTCAATATGGAATGTCTGCATTCCCCTACAACAACATAAATTAGCCAAGTCACTGGAATTTCAAATGAAGCAAAGTTAAAGTTGCAACAGTTTTGCTACGCTTGCCTGCATGCTCTTGCAGTGCTACAAGATAGTAACATTAAACACTTTATATTGGCATCACTTGATATTGATACACTTATTATGCAACACCCACAGACACTTGGGTTGTATAATGTTTTTTTGTGTGTATGTTTTTTTATGTGGGCAAGATGCCCCTGTGTTTTGGCCATATGCTCAGCACATGGAAAACTGGGGCCTGCATCTGGGAAAAATATATAAAAACCCTCTGGCATCACTGGCAGGGGAAACGGAGGATTCTTCAGGCCAATTGTTTGCAGGAGGAACTGGAGTGTGGTGCTCCCTAACGGGACAAGGCCAGAGTGATGTCATGCAATAGGATACAAGGTGAGCTAGGCTGGTTTGGGGGTGGGAGTTGCTAGGGGCTGCTGAAGAGTGAAGTCTCCTCCAAGGGAGGAGGAGTTTTCAGATAACAAAAAGGAAAGCTCAGGCAGAGGGGAGAGAGAGGGAGTTTTGTCCCAGTGTCTGGGAACTCCTCTCTCCTCCTTTTTCTTTCCCTTTTTTTCTTTTGAGGTTTTAAGGGATTAATACTGGGGGAAAGAGTACTGGTTCCTTGGGTCTGCTGGCCAGGTGTTATGCCTGGCAGTTTGAACACAGTTGAAACCTGGGAGTTTCTAATCCTTCCAGTTTTGGGCTGGGGTTGAGGGTTGCAACCTTCTTCTTCCAGTGGAGTCATAACCCCAAACTAACTGCAGCCCAGGCCTAGAGGGTAAGCCTGGTCTCTCACCTTGTTTCTTTTGATGGTCCTTTGTTCCAGTCAAGATGTGTGGGCTGACTGTACCAATTAATCAACCTGTCTCCTTTTGGAATATTTCCTGCAGTTTCATTTTAACAGGCCATATAATCCAGCCCAGAAGTTCTGGGGTGCGTCTGGAGCCACAGTCACTCCCCACTCCCACATACAGCCTCTCCAGGGGAGCAAAGATTGGCACACTACCATTCCTTCAGGAGCAATGAGTGGTCCCTTACACTGCAGTAGAACCCACACTGTCTAGCAGCTTCCCCTGGCACAGCACAGCCTATAGACTATGTCTTGTAGTTAGTAGTGTTTTAAACTGCAGTTGATGTTTTTCTCAGTTTTCTGTAATAAATCTGTCTTTTACGAGGAGGGAGTTTTTGTTTATGTGGGACACCCTAGTACTTGATTTAGTGTTTTCTAGGTGGTCTGGGTGAGGTCTTGAGCAAGGAAAAATGTATTTAATACCTCAAAACTGAACCCACCCCTTGCTGCTGTTAATCAGTGCCTAGCAGAAGGGTTACAATTATATCTGTTTACACTTTACAATAGGTAATTTCTTTCAAACTTAACTCTGATGCAATGTAACAATGTAAGGAGCGCTTCTCCATAGACCAGTGGTTTTCAACGCATTGAGGTCTGCAAACTATGTCTAAGGGGTCTGCAAAAGTTGACTATGACTAATAAAAAGTATATGAATACCCACACTTAAAATTCAAAGAGGTCTGCAGATCCATTCCAAATTTCTAAAAGGGTCTGCACTTCCATTCAAAAATTTTTAGAGGTCCATGAAAATGAAAAAAGGTTGAGAACCACTGGCATAGACTGGCCAAGTCACTAATAAGAAGGCAGATGTCTCAAATAAGAACTTAGATCAGCAAACCCAACCTTGTAGCATAGCCACAGTATACTGTACTCACAAGCTAAGGAGTAAGACAGAATAATGTCATGGACCTTGATCTCTAGAGTAATGTAACTAAGAACATCAGGCATAGGGGTGACACTTTCCAGGGAGGGGAAAACTGACAATTCCATTTAGTATAAAGCATGAAGTACCAGCATGAAGATTGTAAATTTATGGACTCTTACCAAGTGTGACAGAGGAATTCATACTTGCATTGTTTTCAGACATATTTACATAGCCTGGGTGCATATATCCAGATCAGTTTTAGATAGGTATAAAGTATGTTGCATGCAAGAGGAAAAGAAACAAACAAGCAAAATCCAGACTGGGGATTAGTTTTTCAATACTTTATTACCTATCACTAATAGGATATAAAACTTACAATAACATGGTATAAAACTTAAAAGTAAAATATTTAGTAGGTTTTCCCAATACATGAAGTTATGTCCAAACTCAACACTAAAAGTGCTTTGAAAAATACTTTTGAACCTTCATTCAGAATACTGATTTTGTCCACTACAGTGCCAGAGGCTAAAAGGATTCCTGTAAAACAAAACATGCTCTTAACAGAGCGGAAAGATTATTGATTCAGGACTTATGGTGGAGACAACAGCAGAAAAAAAAACGTAGGTTACTACAAAAACAAAACAATTTGCCTATCTGAAGGAGGAAGCTTTACGACTAGGAATAAGGTTGTAAGGAGAGAAAGAATGAGGAACAGAGCTTCTGTTAACTTGTGGGATCTGTTTCAACTGTTGTCATCAGTCAACATCATTTCATGCCAACATGAAATGTACAGCCCTTTCCAAATCTAGCTTTTACTGCAGTTTTCAAGATTCAAACTGAAGTAAATGAGATTACAGGCTGCCCTTGTTTCTTCCCCAGGAGGAACAAGATCAATATGAATTGTATAAGCCTCAACACTAATGCTATATGTTGTTATGCAAGAGTACATGGAGAAGCAGGTTCCGTTTTACCAACAGGTCTGCAAAATGCAAGAACTTCCCCATTTAAGCAAAGAGCAACTCTTCCAAATTTATAAATCAGTTAGATTTCACTTCCCCATCAGGCCCAAGAGCAGCAAGATTGGGAGAGTAAAACAGGAAACAAGACACTGCACGCAGAGGAGGGAGAGAGATTTTTTTTCAATAAGGGATTATGGTGTTTTGTTTGGAAGATCTGAAATCTTGTATTCAGAGGTTTGGAAGTACCTCATTAAAGCTGTCCTTACCTGGAGGGAGCATTTCTCACAAGGAATTTTCTAGCTATTTCACTCAGATTTGGACCAGACAGGCCATTTTTGTCAAAGAGTACAAATGTAATATTTTGGAACACAGCCAGGGAAGATATCTTTTAGTAAAAAAATCAGTTAACAGTACTGAAAGACATTTGGGCGGCAGCCTCAAAAAGATATGTATGTATTCTACAGAACAAAGGAGGCAGATAAAATTAAAGATAATAGCAAACTACAGTATTTCTGATTCTGAAGAAAACTAAAATTTAAATGGCACCCTCCTCTTGGAAACAAATGTACAAATAGAGAGAATTGTTGGGATTAAAAATTTAAGAATAGAGTTTTGTTTTTCCTCAGACAGCATAGCATCTCAAAAACAAAAAGCCTCAGTCAAAATTTCCTCCCACATACTCCCACACCAAAGTTACAACAAAACACCAAGACAGCAGAATGTAGAGCTGACTACACTATTACAAAAGATATTTTATTGAGGTACATAATAAAATAAAAACACTTCATGCCTTGTGTGTTAACAAACATTTCTTCAGTAAAAACAGAACAATAAAATACTAGAAAAAGAAACAATAAAAAAAATATGCTGGTTAAAACAATGGTTATCAACTTGACTCTAGACATGCCTCAAAAAAAATGTCAGCTCCTAGCTTACTTTTTTATAGTCAAAAAATAAGTGTAATACAATAATTCTTTTATTGCAAAGAGCTCAGAAAAACTATAACAGATCACAATGTTTTTAACACCATGGACGATTTCCTATTGAAAATCTTTGGATTTATCTTGTGAATCACAGGTAGGCATTTGCATATCTAATAGTGCTAATATTGTATGGCACACTGTGGCACCCTTAAAAGGATCTCATGCCATGACACCCTAGTTGAGAATCACTGGGCTAAAAACTAATTTGGTTGACTTACTAGATAATTTCCATCCAATTACTACACTGTCACAGACCGAAAAGGCTCAGCGGGTGTCTTGCATGATTTAAATCAGGAAAAATTTCTACTCTAGCCAACACACACCTTTCAGGGGGCAAAAACACATAGTGTTGGTCCCCCACAAGAATCTAAAAGGAGACATACATGAGCAGCCAGCAAAGCAACAAGACTTAAACCTGCCTTGAGAACACTGTTTTTGTTTTGAGTCTCCCTGGATACAGAGGATGTTGGAGTCCCCCCGCCAGAAGGATGAATAAAGACAGGGGAACGTGCAGGAGGTTCTACCAGAGGTGTTAGAAGCTGTTTTTTAACCTGGGCCTGCATCCTTGAATTTAAGGTGCTGGGTAAGAACAAGTTATTATTCTGATATTTTTCTTCTGTCTGTTTATTCTTATTCCTCTGTCTGTATATCTTCACATGCAGTTTCTAATTTCTTATGCTGGTTCTTGCTTTTTGTTATCTTTTTAACCACTTATTGTTAGTGTTAACTGTGATTGCAGAGCACCTGATGATACAGGCTTGCCCATTCTATGGAAAGGGGGATCCATCTTTTCTGACTGCAGGTCCAGCAAGGGTGCAATTCTTCTAGCTGGCACTACGCCTTCTGCTAAGAGTTGAAAAGACCTGGGAGAGACCAGTAAGGCTGATGCACGAGAAGCCCGGGAGCTTGCCCCTGGTACATGTCAGCTGGCTCTCAGTACCCAAACAGCAGGTGGCAGGCCTGGGGCAGTGGAGCACCCCAAAGGTGTGAAGCACCAGAAGTGCGTCTCAGGTACAGCCAAGCCTCATCTGTGGTAAAGGCATGTCACATACACTTTGTATTATATGCCATAGTATTATGTCTTCTTATACTTGCTAAGTTTCATAATCTTATTCTTATGCTTGGAGAAAAATGTTTTAATTTCATTTTTCATAGCTGATTTTCAAGTATGCTACACAATGCACATGATCACACCAGGGATGCTATTGAATTTTACTTTGAGTGACTTAAGAGCCGAAGTCCCTTCCTAACAATTGTTGGGAACTTTGAATTACAGCAGAATGTATATGTCAATGAGACATGGGCTCTTCAATGTTTAACTCAACTCTGAAAAATAGGTCCTAGGGCTCCAAAACATGGAAATGCTTAAAAAAATTTTAACCACGTCTTGCATGAATCATTCAATTTACTATTTTTTAAATAAATTTCAGACATCATATAACCTTTTCAAAAGTAGTTTTAAAATGACTTCAGTGGGCTTTGAACTAATAACGATTACTTTGTGGTAAATAACAATTAGTATTTAGTGAAATCTATTTAACAATACTATGTATACAAAATTTTTGAGAAACCAAGTTGTATACAGAAGTTCTGGTGAAGAATAAGTGAACAGATGGTCTGAAATTGCACCCAAAAAGCTAATAGTAACTTAGACATTTTAAAGAGCTCCAGCTTCATTGTTTATTTCATTATTCCATTACATGAATTTAAAGACGGATTAAAACCCAGGATTTAACATTACAAAAAACAAACTAATTTGTTTCATTATTTGTTTTAAATACTAGACATGACCAAATACCCCATGTGAAGACATACAACCACTCAATATGACAAAATTTCAGCTTGAACTAATTCAGGACTGTCCAACTTCTGAGCAGCTGGGAGTCAGGGGTCGCAGCATGTCCTCAGGCCATATGTTGCATGGGATGCATAGGCTCCCTCTGCCCCGTGCACAGGCAGCACAGGCTTCCTCCCTTCCCCTCCTTTGTGTGGGCTCCCTGGACCCCCATACACTATGCTGGCTCACCCCCAAGACATGGGCAGGCAGCAGAAGCTGGAGGAGGGAGAGGAATGTCAGAAGCTCCAACAGCAACAGCAGCAATTGTGAGAGGAGCATCATCAAGGCAGACGCCTGCAAACTGAGTGTTAACCCCTTGCAGTCACATGTAGCTTGCAGGCTACCAATTGAACACCCCTGAGCTAACTAAACCTCTTCAAAGGAAGGGCTGTGTGGCACATTTAATTTGCATTGACAAAATGACTAAACAAAACACAAACTGTTAATGCAGAGTCAAGGTTGCCTTGTGGTGTCTCATGCCCTCCTAGAACATCACTTTCCATTAGAACAGAGTCTGTGAAGACCAGAAAATGAAGAGCAAAAGGTATGCACCACTGTAACTTTAATTTTAGCCCCCTGGAGCTTCCGATAGCCACTGGGAATTAACCATATAATCTCCTACCATATTCACTGTTTTAAGTGTAGCTATATTATATGATGGGAAACTGGCTAGAGTAGCTTGACACAATTCTAATTATATGATGCGATGTGGGTCTCACTCCTCCTCGCCCTGTGTGTGCAACCAGGGGAAAGGGTACACCTTGTTTCAGTGCTCACTTCATAGGTTGTCTGTAGTCTACGGTGGTCTTCTTGCCGTGGGACTTTCCACAATACAGTGAAATACCTGTCTATACAGGCAAAGCAGCACTGTGCTGAGAGACAGCACACCTGCTCTGCACATTATTAGCTCCTGAACAGGAAGCAGCACAGCCACAATACTGTTGCTCCACAGGAGAAATTAGTGCCATACACAAAGCACCACACTACTGGAGAAGGCAGGGTGCAAGTAAGTGTTCTCTGGTTTAAAACTGCACTAACATGTACCTTAACTCTACATTTCCTGATTTTCAGAGATTTAAGTATCACTTGACTCGGCATTAGGAGAGAGCAAGGAACTCCACAGAGCAACTATAAACAAAGACAAAAAACCCTAGGAAACCCACTGAGGAAAATAACATTTGCTAACAGAAAGAGACGTGTCTTTTGTAGGAACTGAGGTATAGGTTGTAGCCATGTTCATCTATGGAGACAGGCAGACAAGGTTCTTGGGGTAAATCTGATATCTTTTATTAGACTAACTCAAATAGTTGGAAAAAATGCTTCTTTGCAAGCTTTCGTGTATGAATACCCCTCATCAGGCATACGAAGCATCTGCCATTGGTGTGTCCTCTTCCTGGATGGAAGGAAAAGTAAAGAAGCCAGAGGCTGGTATGCATGTAAGAAAGCTAGTCAGTGCTTCCTCAGCCTGACAAAGGGTATTTATACCTGAAAGCTTGCCAAGAAGAATCTTTCCAACTGAGTTTGTCTATCAAGAGAGATCAGATTTACCCAAAGAACCGTATCTGCCTTTATAAGAGTTAGCAGGCATTAAGATAGCTGTTTTGAATGGGACACTACAGTGGCTAGGTAATAATAGTACCTAGATCTTACTTAACATTTTGTATCAGATGATAACAGAACTTAACAAAAAGTAATCCATGTAATTATCTCCATTTTAGAGATGAGGAAATGATGGCATAGATCCACAGACCAGTGGCAGAGCTAGAGTATAACTACAAGAGTCTGTGCCCTGGGTGGTGGCAGGAGCAGGCCAGATGCAACTGTTGGTCTTGTGACCCCTCTAAGTAGGCACCCGAGTCTGGTGCCCAAGTCACCCAACGCTTTTTACACTACTGGAGCTAGGGAAAGATTTCTGAGACCCAATACTTCTGCACTTGGCTTTGTGGTTACAAAATGATTCCCAAGTGCTTCTTCTCACTCCCACCATTCTCTGCCATATTCCCAGTTCACTATCCCCTTATCTTATTAAGCTATTAGCACATAAAAAGTGCTTCTGTCTGGGTGCCCTCTGCTGCTTCTGCTAACACATACCACTAGCATCTGCCTACTGGACAGCAACACACTTCCTTGATCACAGATCAGACTGCACACTGGGTGAAGGCCCATACTCCCAAGATGACTCCTTCAGTCAGAATCCTACCCCTTCTTTGTCCAAACTCCTGCAAACAGAACCCTGGCCAAAGTAGTCTGAACCAACGCCCTCATTAAAGCCACCCCCTTTCATCTACATAGAGGAGGTGGATACATTCATTTTATATTTCTTAGCTTTATGCTGATTAAATGTATTACCTTCAGGGTTCCAGTTAAAATGTGGGCAGAGAAGTGGACACAGTCACCTAGAGAAGCAGGGCCCAGGGCACTGATAAAGCAGGAAATGACATTATTGGCCATCTGTGTTTTTTCATCATTGTAGTCGATAATTACGGCTGCATGCCTAGAACATGCACAGCCCAGACCCATGGCAGACTACAGGTCCCAGCGAGTAATGGGAGCGAGTGCCAGGAAGTGGTCACAGGGCACCATACTCAGCAGCAAAGGGACTATTACTGGCTCCTGCTGCTGCTGGCATGGCATGCCATGCGTGCAGCAGGGGCCTGAGCACCAGAGCTGCTGCAGAGACACTGGGCTGCGTGCAGGTGGGGTAAGGTGCCACACAAGGAATGTTCCACTCCACCAGGCACCGGGCATCTTTGCAAAAGCGGCTCCTCCCCAACAGCCACGGGAACATGGCTGCATGGGGCTCACTGGTGCTGATGCAGTGGCACGCTCTGGGGCTCCAAACATGCCCAACACCACTGTCTGCACAAAGGTCTGCCCCACTTACCCAGGATGGGAATAGGGGCTGCACAGGAAGCAGGGCAAGGGGATGAGGAAGGGGGTAGCATGCATGGGAATAAGGTGGTCACTGCCTTCCTCACTGAGGGCCAGAGCAGGTGTGCCCCCTCGCTGCCCCTCACCGCGAGGCTTGCTCCCCTGCCCTGGGGTGTCTGGCGACTTCATACCTCCTATTCTACACCTCACATCCTCAATACCTCCCTGACCGCAAAATGTTCTCCTCTCCTTTACTACCCATTAATCTCTTTTCCCAAAAATCACCAAAGTGTCCCTAAAACTCATATATATCCCCAGTTCCTCCTAGTAAGCACTGTGGTCTATATAAGTGTTCAGAGAGTTGAACTCCTTGTATGTTTTCAATATTTCTTCCCAAAGAGGCAACGGACACAATACAGGAGCTGAGATACATGTAAAGATCATTGTGGACAATGATCATAGGAATATCTTGATCCATGCTCCTGCAAACAAAAGAGTCTCAAGAATCTGTCAGCTTATGAAATGCTGTTTTTTTCCTCAGGGGATTTTCTTAAAAAGTTTTTGCTCAAACACCCCATATTGGATCAATAACACTATGCATACATTCCTGAATTTCAAGTACAATCAAAGCACATCAAGTTTCAAGACAATCCAGGTAAGCATGTGGACTTCAGAGCATTCAAGCCAGTCATTTTTAAACAGTAACGGCCTCTCATCCTAAATTAGGAGAAAGTAGGCATTCCCCTTCCAGCCCAGGGTCCAGAAATATAGTACCAGGGGCACGAGTTCAACATTACTTGCCACAGCCTGCAGAGCTGCAAGACTGAATGTTGCCATCATTCCCCCACTACCAAATTTCTTGACCCATGGGGAGCCCAGCAACTGGATGGCATGACTGTGGGTTAGACAGTGCCGGTACGTGAAGTTGGACAGAAAACTGAGTCAGGCCGTGGCCAGATCCAGCACACAGAGAACTCAACAGGTAGAGTCACACTTCGGCACACGGGCCAGGCTGGTGTGCCAGAGTGCACCTACAGACTGACCCCATGCTAAATCAGGCCTGCAGTTCAGCGCTGCACCAACGCCATTATGAATCAGGGCCACAGTCCAACCCCATGCCACTCATCTAGCTACAGGGCCAAAAGGTTGAGCACTACTGCCCCATACTGTGAGCTGTTTACACTGAGAAAACGCATTTTAGAATTCCTGTTCAAGTTGCATGTAATCATTAGTTTCATGGTGTCCTCAAAACCTCCATTTAAGTACATCAGGAACCACTATAATTTGGTACAACTGGCAATATCCTGAAAGAGACATACAGGTCAGGAATAATACATCACACCTACTAATGCTACACAGAAAATATTATAGAGCACACTCAGCTTCAGAAGAAGAAATATTTTAGCAAATTCAGTTTTTCTTTAAAATTAGATCTTTAGATATACTTTTCATGATGCAACAGAAAAGCAGTAGATTAGGAATAACTATAAGGAGCACATTTCACTACAGTCTTAGGAAAAAATGCCTGCCAACCCTTTTGATGAGATTAAAAAAATTTATAATCCTTATTTCCTCTACAGATCAACTCAGATCTCTGAAGATGAAGCTCTGCTTTAACCTCATATTTCATTAGTTCCTGTCTCAGAGGGAGTTCTTACAAAGCTGTTTAACTACAACTAAATATCATGCAAATTAAAGTTTAATCACAAATCACTAAATGCACAAATAGGTAATAACATGACATCTTTTTATGAATGATTTTACAAAAACATTTACTTTGGGAGAAGTACAAGATTAGGAGCTAAACTAAACAGAGACGTCAGACTGACAGTTAAGATGAGAATTAAAAACTGTTCCTCCTCCTATTGAAGTCCACTGCGAAACACATTCCTCAGCAATGTAAAGAATCCCTTTGACTATCACACAATTAGCAAAATGCATATTCACAATTCCTGTGTGATCAGTGATTTCCCGTTACTCATAGACTAGAAACAGATGTCACCAAATCAAACAGATCAGCGGTACTGGGGTATGTCCTTGATCTTGTGGGACAATGGGTGATATGTTCCCATTTCCAGAGAGACACTCCCAGCAATCTCCAAGGTTCCCAGAGATAGCCAGGGGCAAGTCTCTGCAAGCAGAGAAGGTTGGGATGGGACACTCCAGTACGATATCTAGTCACAGGGCTGGGGACATCAATCAGCTGACTGTCAGTCTCAGCCCTGAAACCACACTGGAGTGTCATGGCTTTCCCTGCTTTCAGAGATGTGCCCCCCAGGATCTCCAGGATGCTTCTCTGGAAGCAGGGAAAGTTGGGGATCCCTGCTTGCAGAGACATGCCTCTGGCAATTTCTTGAGTGAACCTCTAGAAGCAGAGAACCCAGAGCTGCATCTCTGGAAGCGGGGGAAAGCTGGACAGGCTTCTGCATAGGAATTCTACAGATGCACAGGACCAGGTACCTCAAGCCCAGAGAGCACCTGCATTGCACCATGAAGCAAATAGACATCTGCCACAATAAAGCAGCACAATGTATTACTACCTATTTCATGTCAAAGGTAAGGACATCTAATTTGCTCTTGCTCTGTGCCACCATAAAAGTTTTAAGGCAGCACAAAAGCAATGAAAGTCAACATCTATTTCTACGCTCACTGTCCTGCCTGATGGTTTAGTTAAAAATAAATCTTTAAAGGATCCAAAGAATCAGACATCCACATTCATTTGAATAATATTCATTAGGATTAGCATTCATCTGATCTCCAAATCCTTTGTCAAAAGACTTATTTCTCAGTGAGCTATATACTTCAACCCATATTTACAAAGATTACACTAAAAATATAAGTTAAACAGAAACATATTACAAAGCTGGCAAAAAGCAGGTACTTTAGGAAATATGCACTTAAGAATTAATCGTGTCTAACAAGTGTTTTGTGAAGTAGATGCCCTTAAAACAATTTAATCTCCCAGATTAACTATACAGTTTTATGAAACAAATATCCTTGCAGATTAAATACAAGAGTTGACTTGAAAGGTTTTTCTCCCATTTTAGAGCAAGTGAAACTTAACAAATGCTTCTGCAGAACTACAAATAGCACTGATACTTAGTAAATCTCTACAAGTGCTCTCCTGATAGCTAAAGCTTATGTCTATAGTGAAGACTTCTGTCAACATAGTTCTCTGTCTGTCAAGGGTAACAAGGTGTGATCTCTGCTACACACAGCTAGCTGACAGAAGCCCCTAATACAGAAGCAGTTCTATCAGCAAAACTGGCCTTTTACTATTATACCTTATTTTGCTAGGATGGATGTGTAGGGGATAAGAGATGGGAAAGATGATAAGAGACCAGTGAAAGCATAATTTTAAAAATATAAACTGTGTCCACCCTAGCTGCATTTTCCCAGTAAAGTATAGACCAAAATCCCTGAACACGTACTGTGCTCCTAGTTCATTCTTATATATATGGCCTAATTCAGTGGTTTTCAAACTTTTTTGATCACATGCCCCTTCCCCTACAAAATACTGCTGCTCAAATCCCCTATATCCAATGCGTCTCTGCATGTTCATTCCTTCAGAAAAAGGTCAACACAGACATCACCAATGCACAACACTGTTTTCTGATTGGTTCTGATCTAACATTTATATTATTAAAATACAGACACATAACCTAGCTGGAAAACCACAGGCCCAGTTAAATTTAATGTTGAAGTAAGGTATGACCATTTTCAGGTTAATTTCACAATAGCACAGCAATTTGTGTACTGCATTATGTGTATATATATCCCCACCCTAGACAGACAGACATTTATATGCAGCATTCATAAATATATAACAAACAGCGGTGTAAGACAAAGTGAAAATAAAAGAAAGCAAAGCAGTATTCAAAACATTCATTTACTTACTTCCCATATTGTTAATGCCACAACAATTTAAACAAGAATTAAAATCACTTAGTATTCTTGTTCCTAATTACACTTCGACGATAGACATTACACATAAACTAATTTAAGTAATCAGGAACTGGCTTAAACCCGTAAAAGAACATAAGTTCAGTGCACATAAACCAGTTTCAAAATGGCTGAAAATCATTTGAGATAAATCAGATTTAACTGATTTTGGTCAAACTGGTTTATGCAATGTCTGTTCCAGACCCCTTCCTGCTTTAACTTAAACCAGAGTCCCCCGGCACCCCAGATGCTTTGCAGCCCTGGGCTGTGCTCTCTACTCAAGAGAACAGGCTGGCCTCGCCCCTCTCCTTAGCAAGAACTTCAGGGCCTGGCTTCCCTTGATGCTGGCTGCTCAAGCGGGGATTCCCCTCTCCCGTCACCCACAACATGGACCCCAGCCCCACAGACCCTAGGCATGTGGTATGCAGCTAATGCTGAGAAGTGTCTACGTGCGTGCATCTCTCTGACTTCAGTGGGACAGGACTGAGGCAGACAGAACAGTGCCTGTCCGCTTAAGGCTTTTTGGAGCTAATCAACAAGTCAGCTGGTAATGTTCCTTACTTGGAAAAAGCTGTTTAAGAAGAGCTTGAACTAACGAGAGAGGTCTTTGTTTCGTTGATGAGCTAATAAACACTGTATTATCAGCTCCCTGCTGACTCCCTCCTCTGTCAGGTTTGCAGACAGTATGAAGAAGAAGGGAGAGGGAGATTGAAAAGTTCAGTATCATCAAAAGATGCATGCACTGCACACATACCCTTTGCCTCAGAGCGCTAGCCTGGGGCTGGGTCTAACAACACTTCCACCCCTTGAAAAGCAAGCAGGGGAAAGCCTGAGAAGGTGCAGGCCCAGATGGGGGTTTACACCCCTTTCTAATCAGAGCGTCCTGCCCCTCAGCTCATCACTGTGGAAGGGAAGGGGGAGCTGTTCTTGTGCCCCTTGGCTTCTAGTCTGAGCCACTGGAGGAACGTGCCTACATTTCAGTCCAGAGGGAATGTCTGTGTGGTTGTAAATTGGTTCAACCTAGGCAAGTTTAGACTAACCTGCAAAGATTGAATCAGCTCAGGCTTTTTGAATTCCTGTCCCTAGCCCAAGTGAGGTGACAATGAAAGCTTATAATAAGAAACAGAAAATGCACAGTATAGGTCCAAGTAACCACTCATAGTACTGGAAACATTACAAAAAAAATAAACTGCACTCAGGTGTTAGTCAGTCATTTCCAGACTTAATCTTCTGTTTCCAGGAACATACTATTAAACTTTCAGAAAAGGAAAACTAATTTCAGAAAAAGACGGTGGATACTTATTAAGAGCAAAACTTGTCAATTAGCATACCATACTCAGGGATGTCTTCGTTCCTTTGCTGTGTCCTTGTGACCGGGTATTTAGCAGAATTTGCAGATTTGCTGAAATCTAACAGGACCGTGTACCATAAGCAGTTTTACTATGGCCTCAAGCTTGTGATCTCTGTGTAACTCAGGGAGGGGAGGCCCAGGTATTCAATCCAAAAAAGAGAGTATGCAGTATCACAGTTTTGGGGGACTTTAATTATATCCTATTCTGCTTAGAATCACACCAACTTCAGTGTTCTGGGGCATACAATCTCCACTGACTAACACAAATCAAGATATGTTTTACTGTAATGATACCTTCTGTCTTGGGTTGACAGTCCCAGGATATAATAATCAGCGCTAGGTTTGAAAATGAGTCCTTGGATCCTATTACCGAAGTTAAGAGGCTATTTCATCTACTGATTTTAAAATTCCTTCCCTTGTTCATTTGCTATAATCCAAAAATGGCTTCTGTTGGTATTCTTATATTATATTACAGCCTGACTAAAACCATACTGTACTACAACACA
Organism: Crocodylus porosus; assembly: GCF_001723895.1. Lineage (NCBI taxonomy): Eukaryota > Metazoa > Chordata > Crocodylia > Crocodylidae > Crocodylus > Crocodylus porosus. The sequence goes on along the minus strand of NW_017728907.1, from coordinate 5,751,387 downwards.
CCTCTGCTACATATGATCTTTTTTCTGAACATTGGAATTACTCTCTCTCTCTCACAGCTGAGGATTATTCTTTGCTGTAAAGATTTTATCCATTCAGCTGTTCATGATCTCATTTTACATACTTTGGTTACATCTGCCAGTTTAGCATTTCTATTTTTTTTGTTGTCTTTTATTATTTTACCATTGTCCTTGCTCCATTATTCCATGTTCAGACACACATATATCTGTTTTGTACATTTCTATCCTTCAAAGTTTTCCTTTAGTGATATACAGCAGGACCTTTCTGCTGCTCACGAAAATCAGCTTAAGTACTTAAAATATACCGCATTTTCTCACATATAACCTGTATCTTTTTCCCAAAAAACAGATGTGGAAAATTGGGGTGTACATTATATATGAGGAAAAAGGATTCCCAAGGGTCTGGAAATTTGATAGGGAAGCAAGGGGCAAGGGGGTGGGACTGGAGCAGCAACAGCATTAATCGCTGTAGCTCTGGGAGTCATGGCAATTAACACTGCCACTGCTCTCCCCAACCAAAACACCACAAAATTCTGGGACCCACAAAGAGCTCCCTCTCCATCCACGCACCAGAATGAACCAGCACTGGGGGGTTGGTCCTCAGCCAGATCGGTGCAGTGTCCAGCCTGACATACAACCCCAGACTTGAGGTGCTGGGTCCAACCCACGTGCTGGCTCCAGAGCCACAGGCTGAATCTAGTACCACACAACAGCTCCAAGCTCAACTACTAGGTCAGACCCAGCACCTGTTTTCCAGAGCCAGTGTGCAATGCCAGACCTGATGTGTTGCCCCAAACCCACCAGACCAGGTCAGTCCGTGAGTCCCATCCAATGCCCTTTTTTCTTTATTCAGGCTCTCCTTCAAAAATTATGGTGTGTATTACATATGGAGCTATACTATAGGCAAAATATATAGCATTCATTTCAACTGTGTGCCTTGTACTTAGAATTATAGAAAAGTAAGGCTGGAAAGGTCCTCAAGGGTCAGCTAGTCCAACACCCAACAGGAAGCAGAATCATCCCTATGCAAACCATCCTATGCAAAATCCTACTAGTAAGTTTAGATAATCAGCCCTGACACATAACCACAAAGCATAACACCCTAACTAACATAAGCAGAGGGCCCAATAATAAAATATATTTGAGAGATTCTAGGAAGACGGTCACAACTCCACTACAAAGGAAGGCAGAAAACCCCAGAGTCTGTACCAATCTAATCATGCAACAAACCAGACACCTGTTGTCTTCCTTCAAACATTAAGAGAGAGGCAACTCTTGCTCTGTCCTTTTCCCCCAGCACCATAACCTGCCCTCTCTTCTCTGCACTCCTCTCCTGGAGTTAACACTCTTCGAGGCTCCTCTCTCATTAGCTGGTATTGGTTTCAGCTGGCTCCCAGCCAGGCAGACTATTAGGGCATTTTTACAAGTGCTCCAAAGGTGGGTGGGGGCTCTTTAATCAAAGCAGCTCTGAGAGTACCTCTGATTACAGGACCTGCAGCATCTCGTGTATTAGCGTCCCAGTGCTTCAAAATGGCAGCAGGAGCACTTTACTTAAGCTTGCACGCTCAAGCAGACTGTATTAAATCAAGGCTGTTACTCTGACACTGTAATTACAGCACATCAGAGCAGCCTCTGGACACAGCTATAGGCAATCTTTGTTGCTGACAACTTGCAGCTTTGTTCTAAATCCATAAGGGACCAAGCTTTTCCTTATACCACCCTCAAATATTTGAAGGCTGTTATCAAATCCCCCCTCAGGCTTCTCTTTTCCAGACAATGCAAACTCAGTTCCTCTAAACTTTTCTCATAAATCAGATTACCTAGGCCTTTAAATAATTTTTAATTTTGCTCTCCACTAGATTCTTTCCAATTTTTGCAAAGCTTCCTTGTAGCCCAGTGCCCAACACTACTGTGTCCAGTTTTTAACAGAGTAGAAGAACCACTTCCCTTGAATTGCAAGTTACATTCCTGTTAGTACTGGCCAGTATTCTGTTAGATTTGTTGGTTTTTTTCTGGGGGGGGGGGGTGACAAGAGTACACTTGTGGCTCATATGCAACTTTTGGTCTACTAAAACCCTTCAGATAGCTTCTGCAGTACTGCAGCATAACTTAGTCCTTCTCCAGTCTGCATTGGTGCATGTTGCTTGTTTCATCCTAAAGTCCAGAAATGTACTGGGCTGCACCCATACCACAGGGTTTCTCATGGGCCAGACCTCCAAATCCAGATCCTGTGGAGCTTCTCACCGCAGCTGCCAAAGCCACTGGGTCAGCACCAGCAGTAAAGATATTAACCTCACAGCTGCTCAAATTCCATTGCTACATCTGCCAGAGCTACTGTGATGGTATAATAAGTACCAGCCACAGAGTTAATACCACCACCCAAACCCCATTATCAAATGCTGAATGTTTTAGCCACCAGTGACCATCAAAAACACTATCTGGTAGTGGCATTTGCCCCCAGAATCTGGCAGAGCTGCCACATTGGCTCCAGCAGCTTCCGTAACAGGAGCTGAGCAACCACGGCGTTAACCTCTTGACTGCTGATGGGGGATTGAGCAGTGGCACTGACTCCTTGGCTGCTGGCAGGAGTTAAGTAGCAGTAATGTTAACTTCTTTGCTGCTGGCAGTGTCATAGGTATGATCTAGACATGTATGGGGGTGGCAGATCAAAATTCAGAAGCAGAGGCCACTGATAAGGGTCACAACACTGGGTGTTCAACTGAGTCTAATATATTAAGCCAGGGGTTGAAGCGGGCCCCAGGTTAAGGCATAGCCAGAGGTCAGAAGCCTGGGAATCCAATATGCAAGAGAAGGTAAGCAGGAGCAAGGCACTGGGGTCTAAGGAAGGGGCAAGGAAGGGGAGAGGCTGGAAACAGGGCATAAGGATCCAAGGCAGAGGTGAGACAGGAACAAGGAACAGTTCAGACCCAGGGACACAAGCCAAGTATTCAGCTGCAGAGTCAGCATCAAAACAGTAGCAGGGATCCAAGCCAGAAGGCTCAAGACAGAAGCAGGAATACAGGAACCAGACAAGGAAGCCCACAGCAGGAGTACTAAGAGTACTGTTGCAGAAACAAGCCCCTGAAGTCAGTTGGAGTCAGTGGAAAGTCATTTTAGTGCTTTCCCATCAGGGGCTTATGGTCCCACTGGTCCTCTCAGGTCACCTGTTCTCTTATTAGAAACCTCATGGGCAGGCACAGGCTGAGCTGAAGCAGATACATGATAGTCTTCCGGTGGTGCCACAGCCTGGTCCTCTGCCTGTAGACACCATGCATTGGGTTTCACACCCTAGGGGCCAGAAGCATAGGGGGCCAGATCCATCCCAAGGTACATAAAAGTTTGACATACCTCCTCCAAGGATATGAAATTCCACTCCTACTGGTGTTATTTTCAAATATGCCAAGTATACACTCAATCCCATCTTCCAAATTAGAAAATGAAAATACTGAATAGTACCAGATCCAGGACAGATGCTTGGGTACCCCACTCAATACCACCTGCCAGTTAGGCACTGGGCCATTGTAAAATATTCTTTGAGCATAACAATGTGTCTGCCTTAAAGTATATGCATCCTTGTGTGTGTGTGTATACATACTTGCGTGTGTGTCTGTGTGGTCTTCCTTATTCCAGAAGTTTCAAAACTTATTCCAGATGTGGCTGCTTTGGTTTTTGAGATGTATTATTTTAGTACAAGTCCCAATAATGGATGGCTTTTGTTCTGTAATAGTGTATAAACTCAGATCAGAATAGATCTGATAGATTTAGAAAAGTAGGTTAAATTTAATGTTTTTCCTGTTTCACCTATATGGGACTTGACTTTTTATATTCATGTACAACAGATAATTAGAATGTACATTGCTAGGACTGGAAAATATTAGTAGCGTTGTCGGTCATTAATCAATGGAAAGGCACTTTTCACACTTCCTGTATTCCTGTGAGAGTAGTAACAGTTCCTTCATTTCTCTCAAGGTGGGTAGTCTCTGTTTGTCCCCTGATTTGTGCTACGTTCTGGTCTGCAAGTATAGATATATCATATTAATAACACTTAACACTTACAGCTCTACGTATGCAGAATACTGAACAAATATTAACTAAAGACACTAATTAATACTGTGCAGAATAACAAATACGTTCATTTGTCATAGTAGCTTTATTTTAAGTTTAGAAATTTTGATAGCCCCATAGAAGCATGATCATTATATAACTTTGACCTTAACATAAATAACTCAGTAGTGTGTACACACACACACACACACACACACACACTTCCATGCCGCCTCCTCTTTAAACTACAGTGTTGTGGAGGGTATGTCATAAGAAGTGAAGCGAACAACAAGCCTTCTCCTGATTGTACAAATTCCGTATGTTCTAGGTATGTCATAGGTGTGGGCCAAATTCTGCTCTCAGTTATTCCATGTATATCTAGGACAACTGCTGTCATTAACCATAGAATTTGCCATGCAACAGGCTGTACAGCCCTTACAACATTCCAACCTCATACTCGATGAACCTCAAAAAAAACAATCAACCCTCAAATATTATCAATTACTCCATGCACACCAAAACTGAAAAAATCTGTCCTCTCTAAAGGTCTTAATTTATGTCTGGAAAAATACCCTAATAATATTCTTCTAGTTCTCCACATTGTAGTATATCAGATGCCTCCATCTCAAGGAATATTTCCATAACCAAAATGAATCCACTTCTAACACCACTTCATCCTCTGGCATCACCAAGGAAAAAACAAACAAATATCACATTGGAGACCTCACAGTGGATGAAATTCAAACCTGGACACCTATATTGACTGGTTCCGGGAAACAATGAACAATCAACAACAAATGCCACCATAACAACCTCTCCCTCTCAGTGAGAAGAGCCATAGAACCACCGAGTAGTAATAAAACCAGCAGATAAAAAAGGAGCTATAGTTAAACCCTAACCATGAAGACTAGAAAAAAGAACACAGCAGACAACTCTGACACCACCTACTACAAAAAACTAGAGGAAGATCCAACTCCACTTTTCACCTTAAAATTCAAAACCACCTTCAAATCATTTCCATCTGAACTACAAGAAAAACTACAGAATTTGATCATCCCCACTACACAACCCAGGGACTTTTTACATGCTCCCTAAAATCCACTGACAAGGAAACCCAGGCAGACCTAAAATATCCAACCAACACTAACTGAGGAAATACCATGTTTTACTGAATCCATCATAAAACTTGTCACTCAAAGACTGAGTTTTGTCCAAGTTACAACAGACTTTCTACGAAAACTTAAAAACATAAACCACCTTTCCAGCAATACCTTCCTAGTCACCATGGATATTACCAGCTTATATACCAATATCCCACACCAGGATGGCATCTAAGCCCACCTTACATATATACAAGAGCAAGGTAAAATACAAACCACCATATACAAGAAACCCACACACCAACATACACATATCTGCCCAGAACCAGCAATCACCCTAAACACACTAAAAAAGCTGTAATATACAACCAAGCCCTCCGTCACCTCATAAATCTCAAAGGGCGTGTCCAGACGAGTGCACATGTGCCTCTTGCCCCATCTCAAACCACTTTGAGGAGGAGCAAGAGGCACGTGTGGGAACAAAAAAAATTTCCCCAAGTTTGCAGCACAGGGAGAATATTAGACTCCTGGATACCCAGGAAGCTAAAAAAAAATTGCTTCACAGAAGACATGAGCAAGGCACAGTCCCAGACCGTACCAGGGAGTTAGTCCTCCAAAAGACAGCTGTGGTGTCACCCAGAGCGTCTCTTTTATTTTCCTGCTGCCTCAGCCCCTGGCGCTGTCCAAACTAAGTGGAAGCGGGGGGGTGGCAGGCACAGCAGGGCAGAGGCAGGACCCAGTGCAGCACGCGGAGACCGTGCACCATGCCCAGCCAGGTCCTGCCGGCCCTGGGGCCCCTCTGCCGCCCAGCTGGGCCAGGCCCTCGGTGGCATGACCTGGCACGGCAAGCAGGGACTGACAGCCCTGGGGCTGCTCCTGCAGGGGGGACTGGGACCCTGGACAAGGGAGCTGTGGCCCTGTGGGGGATAGGGGCTGCGGCCCTCCAGGGGGAGCTGGGGCCCTGTGGGGAGGGCATTCCATGTGCTGTGGGGCAGGGGCTGTACCCTGTGGGGGCCAGGGAACCAACCCTCCTGAGCAGCCCCCCAAGGTCCCCCACACCCACAGTCCCCCCAGCAACCGTCCCACACCTACCTACACACCAACCCACATCCCTTCACACACACCCACCCGCCTTCCCCCACACCGCTTCCTGCAAACACAACATCCCCCAATCGCATACCCATTAGCTGCAAAGAAAGCCAAGAGTACACATCAACACATACAGGTATTTAGAATTTATTTATCATGATGATAGAGACACTGGTAGGCTTCCACACTGCCTTAACACTGTAAATATACCAATAAAGCCTTGCCCAACTGATCACTGTCTCTCTCTCACTCTCTCTATAGGGTATGTGTTCTTTTGTTTTAATTGTGGAAAAACATGGATTTTGTGGAATTTTTAAAAAATGGATTTGGGATGCTGCTGCAGCAGTCTAGCTGGCACAAGCGGTAGTGTCGCCAGGTACCAACTGGCCAGGCCCCAAAAGCTCCTGAGATCTAGTCCTGAGCTGCTTGCCAGGGCAGCTTTTTATACTGCTGGGGACAGCACAGGTACTGGCCCTGCCCCTGGCTGCGGATCCAGGACGAGCCAGGCACAGTTATTTTGCCCCAGGTGGCATAATTTGCTTCACAACAAAGTACATGTCCGAGCACGTGCCGAGGCAAAAAGCCCCAGCTCAAATTTGTACCGCTTCTATTTGAGCTGCTGCAAGCACACATGCTTGCATGTGTGGATGCACCCAAAAAGACTTTCACTCAACAAGGACACTCCTCCAAAGAAACAGACTGCACTTTTGAAAGAGCCACCCTGATACCACCTGAAGAATTGCTGCAATACAAAATCCCCACAAATCGCACACCAATAGTTACGACACACCATCCTTCCCTGGAGCCCATACAGAAAATCCTCAAACAACTGCAACCCATACTAGAAGATGACCCAATTCTTAAAAAGGTCTTCCCAGAACCACCAATCCTAGCCTTTAAACAAGCACTGAACCTCACCAATTTCATCACCAGAAACTGACTTCCTATGGCCCAAAACACACTGAATGGATCCAGACCATGCCGGGACAAAAAATGTAAAGCCTGCCAATGTATCTTCCCACCACTCCCACCATAACTACACCCCATAACAGAACCATCACCATTCCTGGATCTTGCACCTGCACCTCCAGAAATGTTATGCATCTCATCCAGTGCACTAAATGCTCTGAGGGAAAATATGTAGGGGAAACCAAACAACAACTGCGTACCAAAACAAAAGCTCGCCCCAAATCTACCGAAGACGAAACTATCCAATTACCTGTGGGTGCACACTTCTCTCAAGACAACCACTCTCCAATCTCTCAGTTCTAATCCTCAAAGGGAATTTACAAAACACCTTTCATAGACGAGCCTACAACTTTCACTTCTGGATACAAAAAATCATGGACTAAATATAGATATTGGATTTATGGCACATTATCACCTTCCTACCATCTGATAACCCCAGTAACCTTGCTACATTTTACCAGTTACATTCTATCACCAGGTCAACATTCTCCTCTTTTCCCCCTTCCCCCCATCCCCATCTGCCTATCTCACACCAAATGTCTCCCCTGACCTCTGATACTCAATGTCACACATTTGCATTTTCAGAGACCTGCATTTTGCATATTGGCTTCTATTCCACCCAGGAGAACACAAAACTGCAGACTCTCCCTATGCCTGAAGAAGGGTGTTTGTGCCCAAAAGCTTAGCAAGAATATTTTTTCCAACTACACACAACTGTATTTAGTTAGTGTAACAAAAGCTATGGTATTTACCCAAATAACATTGCCTGCCTATGTCCTTAGACCAACACAGCTACAACCAACATCAACTTGAAGTCCAATAATTCAAAGAATCACAAGTCAATTTTATTTCAGCTCTAACTTCTCTGAAGTTATTCAAATTGGCATATCAGAATATTTAAATATCAGAATAATTTTAAAATTCACGATCATAACTCATTGGGGTAATAGTATATCTATAGTCATAATTTGACCCTGGATACAACATTCTCCCTTTGACATGCTGTTAAATGGTCTAGCAAGCATCTGAAAGCTAGGATAGCAAAGTATAAGCATGCTACTTCATTCTGACTTTATGTTTGGCCAGATTAATATTGGATATCTAGACTGAAGACAAAAATCTGGTAACATAATACTGCCATTTTCACAGATTTTCTCATCCCATCTCCTTTCTAAGTAACAACAATATTCGCTTGATTCCAAGATGACAGTTCCTCCCCCCAAAAGCCTGGGGGAAGAAACCCCATCTTAGAACAGAGTATCAAGAATTCTGTACTGCTCCGTGCCTCCATACTAATTCCCTTGTTGCTGTTCCCTGGGTCAGCACAGAGCCAGGAAGCAGTGCAGGATCCAGCAAGAAACCAGAGAGCAACAAAGGAATCAATAAGGAGTCATCAAGCAGCACAGGACCCAGCAGAAACAATGGATGCACCCAATACAGAGGCACCTGGCAGCACAACATACAGTGATGGAGGCAGGCAGCAGGCGGGTGGGTACTGCAGGGAGGGGCAAGTGGCTGGAGGGCAGGCATGGAGGGGGCAAGTGGAGGGAAGACACCAAGGGGAAGGCAGAGGGGGCAAGGTGTTGGGAGACCAGGAGCTGGAGTTGGGGGGCAAGTAGTGGAGGAAAAATGGTTCAGGGTCAGGCTGCCCACCCTGCTGCCACTTGCCTCCCTGCTGCAGCTACAAAAAGGTACAAATTAAAGACAACCGTCAAATAATTAGATTCTCTATATGGAAAATTATAATTTTTCAAGTACAGAATCTAATTTTTGGGCCTCGTACATGGCAAGTATATGAGAGCTCTGTAGCTGGGACATGGAAAGATTGGAAAAGTAAAATCTACCAATTAAAATACGGAACGGTAACAACCACCTCTCAGAAGCACCTCAATGGGGTGTTAAAGCTAGCATGGGAGAAAGCTATTTCTAGATGCTAGACGCTATTTCTGCAGCGTGTGAGGAACAGAGGTACAAATCTTGTCTCTTCCCCACCAGCCTCTCTTCACAGCACCAGTTCAGGATTTAAGTGGTACACAGGACTAGTGTGAGCCATACCACGTGACACATACAAGAATTTTCATGGGAGGAAGATGCAACTTGACAATGACTGAAACCAGCAGAGCCTGAAAGAAAGGCAGTTATGTAAGGATCGACAGGTTCCTAAGAATATGTAGCGTCCCACTTGTTGCTGACAGTCATAAAACAGAATTTTTTCAACTAATTAAAGTACTATGTGACAGAAAGTCATCTCTTGACCCAGATCTCTTTTTGTCCCGTTATCTGAAGATGAGATAGTAAGAGAAAGGAGAAGATAAAGGAAGTGAAATATGCTTATCAAAATGACAATTCAACAGGTGGAGAATCATCTTTTCACTTATGTCTGTCAATGTTCAATGGCTTTTTACTTTTGCATCAGAACTTTACATAATTACAGTTAATTTCAATCAAGAGCACATTATATTTTCATATAGAGTATCTACATTTTAAATAAAAGTCACATAATGTTAATGTAAGTGAGGTCAACTATAAGTCCACCCACCCAGATTACTAGTTTAAACTAAAGGTATAATAGGAAGATTAATCAATTATTGGGAGTCAAATTCTGCATCAGAACACGGTAATTCAAGTTAACTGCAGTCACTCCAGTTTCACACTGATGTAACTGAAATTAGGATCTGTTTAAAAGAATAAAAGAGCTCATCAGAATTTCTTGCATTACTATACTAAAAGCTCAATTTAAACACAAGATTCAACTTTTAAGTTAAAAAACCTAGAATGTTAGAAACTAGAATGTTGTTTTTAAACCCAATACAAGTTTGTTTGGTTATCTGACTAAATCCAACAAATTACAGGGATTTTCAATTTTGTGTCTCAGTAAAAAAAGACAGACTGCCAGCAATTGTTTAAAAAGAAATCTGAACTGCTAGGAAGGCTTTTTTTGGTACAAGCCTGTGCTTTGTTGTCAGTCACACACTATAAAATATATTTCACTTCAATGAAAATTAAGCAGCTCAATGAAGGGATTGGCTAGCAAGGTAGTCTGCCACTTGACTCTGGAGACACAAGACCACAAATGTGCAAAGTACATTTGTGAAAAAAATCAGTTTAAAAAATATTAATTTCTACCATTTTTATATGACCTGATACCCCTTCTCACACTGTTTTACAACTAGCATATATCTGGTAACTAAAGAAGAGTTACTTCACTGTGCACTTTGCATCAAGTCTTTAATTTCATCTTTTGATAAGGCCTCTATCTCAGTCATTCGACGCAAATACTTTATTTCTGTTTATTTTTAGTGTTTAAATGTAAAATGTAACACTGACTTTTCTTTGAGGATTGTGAAGCCAGTAACAGATATTTTAAGAGGTAAAGTAGTTTGCTAATTTTCATGGTGACAATGTTTGCCCTATCTGGCCATAGAAAGCAGTTTATAGCTGTGACCAAACACAAGTGCATGGCTGCAGACAGCTTCAAAAATGGCCAGTCCATCTGATAAATGGCAGATCCAAGTGCAGGCATTGTTTTTCAAAACACATTTCACAGTTTAGTCACAGTGTTAAGTCTTTATCTTTTGTCTTCAGCCCAGAAAAATGGAAGTTTGAATAATTTCCTTTTATTCTGAGCGAATAGAACTGCTTCTCTGTTTAATCTAGAAATGCTAAATAGTAACTTCTTTGGCTCTACGCTTGTCACATTACTGTAACCGAGCATACTTGGGTCTCCATAGGGTCCAGATAATGCTTTTAATCAGTTTGGTTTACCATTACTCTTCTCATCCAAGGAACCTCTCACATTCATTAGTGGCTAATTAGGCAAGCTGCTGAAATCCTTACCCATGTTTTGATCACCTTAAGCTTTAAATTTTTTATCTTTATAGCCTCTGGATAGTTATTTCTAAGCTACAATATGTTCAGAACCCAGGAGCATACATTTCAACTTATTCTAACTAGAATATAGTGAACCATTGTGAACAACACATAAACGTACATAACCAATCCCACTGGCTTCCATGGACTATGCATTTGCTTAAAGTTAAGCACATACTTAAATACTTGGGGGGATGGGGGTAAAGTGCTGAGAAAACTGCAGAATTAAGTCACAAGATGGTTCATTATCCATGAAAATAATATGTTTTATCACAGCAGTTAACTGCAATGCGACAAAAAAGTCCATTTACTGAAACTGAGGAATAAGAAACAGTAGCAAAAGTTGTGATAAGGAAATTTTAAAAATATATTTTATTTCCCATCAGGTGTCCTGATATCTTTAACTAATATTAGTTCTACTAACAGCACTTTCTGAAACAGAGCATCACGACTGCGCTTCTCTAGCCATTGTAACTTAACACCGAATGAAAAAGCAATGTATTTGCTACAGTCACAGAGCATAAGGGGGAATAGGTTTATGGAAACAGTTTATATTGATATAATCTAATATCAGTACAATTTTTACATCAATGTTTACACCTTAAGATTGCCTTGTTTTATGTATATACAAAATGAAAAATATCAGTTAGAGGTGCACCGATTCATTGGTCCGATATTGGATTGGCACCAATATAAAGAAACTTGACTGTATCAGAAATCGGCCTGATGTGGCCGATAAATGGCCCGTGCACGCGCACAGCTGCAGTGCAGTATGTAGGTGGCAAAAGTGCAGCCCAGCAGCATGGAGAGCTGCATGCACCTGCTAAGTCTGCTGTGATGGATGGGGAGGGGGAGGCAAGGGGTGTAAGGGCACAGATCAAGGCCCCTGCAGTGAGAGAGGGAGCGGGGCTGGGGCAGGTGCTGCCTAGTCAGGTCAAGGCAGGACATGGAACAGAGCCATGGCTCCCACTGCTGTGCACATCCCAGGAGAGGAAGGGGGAGGGGGGGGCGTGTGCCCCTGGATCTGTGCAAAGTAGGGTGGGCTGCCACTGTGGGCTAGGGTTCAGAAACTGGACTGGTATCGGCCAATGTGCCTCCTTAAAAATCAGCTATCCGTATCGGCCCCAAAAATCTCTATCAGTGCACCCCTAACAGCAGTTAAATTTAAGGGCAAAACATGATCCAGTGTCTTCTACTCCATTATACCAGAGTCAGTACAGAACCAAGTTAGGCATAAATGAAGTTTAAGTTATTACTGATCAGAAAGAAAGGTAAATTTATGCAGCGGGGTGGTTATTTTTATTGTATGTGGAGAGGGAAAACATATTTTAAAATGCAGTAAGAAAAACTTCCAAAATAATAACACTGCAAAGCCATATTCATTCTAAAATAAAGTAGCCTATTATGCCCATTCTCTGCTTTCTATCGTAAGTAAGTAGTAAGAAAAAAAAAATGTGTAAACAGAAACAGGCATAAGAAGCAAAGGAAAGATAATACAGAATACAAAACCTAGTAAACTCTTAACTTACAGTAATAGTAACATCTGCATTAGCTCACTGATACTGTAGACACAGCTCGAAAGTCACATGACGATATCATTTGAGACTTCATTTTAAAATACTGAGTTCTAGCCTTCAAAATACAAAATTTTGAAAATATGAGCTATGTAACTGATGCCTACTGGAATTGGCAGGTGTTCTAAAAACAGTTTCTGAATGAGATGAGGACTACCCTGTCCATCTCAGCTTTGAGCCCCATGTAATGCCAACAAGGAAAAGAAGCATGGCATGGGTTGCAAACCTTGGGTAAGCCATCTGAAGCACATCAAAGAACTGTAACTGCCGTAAGTTCGTCCCTGCATTGCAGTCAGTCTGTTCCAGAGACATGCCTAATTGCAGCAAGTACTGGATAGGGACTTCCACCCCAATCCAGATCTGGCTGTTTTGCAGATCAATAGGGTCCTAGGAATGAACTCAGCCTGAAGGACATGAAGAGGATCCAGTCTAAAGTACAGTGACAAAGGACATACCAAATCTGCATTTCAACATTTCTTAGCATTTAATATCTCATTGGGATATAGAGTAGAGACAACAGCTTAAAACACTGGTGAATCCTTTGCTCTTTTTAATAAATTTGCTCCTGTGCTTGACAAACTGGGGGTTTTTTTGTCAGCTGGAATTGCCTACACTTATAAAAAAAGACCTATACCTTCAGCCTATGGCACAACAGAATAAAGAAAAAAATGGTAGATACTAAAATCATTATCGCCTTTCCAAGAGTAAAGCTGTGATGCTACATCTTTCAGCAGTGGGGGTTTGCAAAGTAAGGATCAGATAAAACAACAAAAATAACCAAAGCTCTTGGTTCAAGTAATGCTGAATGTCATATAAAAACAAATCATATAATACACGTACCACTACAGTCCTTAAAAAGAAAGCAAGGTCTAAACTGTTAATCCTCACTCGCATCTATCACTTCTTACTTTCAACTAAATACACCTACCACAATGTATCCATGGTTTGCTTCTATTTTGAGTTTAGGAGGAAAATGCAGTCTCAACCACTATGATCTGATCATTTCCAGCTTATTTCCTGAATAATAGCTGCGATCAGCAGTAAAATATTGTAGTGACACTGATTACCCAAACAACATAAAAGAACCCAAACCAAAGTGCCATTTTCAGACACAAATTGGGAACGTGCATTTCTTTCCATAGCAGGCTGATGCCAAACACCCGAAAGTCTAGAAAAAATAATCAGACTTCGATCCAAATTCCAAACTCCTGAGTTCAAGTAAACACACTGAGATCCATAGATGCTTTTCTAGACCATTGTGATTATTAACATCTTGCACAACACCTTTCAACAGAGGATAAAGAAGAAAACATTTTCAGTAATATAAGTCATATGAGCCTGCCTTCCCAGCTCAGGAAAGACTAACACTACACCCAAGGTCAAGTTCAGGTTCTCTCCCAATGCTTCTGCTTTTTTAAATTCATAATCAATTAGCCCATGATAATTTTTTACATAAGCTCCACACACAAATCTCATCTTTTCTCCTAAATTAGGATCTTCCACAAGGCCTCCAAGTTCTTCATAGGTTCCCACTCTATCAGCCAACTGCTTGAGAGTCATCCTGTTCCTATTCCTGTCTTAAAAGCTAGCCCACTTCCTATATCAAAATAATCATCTCCAGAGTGTAGTTCCATCTATAATATGTGACTGTTCCTCTTAAAAGGGCAGTCACAGGGCCAAGATGCCCATACCAGAAGGTAGATGAGGTTCTTCGGGTAAATGTGCTATGTTTAATTATACCAACTAAATAGTTGGAAACATCGTTCTTTGCAAGCTTTCAGGTACAAAGACCCTTCTTCAGGCACAGGGAGAGTTTGTTCTTGCTTTGTGTCTTCTCCCTGTGCCTGAAGAAGGGTCTTTGTACCTGGAGGCTTGCAAAGAACAATGTTTCCAACTACTGAGTTGGTCTAATGAAACGCAGCACGTTTACCCAAAGAACCTTGTCTGCTTATGTCCTTAGACCAACATGGCTACAACCAACAACTCTAAAATATACAAAAAGGGGACATTTTGGCCCTTTTTATATCAAGTTGATGCAGTGCCTGCCACCAGACGATACTAGCCCATTCACGTGGTTCCTAGGCACAACATCAGTACATTTAACACATTAATAATACCACAGAGAAGTAAACTGTTGCACAAAAGGTCAAGTATTTTACCCAAGCTAGTGACAGTCACAAATAAAACATGCACCACATCTGGGCCCCACTGCCCTATTCCCACTACCAATGCCTTCCAAAAAACATTCATGACTTCAAGATTAAAGAAGCATACATAAAGCTTCAATAGGCTACAAAGGGATACACTTACTGATACCGTTTTATGTTTTTACATAAAAACCATATAAAAACAGCAGTACCCAGAGCCCTCAATGGAGAAAGATCATAGCGCCATTTCACAAGGCATGCTGTATACACACACACTCTTCCTGCGCCAGTGTTTACTACATTCTAATTGTAGAATCAACTTTCAAATCTTTCATCAGTTCCAAAAGTCCATATGAAGAGAAATCCCAAAAGGGCAACAAAAAGAGCCAATAATTTGATGTCTAAGAGGCCTTTTTTAAGCTTAGTATCTGCAGTCTTAAACTTCTGTCTGAAAAGCACAGGACATTATAACAGACTTTGACATCACAGAACTCTCCTTCTTGGAAACCAACAAATTATCTGAAGCAAGGTTCTCTTACGAAAAAGACTTCTTCACACATTGATCTACAAGTGGAAATACCTGCAAATTGCTCTTAATATACTTCCTCTTAAGTATCATTACCTTATTGTGGGAAAACAATTTTAAAGATTTCCTTTTTACTAAAATAAATTGCAGTTTGACAAACTAGCAAAACAGCCTTCATAATATACATACATAGGCCCTCCTATCCCAGCAAAATTTTATGATGGACACACCTAGTAAGTCACTGCACAACATCATAATTGGGAAACAAAGAAATCAAAATAACAATGCTGTGAATCAGAGAAGAAGCACTGCATTCCACTCACATTGATGAGTGAAGAGAGTGCTAGAGAAAGATGCCTTATGGCTCTCACAACTTTTGAAAACCTTAAACTCATAAGCTGATTTTACAAAATACTGCATTTTAAGTTCATTGCAGAAGAGAAAAAGGCCTTCAAATTATGCTTGACCAGGAGAAACATTTCACCACCGACAAAACAACTCTCCTTTAGGAATTGTGAAGTCAGTCTCAAACCAAATGCACTCCTACCCCTGAGGTGGACTGTGCAGAGTGTGTGGGAGGGCAGAAGTATGCTGACATATGCTCAAGAAAACATGCGAACTATTAGCACTTCCGAATGCAAAAGTTTAATAGCCAGCAAGTGAACATAATTACACAGGTGGCCACCTTCGGTAGCAGAGAACTGAGCTTCAAAGTAAAAAGCAGGAGCTATCAAGTTTTATAAAAGTGACCCAACTTCCATAGGAAGTTGAGCTCAAAGCTTTTTATATAGTGCCACTTTTAATAGTAACACACTTAAGCACATAGTAGAAATCCTAAAGGTTTAAAAAGTACTTCTTTGAAAGAAATATTAATATTTATAGTTGTTAACCCAAATTTTTCCTTTACATTTCCATTTTCTACAAACTGGTCACAACCTAAAACAGCATATGGCATTTACATAGAAACTGAGGCAAATATTTGCAAGGGAATAATTCATCTAAATTAACAATATCCTGGACAGCTTGACCATACATTTGCTATGGTTGGAGCCTCTGAGTTGGAGATGAGTCCACCATTCCTCTAAAACTTACATCACTGATTTTCAATTGTGGTGCCATGGCATCTTAGGGTGCCACAAAATCTTTTTGAGGGTACTGCGCAATATTAGCACGGTCATATGTACAAATACCTACATGTGATTCCCAATATATAACCCAGAAATTTTAAATAGGAATCCACTGTGTCAAAAACATTCTGACCTGTTATGGCCTTTCCAAATTCTTTGCAACAGAGACTTTTGACAGCAACAGTACGTACACATTTAGCATTTTAAAAATAAAAGACTACCCAGCACGTTAACATTGGAAGATACGAAGTGCTGATTACATGCAGGTATTCAGACAATCTTTGTCTTGTATTCTTCAGATTTTTCAAGTACCTACACATTTAGCATTTTAAAAATAAAAGACTACCCAGCACATTAACACTGGAAGATACGAAGTGCTGATTACATGCAGGTATTCAGACAAGCTTTGTCTCGTAGTCTTCAGATTTTTCAAAACGAACAGGAATCTTCGATTTAAAAAAATATGTATTACACAAATCTCAGACACTACCTTAATCTGGCCCTCAAAATGTTTGTGTAGCACAGGCCTGGCTAACCCGTGACATGTGTGCCACAAGTAGCACAGGCAGCTTCTATATGGCACAGCCGACTGGGGAGGAGACAGACAGCAAAGTCACAGATAGGGCATGGAACAGAAAACAATGCAGCAGATCAGGCAGGAAACACAAGGCACGGAGCAGAAAGCAAAGGAAAGGGATTAAAGCAGTACTTAGGGTTGGTGCAGTGCTAATTTGTGGCACACTTGCCAAAAGGCGGGCCCCTATTGGTGTAGCATTTGGTCATGCAAATGATGCATTAGGTATTCAATTCCTTAATACTTAAAAGAAAAAAAAAGCTGTAAATGAACTAGGATACATTTACAGGTTCTTGTTATAAATGACATTATAATCCTTTCTTTGAAAGGTTCAGCAACGTAAAATTCTAAGAAAATCTTAAGAATAATGACATTAACTCTAGGTATGGCTAGAATTACAAGGTTGGTAAATTGAAGGTTAAGTTACCATTACTTTAAACTAGTCTTTGATGAGTCATGTGCATCTCCCAGAGTATACTTACTGAGACAAATATCCATATGGTTAGATATGCAAGTAAATAACTCTTTTCATTGTTACAACTGAAGTGAATTTTTAACTTGTGCATCACTGCACTTTTTGATTTATCAAAAATCTCAACTCTTACAGACTACTAAATTGTTTTTAAAGACCTTGATGAGCCCTCAGAAAGATGCAAAAAGAAAATACGTTTAAAGAAAACACAAATAAACCACTTAGCCGAATACTGCTATCAATTATAAGTCCAAAGATCTTCATCATGCAGGAAGCAGGAAGTACAAGTCTAGAAATGGGAGATGCACAATACTACTTCAGGCATTATGTAGCAAAAAAAATGTTCTCCAAAACAGCATGGGTAAAAATAAAACCCACATATTTTTGTTTGTTTATAAAACATAAATTGCATTTAATCTTTTCTTGAGGCACCTGTTAACATTTCAGAAAAACACTATAGATGGTGATTACTCAGTTAAGAAGAAGTATAAATTCCCAATTCAACTTATTCAAAATCTATTTGATATTAAAACACACAGTGAATGGCCACTTTTAAATTCACCTTTCTGCCATAAAAAAACAGAGAGAGAGAAAGCCATACTTTAAGGCAGTCATTTAGTTAGCCCCCTAAAATTTAAAATCCAGCAGCAAAAGAAATCTAAAAATACTATTAACTCTGGCTGTTCCACTAATCGTTTTAAATATTTAAAATAAGAATGAGATTACTGAAGAATTCTTGGTGCATTATAATGCTGTAATGCTGTAACTAACTTTTTATTGAGGCCCAAGAGATGTTCTAAGAAGAAACCGGCAGAGGAAAACAGTTATCTGATCAGCGCGTTACACCCACAGACTCACAGGGCTTGTGGTTAATAAACAGCTCTTTACAGAAAAGAGAAAAAAATTACATAGAGCCCATGCACAAGCCGCAGTCCTGCAAACAGCTCCACACAGACAAACTTGTGAGCAGAAACTCAATGAAGTAACTGAGGGCTCCCTAGTGTCCCCATGCATGTGATTCCAATTGCATTGACCTACTTGCAGACTAAGGACCACAATGGAACTAAATATCCCACTTAATACTAACATTCATTTTAAGTATTGTCCTGTGCAACAAGTTCATTAATTTGTTAAAATATGTCTTATTCAACCAAATGCCATGTTATATAAAGGGTCTACATTCTTGGGCTTACTGACAGTATGCCATAAAACCCTGTTTATTAGATCCCCAAGAGCAGTTATTGTTTCCCTAAATGACTGAAAAATAAATAAGAAGATTCTTTAAAGACATAAACTTCCAACATACCTTATTATTGACCAAAGGTTAGTATTTTGGAATAAGTAATGCCAAACTAAATTGAGTTAGTAAAGCAAATGCAGACACGTGGTATGCGACACTGCAGACCTGTCTTCAGTGCCAGTGCCATACATGCAGGCCTTCCTTACGCTGCTACTTCACAGCACAGAAAGGTTTTTCTGATCCCAGAAGATCACAGGGTCAAAAAAAAACCCTTGCCTAAAAAAAGTGGTATGGCATATGTCGGGGTAGCATATGCCACCCAAAACTGGAGCCTGGACAACCGGAGCCACGCTGCAGGAGCTTCAGCTCCCACAGACCCCCAGGACCCCAGGAAAGGCTGCTGAGGCCAGAACAGTTGCTGGCCCCAGCCTCCCCTCCCCTATCCAGGGCAATGTGCCAGATACAAGAGCACACATGGCATGGGCATTCTCCAGGGAAAAGTAGCAGCAGCACAAGGTGTGCCACTGCTACTTGTGCTGGGAGAAACACATGTTCCCGCTCGTGGGGATGCGCACGCACTATGATGACAAATTTTCCCAACACTGAAGTTGGAAGAAACTGTTACAGAAGGTAACAGTCCAAACATCAGCTAATACCTAAGGTTAGATACATACATTTTACTGGATATGCACTCATAAATAATATCTGCACAGGTCCTGTAGAAGAACCTAAGACAGCAGCCATTCAGAAACTTTCTATTTGCCTTTTGAGCTGAAGTGACAAGGGCACAAAGATTCTAGGCAGATTCAGTTAAGCCATGTGGCAAACCTCTATGCTCAGATATGACACTGAAAAGAACCTCTACAGCATAAACCTGGAAAAGAAAGAAAGGTTTCCAAAGGTATAGAAGTAAAGTGTTTCAACATATCAGCACAGCAGAAACTAACAGCCACGTGCCAAATTCTACTGGTTCCACTTGCCATGTCTACCAAATATCACTAATATGAAAGATACAAAAGCCCTGGAATACATTTTTTTTTAAAAATAAAGCCTAAAGAATTACTTAATATTCCATTGTAATGTCTGGCTTGAAGTTAGGCCTTTTTTTACAAGACCATTCTTAAATGACAGCTGAAGACATTAAAAGGTAACATGTTTCTTCTGCTGCTAAAGTGTGCCAAATAAATTAAGGAAGCATGATGACAGAAATAAGAAAACATGTAGCTCCTACGAAATAAAGATAAAGACTCCCATAATGTTTTTGGTTCAGGACAATGTGTACATGGCACTTTAAACACACAAGCAAGAAGCCTATGGCTATCTATGTTCTATACACTTCTTCACGTAGAAAACCACGTTGTATACAAGTTAGCCTACACCACAAATTTATGAACATTGCATACATTCTGGTGAGGAAAATGCTTCTCTGCACTGCACTAATCAGATAACATGTTATCTGTCTTATGCCAGCTGGTGTATGTACAATTTTGACTGTATTGCAAAGGTCTAAAACTTTTTTCCCATTGGTTCTCTAAGCCTAAATTTCACAGGATTTTTGCTTATGGATAATCTACAGGATCACCTCAACTGCTAAATTTACTACTTAGTTACAAAAACAATTATTTACAGCAGTCTTTTACCATTTTACTTTGCTGGTGGGCAATAACAAGAACTTTAGCTCTGACATTAGCTCATAGAATTATACATATTAAAGCATGGCTCGGCCTCTTTTCTTGTGCTGGTACTCCTCCACCAACAGGAAAAAAAACCACTAGAAATATTTCCTTGTATCATTCAATTAATAAAGGCTGAAACAAAAACTCTAAATCATGTCCTGTTAGTTTTTATGCGACTAGCATTAATATCATTATGTGTTCAACTAATTAATGCAGTGTGTATTTACATTTTAAAAAGCTACCTGCTCATACTAATGTGGCTACACCAGCCACAAGTGGTAACATTACTAATCATAATATTCCTCCTTTAAACTCCTCCAATGAACTGGAAAGCATATTTTTGGGAGACATCTAACTGGACCAAATGCATATTTCAGAGAGATTTTAGACAAGCTTCTGGGCACAAGGTAACCTTCCTCAGATCTAATGAAGAGAGCACTCTGAGCTCTAGTGACAAGAAAACAATAGTCATTCAACTACCCCTGAAAACCAGGTTCAAAATGTATCCCATGGCACTGTGTGCCTATTTGCTTAATTATGCCATGACCAGACATGAGTAGACATTAGGTTTCCCTAGTTGTCCCGGGGAAATGCCTGTGCCACACATGGTTTGGCGCATGGTAAATTACCAGGTGGGGTAAGGGAGGCTGGGGCCAGTGCTGGGCTGGCCCCAAGAGCCTTACCTGGAGTTCTGTGGGCTTCAGCAGCAGCAATCCTGTTGCACAGAGCCTAGCCAGCAGTGGAACTGCAGGCAGCCCACACTGCCACCATGAGCAGTGCTCCACTTTTTTTTTTCTGCTGGTCTTTTTGACTCCTGGATATCCAGGGGTCAAAAAAGCCCTCCACGTTGCTCCCTTGCAGGACAGAGAACAACTAAACGTGCAGCATGTGGCACCACAGATGTGCCTGCAGTGCCATATACTGCACGGCCACACTCATCTGGATGCGGCCTTCTTGTTGAAAATACCACTCTCAGGGTTGTCACACCTGAAAATTAACCATATATGAAAATTATTCTGTATTTTAAAGGGTACCAAAACATTTTTCCCGTGCCAAAACAAACTTCAGAATACTGCTAATTTTACCAACAAACTACCCTTTCACTTAATTAGGAAAAACCTAGTGCAGGTAAAGCTATTCTATTAAGTAACAATTTATTTACAATCAGACATCCAGCAAGGATGTGTTAGTTTTTATTTGTTTGTTTAAACTCTTACATGCTACCAAAAGGTGATAAAAAAATTCAGAAAACATTACAATAAAAGGCACATTAGAATATTTTTTAAGAAAGCCCTAAAGATACCTGGGACACATTAAGGTCTTTCTCTCTCAAATCAGATTTGCCTACTGCTCACTCATGCAAGGAGATCATAATTCTGCGCCTGCAATATTTCCACGGCAACCCTGATGACAATGATGTCACAAATTCAACCCTGACTTCACTGCAGGATGAAGTACTAGGAGCAGATGGGATGCGAGGGAGAAAGCCCCTATTTAAACACAAATCTCTTTCAGAAGAAAGAAAGGAACACAAGCAAAGAAACAGGTGAATGGACCATGTTTTGAAGTATGATATATTCAAAAGACTATCCTAGCATGAAAATCCATTTAAAGGCAAGACCTACAATACAGGAGAACTGTCAAATTTGTCTGGCCTTATAATAAGCTGACTGTGAAAGCTTCCTGTTTAGCCAAATAAGCTTGTGTTTAGTTTTTAAAGTGGTGCTGAAGAAATTACACTTTTATTTTGTGTGGTTTATATTATTCTCTTATATAAAAACAGTCTAAATATTCACCTATACTTATCTGACACAATTATTTTCATAGTGGCAGACAAATGCAATAAGCTTTGCTATCTAAATTAATCTATCATAAAAAAGAGATGATAATGAATCCACAGTGCTGCAGGGAATATAGAAAGGTGATTATTACAATACCCATGTGCATTCCAGAGAGTATTAATAGAAAACCACACCTCCATCACTGGATCTCACATATGTGGAGTCGAACAGAGATTAATGTTCTGTCTAGTCCTATTCAACATATAGCCACTATGAACGTGGGTCACATGACATAGACTCAGGTGACAACAAGATAAAGATAGCAGGCAGTAACACTTTTCCTAGACTAGATTTGACCATAAAACAATGGATACTTGGATGAAGTCAGTGCATGGATTTAAAAAAAAAGAGAAAGTAGCTGATTGAATCTGACCCCAAGCAAAACAGAGGTAAGGATAGTGGACAGAAGAAGGCTCTCTCAAGAGTTTGCAGCCATGGATCAGTCTCATTTGGTTGGTGTCACTTGACATTTCAGGTTTGTGTGTAGGAGTTTACTTTGACTCCTTGCTGTTGCTAAGCTCTCACTTAGCATCAAGCATATGTAATGTTTTCTAACATCAGTAGTTGAAAAGGAGACACTCTCATCCTTGGAGAATGACAACATGGGCTTGGCAGTACATATACTTGTCATCTCCTGCCTAGACTACAGCAGTGCAGTTTATCCGGGCACAAGACAATCAGCTCTTTAGGAAAACCTTACCAGTATGTAACTATGCAGTACATTTCATCAATGTAGATTTATTTGAATACATCAAACCTGTCATCCATACTCCAGAATCATTATCGATGGAATGATGAAACAAATTCAAGGTTTCAGCCCTTGTCTTCAAGTCTAAAGACCTGGGCCAAGCATCTCTTCAGAATCACACTCTCTAGAGTTTATTGATACATACCACACTCACACAGCAATATTACCCTCCACTTTAAGACAGTGCCCAAGGAATGGGCAAGGCAGCATAAAATTGAAGAGGGGCAGATGTGTTTAAAACCACTGTCTACTCAGGTACAATAGACCTTTCTGCCATAACTGTAAAGCCTGTCTGTGCAAGAGATGAACCTTTCTCCAGGGCTGGTCTGAGACTGTTGAATGAACCCACATGGAAACTAAAGGTCATTACAGATTTCCCCTGCCTCTCACTCCAAATGTAAAGTTACCTTCTTTGGCCTTGCTTTCCCCAGCGTAAGTGCACAGAAGCATACATTTTAGAAAAGTAATATCACTCTACCAACACACATCCTAAAAAAGCACACACAATTCTTCCTCCTGGGGAAGGGATGGGGGAGGGGTGTAGAATATGCTTCATAAGATAAATGTGAGTCACGTCACTGAACACACTACTGGTAAGTGCCTAGAAACTATGGGGAGAAGGCCACAAAAACTGTTATACAGAACTGAAATCAAAATGTAGACGTTGGATATCTTGGTTCCTTTTTTTTCAAATATATTTTTATATGTTAAGAATTGGGTGTTAGAGCTAGCATGGAGGATAGAGGTAGAAGGCTAAACAAAAGATAGGAGAGAGGAAAAGAAAAGGCTACCGGGGACAAAGAGTGAGAAAGGATGTTCAAGACATACGGGGAGATATGAAAAAGGTAGAGTCTCATTGTTAGGAGACAACCCAGGGAACCTTAAGGTGAACTGAAACAGAGTATACAGAGTAAGAGGAAGCCCAGCACACTCCCTGTGAACACACAGAAGTCTCAGGACTAGGCAAGACCTCTGCACTCACCCAGACTAAGTAAACCTTTACCCAGATTTGACATAAGCATTCAGTGTTCGCTAAGTATAGAATGGTATCAGTGTTGTTCTATTAGCAGTCCAAAAACTGACTAGCTCTCATTTTTCAAGGCTTCTAACAGCAGCCCCCACAGTGATAACTAGAAATCTTGAAGATGAGAGGAGCGAGTCAGTTTTGAGGCTGCTAATACCACAGCACTGCAGGTATTGCTGTGGTATTAGCACCCCCAAAATTTACCAGCATCCTTCATTTTCAAGTCTTCTAATAGTCACTGTCAGTGATGCTTTAGAAGCTTTAAAAATGAGAGGAGCAGCTGTAAAAATGACTAGCTCCTGCCCTTTTCAAGGCTTCGAATAGCAGCCCTTTGACAGGTGTCTCCCCTTCACGGTTTCTGAAGCAGTTGAGTACAATTAAGTTATAAAGTAGACTGGGGTTGGAACATCCTATACATTCTACTTTTTTATTAAGGTATGAATATGCAGACAGCCAGAGTCTGTTACAATGTATGCAGTAGGGAACAAATTGATACTGGCATAGTGTTATGCATCTAAGTGAATATGCACTTACCAGATATGCAGATGAATGGTATACAGTGTTCTAGGAAACTACTACTGGGTTATAAGTAGAAGCCAAGCCTTGCACAGACTTGAAATCAATAGAGGATTTGCGCAAGTAGAGGTCACAAAACTGCAAGTGAAGAAAAGGGTTCTTACGACAGTGTGTTGGACAGATTTTAAGACTATAATGCAAGATTCAGGGAAGTCAGAAATGAGAACCCTCTAGTAGTGAAAGCAAAAGATGACAAGAGTATGGAACTGAGGTGCTGGGAACAGGAAAGAAGGATAGATTTTAAAGATAGCACAGAGCTGAAGAACTGGAAGGATTAATCAACTGCTTAGATCTCAGGGGAGAAAAGAAGACAGAGAAGAGCTGAATATGGCATGAAGGTTGCAAGCCAAAGCCTGAGTCAAGTTAAAATATGTCTGGATATCCAGAAAGAGATGTCAAAGAGATAGTCACAAAACAAGAGCAGAATATAGGGGCAGATAAGAAGTGAAGAGGGTGGCCATGAAGACTGTATTTTCATTGTTTCAAATGATAATGAGAGTATTACACGGGAAAGCATGTAGAGGGAAGGGAAGACAGGGGTCACTGTGAGAAATATTTAAAAAAGCAATCAGAGACTGGAAAGTTAAATCAACAAAGAACCAGAAAAATGCAAATGCAAGTCAAGGAAGGAAAGCAAACTGTATGAAGGAAGCTAGCCCATCAAGAAAAATAAGTGCAATGTAGACAAGAAAAATAAGTTATGAAGAAACCCAAATATTTTCTCCAATATAAATGCTGGACTGCATATCCTGTCATGAAGACAGACAGGATGTAACATCCTCTTTTGATGAGAGAAATCTCAGAAAAGTGGAATAGGTTAGAAATGACCAAGCTGAGGGTCGAAGAGGGACCGTGAGGAGAGAAAGTTGAGGCATTAGTAACAGATAATATATTCAAGAAGTTTGGTTGGGAAAAAGTAGAAGTATACTCAGTAGTAATTAAAGAGGATAAAAGAATGTCGGCGGATTATCAGGATAGCAAGTGCAGCTCCATGTTCTTAAAGGCAGAGGAAATAGAGAATATTATGGGGAGCTATTGAAATCAATAGGGGATAGTGTCAAGAGCACATTTAGATGCAAGGCAAATTAAAATCGTATAGGTTACTGAAAACTGAAACAGGTGCATGATACTAAAATGACCATGGAAATGTAGAACCTATCTTACTAGAGAATAATAAAAGAGCTTAGAAATTGCTTAACCTAATCAAGGAGATGCTGAGAGGGAATATAACCTCTGTCCCATCAGGGTAGTCCATAAGGGATAGATAAGGTACTAAAGCTAAAGGACAAAACTGGCAAAGCAACAAATGAGCATAAACTGACCACAAATGAATCTAAAAGCTGAAATCTGGTTAATAGCCATCACCAAAATAAAGTTCTAGATCAGCCTTCCTATAGGAGTAGTGAGGATGAGGACTGTGATCGCATTCTTGCTCTGTCAGCTGTTTTATCAGACTGCTTGTAGAAACATGAAACTGACTCCTAATATCAATTCAAGTCAGCTAACAAAACTGCTGCTGTGTAATAGAAGTTGCTTTCTGTTACTTAGGCAGTTTCTTTTCTGCTACAGCACTGATTAAGAAAATAATTCCAGAGTGGCAGGAAAACTCAAAGCCCTCTTTAGACTCAACTATGAGACACTGATAAATTCAATTACTTATGCAACTCAGTTTTACACACTAACAGGTTACAGGAGTTGAGTACAAACAGAAATTCAAGATATTCAGGCAACTCTCTCAGAATAAGGGCTGTTTACACATGTGGAAAAAAAAACCCAACAAAACAAAACAGGGCTTTACTGTCAGGTCGGTGCACCTCCACACCAAGCACAGTGCACACCCAAAAGAGGCATCACATCAGTTTTGACATGGCTCACCCAACGTCTGTATAGATCACATGCTTCAGTGGGGCTTTTTGGCACTTTTATCTAATAGCTGATTCAATCAGCTATTAGTTAAAAGTGCCAAAAAGCCCAGCGGGATCTATACAGATGTTGGACAAGCTGGGTCAAACTGATGCGAAGCCTCTTCCAGTAAGCATTGTTTTGTTTTTCAGGTCTGCAAGTGGCCAAAAACAGTATATTTGCACTTACTAAAACCACATAGCGCCCAAAACACTAAAGTCTTGTAAATGCTTGACCTTCTGTCAGCAGAACATGAATGGATGAAAAAAAAGGAACGAAATAATAGCTGCGAGCATTTTCTAATACAATTCCAAATTTCCACGGTTCAAAACATGAAATGACAAAGTTGAAAAGGTATGAACTAAGTAATCTAACAGAACTTTTCAATTCCTAGTTTCTATGAATAAATACCAATAGTTGGAGTACATTACCTTCATTCTCAGATGTCTGGCATTTTACCTTTACTACTAAATCAAAGGTACGTTCTGGATTTTCCCTAGAAGTAAAAAGACAAGTTGGTTGATTAGCCATAGCAAGCAGACTAAATGGACTAATACAGATTGTCGAGCATTCTTTACAATGTAATATAGTTTGCATGCCACTTGACATGATCACCACTCTTAATGATTTCATTCATGTGATTTCTGAATTTTTACAAGACTTCTACATCTTCCTAAACAGCCCGTAAGAAAGTGAGCTATATTCTCTCAGAAAAAAACTCTGATCACACCACACATGAAATATACAAGAAATGATGACCCATGTCTGACAGCCTTTCAATCACTTCACTATAACACTTTACAGAATGTATATGTTGAAGAATAACTTTAAAAGCAAGAACAGTCTGCTTTACAAAACTGGCCTTTAGTACTGAAAGAAGGGCTTTTAATATATTGGTTTCAAACTTAGTTTTAATAGTTTGATTTGGGCCTCTTGGCCTTTTCCTCTAAAATTTTTAAAAACTTTTAGTTTTAGAATGTGATGAGAGTAGTCCCATCATATTCTGAGTTTATCATCATGATTTAGCCATAAGCCTATCTATCTTCTTAATATGTTCGGTGATCAACTTAAGAGTTGACAGTCACTTAGCCTGTTCCTTCAGAAGCAATTCCATTTACAGTCAACTAAATCCAGCACACAATTCAACCAGTAGGAAAATATGAATGCAATAACTCATCTTCTAATTGCCTCCTAAAAATTAAGTGTTTGTTAGAAAAGAATACCATTAAATATATTCCATTACGATACAACATCTATTGTCCATGAATAAGCATTTACATTACAGTCATATGACCAGACCTGGGCTGGCCCGCCCCAGCGGCTCCAACAGCCAGGAGTAATCCAGACGCACAGAGTTGCCTGGCCCCAGAGGGGAACTCTTCCCCCTCCTCCCTCTCCCCCACCACCACGGGCCTGGGAGCAGTGCTGGGGTGCTCTTCTCCCTCCTTCTCCACTCCCTGCGGTGGGAGTGGGGCTCTGTGAGGCTGCCTGGCCCCAGAGGGGACTGTTCCCCCTACTTCTCCCCCATTGCAGCAGGGTGGGGAGGAGGGGCTCTATGTAATGCTGCCCAGCA
This sequence comes from Crocodylus porosus, assembly GCF_001723895.1. Lineage (NCBI taxonomy): Eukaryota > Metazoa > Chordata > Crocodylia > Crocodylidae > Crocodylus > Crocodylus porosus. The sequence continues at coordinate 5,723,297 of NW_017728907.1, read as the reverse complement.
CCAGAAGGGGACTCTTCCCCCTACTCTCCCCCATCCCAGGCCAGGGAGAGGCTCTGTTCCATGCTGGAGGAAACTTTTCCCCCTCCTCCTCCTCCCCCCAGAGAGGTAGCAGGCACATGGAGCTAAGCTGGGTATGTGAGGGAGGGTGCGGGGTGTAGGGACCCCCACACACACCCCAGCCTCCCCCATGGTGCCTGGCAGCAGCAGCAGGTGGGGAGGTCAGGGAGCTTGTGCCCGGCATGGACGTGACTCTGGCCAGCACTGCGCTGGAGAAGGGAGTGGAACCTGCCTTATCCCTGTGGCTCTGCTCCCTGAGCCTGCAGCTCCAACCCCGCACTGGACCCAGCTACTTGTCCCACTCTCCGCTGTGCAGGTCCCAGCACTCTGGTGGGAGTGGAGGGAGCCTGTCCCCTGGTTTCCTGCAGAATTCAGCGTAGGGCTTCCCTGTATGAGTGTGGAACTGTGGGGGATAGAGGCAGCCAGTGCTTCGCTGCACTGGGGGTGAGGAGCACAGCCCCGCGTACCGTGTCCGGCCGCTTCTATCCCTGAAGCACAGCAGGGAGTGGGGGAAGCAACTGGCTCAGGTTCAGGGAGCAGAGTCCTGGGAATAAGGCAGGCTCTGCTCCCTCCCCCAGAGCAACGCAGTGCTGCCTGGAGCCACACCTGCACCAGGCATGAGCAGCCTGACCTCCCCACCTGCTGCCAGGCAGCGAGGGCTGCATGCCATGGAAGGACTGTGTGGGGGCCCTACACCCCCCACCCTCCCTCACACACTGACAGCCTGCCCAGCAAGCTCTGTGCTCCGGCTGCCCCTCTGGGAGGAGAAGAAGGGGGAATAGTTCCCCCCAGCATGGAACAGAACCTCCCCCTGGCCCCCGCCCCCACTCTGGGGCCAGGCAGCATTGCATGGAGCCCTCCCATTCCAACCTGGCGGCAGGGGGGAAGGGAAGGAGAAGATTCCCCATCCAGCACCTTACAGAGTACCCCTTCCCCTGCCCTTCCCAACCCTGTGGGACAACTAACCCAGCATGGCCCCATTAAGGTGAAGGAGCAGGGAGAGGAGTTAATTCCTCCCTCCGTCCCTTCCCTGCAGGCAGGGTCTGCCTATTCCAGGGGCCACTACTGCAGCCCCATCCCCTCTGCTCCCCAGCAGACAGGCTGACCCTGACTGCAGTGGGGGAAGAAGAGAAGGAGGGAAGAATTACCCCCCCGCCCATTCTGCCTTAATGGAGCCAAGCCGGCCAGTGTCTGCTGGAGCCAGTCCCTGCTCAGCTAGAGAGCAGAGGAGCGGGGTCAGCCCTGCAGGTGGAGCAGAGCACTGTCTAGCCCAGAGAGCATGCTGGGGGTTTATGAAACCAGACATTTCATAACTTGTTTGAGCCAAATCTGTTAAATCTGATACTACATTCAACCAGGTTTATCTCAAACCGGTTTCAGCCATTTTCAAACTGGTTTATATGTACTGAATGTCTGTTCTGTTACATATTTAAACCAGTTGCTGACCACTTAAGCCTGTTTATGTGTAATGTCGGTCCCTAGCCTTAGAGATTGGGTTCCAGATTTCAAGAGTGTTGCATATAAAACACATCGTGGATGGTGGTTTAATATTTTTTTTTTTTAATTTTAGAAGGATTCTGAACTGGAAGGGAAACTTTCAACTATCATCAGTTATTTAATTATTTTTTCATAACTTCTTTTGCCTTCACTATTAGGCATTATCATTTACGAAAATATGGAATGATACTAAGACTCAGGTCTTATAGGGAAGTATAACAATCACATGTCCCTCCCACATCACATCACTTTCCAGAACTTTTTAAGGCTGGTCCTATGAAAACTTGGAAGCCAAATTCTGATCTCAGTTATGCCAATATAAACCCAGGGTACTAACAGTTTACACAGGTGTTAATGATACAGAATTTGCTCTAGCAAAATCAAAATGAAACTGAAGAGGGTCAAGCTCTTTGCACTGAAGGAAAGAGTGGACTATGTGAATCCACCCTGTAGCAAGAAAAATGTCACCACCTCCCTGCCATGAAAGGACTTAATAAAATTCTAGCCAAGGTGTTGGTTTAGTCTCTTGGCTCAATTTCCCTGTCCACTTGTTTCTAAAAGATAGGCATTACACCGTATTTAATTTAATTTACCCTTGAAACAATATCAAAAATACAGGATTAGGACTTTACAGTTCCACTTTTTAACTGAATTTACAGTCAAAAAGGAAGCTCTTGAAAATATAATCCACTCCCTTCAGTACAGTGCCGTAAAGTCTGTATTTGCACAAAAGTAGGTCTCAATTTACCCTTCACAAACTCATCTACTCTCATAACTGTCAGACTGTCTATCACAACTCCTAAACAGCAGCACACTTATTCAGAGTAAATATGAGAGATTTAGCCTCTTATCATGACACTCTGATTAAGGAAGTCCATAAAAGTATTCAAAGGCCTGTTTTTACAGAACCAGAGACAAAAATGTAGTCATGCTATTTTATAACTTAGTTTTAGCTAGGTATGTATCACCATTTCCTTGGCACTTCAAAATAGTTGCATATCAATTAGTAACTGTAAACCACTACAAACAACTAACTTCACTGAAATTATTTTATCAACATTCACAACCATGATAACACTCAGATTTTCTCTAGGGTAGCTATATCCTCTTAAGTTCTTGAAAGCTGATTCTCTTCAACAGTATAAAAATGCTGTTAGATTCAGAGGAATGTTGATCAACAACCACCCTATTGATCCACTATATTTTATGCGGTATTTGCACAGTGCGTCCTCAGAACCAGAGCTAACTTTGCCTGTACATTTCACAGGTGCAGCAACCAGGGCAAACAATTCCATTGCCGAAAAACGGCCCTATTTATTTGCAGAAGCTACGGAGAGACAACAAGCAGAAAACTCCATGTGAAAAATTATGAGAGTTGTTGCTTTCCTAAACTGGCTGGCAGGGCGCAGGGGATTATAATAATTATACTAGGGGCCTAGGCCCCTAGCACATTACTAAAACTTCTAGTTTCTTTTTAACTGTATTACCAGGGGAGCTTGGGGAGTCTGAACCCCCCTGCCCCATGAGATGACAGTCCCCCCCGTAAGATTTGAAAATCATAACCTGGGGGGCGGGGGGTGTCTCTGATTCCATTAGGGCAGAGGTCAGCAAAGTTTTTGGGTAGGGTGCCAGAAACACCCACAACCTCAACCTACAAGATGTTCGCATGCCAGGGGCGAATGGCGGGGAAGCCACAAAGTGCCCGATCCTTGTTGTGATAGTGCAGCCCTGGCCCCTCCCTGCCATCCTTCCTGAGGCACATGTGCCAAACAAAATGCCTTTGAGTGCCTCACTGGCACACATACCGATGACCCCTGCATTAGGGCACGGTGATGGGCAGCTCAATTTTTTTTTTTTTTGCAGACCCTCCCACCCCTCCCAAGAGTCAAGGCATAATTCGAACCCTGCAGGTAGAGAATCCAGGTGACTGATGCCTCCAAAGTCCGAGGGGGCACCCATAGAAGCCGGTGGCGGCAGCAGGGACAGGGATGGTGAGCACCCGCAGAAGCCAGGGCTGGCATCGGTGCCGGGGACGGGTGAACGCCCACAGAAGCTGGCAGGGGCAGCAGTGGCAGGGACAGCCTTGTCAGGGGGCACATGTGCCCCCGCTACCAGTCGCCTATGTCCAGGTAGAGGGACCTGCTGCTGGTCGGAGCGCCAAGGCAGGTTTGCTCTGGTTCTGACAAAGCAGAAAGTTTTTTGGGGGGTGTCTGGCACCCCCAGGAGACCTGGGGTCCGCAAGAAGCAGGGTGCTGAGAGGCAGAAACCACCCCCTGGCGATGCCCCCCTCTTGCCAGGCAGATTCCCCGGCTGGGCGGGGGCACCCCCGTGAGCCCAGGGGCGCGTGTGGCTCGGCCTGGCAATGAAGGGGCCATGTCCAGAGGAGGGTGTGTGGCGGGCGGGGAGGGCGACTCTCCGTGATGAAGGGCAGGGAGGATGCCGGGGGTGGGGCAGCGGCTCGGGGAGAGGGCAGCATCCTCCCGCGGGCCGGGGGCACCCCGCGCTGTCACTGGCCTAGGCGCCCCCTCCCCCTTTCCCTTCCCCCCGGCAGCACCGCCACGCCGGCCCCGCGCTCACTTG
>NW_017728907.1:5688428-5719063 GCF_001723895.1 Crocodylus porosus | reverse complement strand
GGCCGTCACGGCGGCGGCACCTCCTCCTCCCCCCGCCCCGGCCGCTCAGTTCCTGTTGCCGCGGCTCCAGCACCTCCTGGGAACCAGGAAGCGGCGCGACGGCCGCAGGAGGTGCTCGGCCCGTGTCACCTGAGCCCGCAGGGCGGGGGCTGCCCGGGCCGGGCCCGCCGGGGTCGCCGGCCTGGCCCGAGCGAGGCGGGGCCCGGCGTGGGAACCCGGCACAGCAAGGGCCCGGCCTTCCCCTGCAGCCCGCGTCTACTTCAGATCCCTCCGGTTTCTTCCCTCCCCCCTCCAAGGCAAAAACAGAGACAGAGGGGTCCTTTGCAGTAACCCCTTTGCTGCACCAGAGCCAAACCCTTCATCATCAAAGAGAAAACGCTGGGGGAAATGCGTGCGAGTTCATCTTCTAAGAGTGGCGGATATTTTTTAAAAATTCTTCTTTGCCCCTTTTGGGTATAAATGCCCTGTGCCAGGCTGAGGAAGCGGCTGCAGTTGGTGTGGGCTCTTCCAGCTGCAGATGCTTCCTCAGCCCGTGGGCGACTGGTGCCTCCTAAGTTGGGGGGGGCACTTGTCCCCCCAGCAGCCAGTCAGTAACTGGGGGGTGCCCCCACAGCTGATGGCATGGACCAGGAAGGGGGGGTCCCCTGTGGCTGATTGCCAGCAGTGCTTCTCCTGGTGCCCCCACTCCCCAGCCAGCGCTAAGGGGGGTACCCCCTACACATTGTCACTGCCTCAGCCTGACGCAGGGTATTTAAACCCAAAAAAGAATTTTTCCAACTATTTGAGTTGGTCTAACAAAATATCAGATTTACCCAAAGAATCTCGTCTGTCTGTGTCCTTAGACCAACATGGCTCCAACCTACACCCCTGTCTTCAGAGTGACACTTAGTCGGCCGCATTTTGGGGATTGCGAGACCAGCAGCTAAGGCAAGGACTCGACAGTTAGGCCCCAGCTGCATAAAAAAAATCTTAGGCACAGGCTTGGCTTGACCCACTGCAATTTGTGCGACAGCCATTGTTGCATGAGTCCTGGGCAAGCCAAATCATGTCGGTGCATAGGTCTATTTGAGGGGTGTAGTTTGTAGCCATGTTGGTCTAAGGACACAGGTAGACAGCTTGCTAAGAAGTTTTCCAACTATTTGAGTTGGTCTAATAAAAGGTATTGGATTTACCCAAAGAACCTGGGTCTATTTGAAAGGCTTAACTTGCAGGGCCCAGCCAGGCCTTCATAGACTTCACAGACAAAAAGCCCTGAAGGGTGAAAGTACGCAGAAGGCTGGGCAATGTGGACAGTGCCACACTACCCTGCCTTCTGCCTAGCTTCAGACCACCAGAATTTCTACTCATAGGTTGAAAGTGTATGAGAAAGAGTGCAAGTGAGGAAACAGAAAATGCATTAATCCTGCCAGCACTTAGGCATGTGAATAGCTCCACTGCACTCAAATAAACTACTCACATAAAAAGTACATATATGTACATGTATGCACATTTTCAATATTAGTTGCTAAGAACCCGATTCTTGTTGGACATGTGTAAAGGAATAATTTGGCTCGTAATCTTTCATTGGGCTATATTTAGCCCTTCTACAAACAGATACACCTAAGGTTTATTTCACTAGGAGCTCTCATGCCAGGGTTAAATTTGGTCTATTAAGTTTATAGATAGGAGTGCAGTGACAGGGCAGTTAAAGTGTTCACTACAACTCCAGAGGTGAGAGAGTTCAAGCCTTGCTCTGATTATGTGCCCCAGTTGATTCAGCTTTAAACGGGTATCTGGTCATTTGGCCTGGAGAGTGAAAGGCAACAGAATAGGATGCTTCCTGGTGTGCTGTTAGCGATAGAAACTGATGGGCCATAATCACACAAGCTCTACAGGCTGCAAACCAATAACATAACTAAGGGGGAGGAGGGTGGCAACTGGGACAGCAGTGCCAGTAGCTGCTTCTGGGGCTACCATCACAGCAGTGGCTAATCATCATAGTGGCAGTTAGTGCTGCTCAATGCATTATGGCTGCCTTGCAATTGTTCTTTAGTAAACTCAGGAGGTTTGAATTAGTTTGTAAGGACTACAGTCATTTTTGGCAAAGGTTATATTATATCCTGTATAAATCATCAAAGAGGGACCAAAATAGACAGGTGTGTAAAGTGAGCAGGTATAGGTTATTTACTTGGAGGTTTTATAACTACTGCATATATTTCATATCACAATGGGGGGAAAGTAATGGTTTGGGGATTCTAGAAAAGATGATTAATGTTACTGTTGCTTATAATGCTGTTCATCTTTGCTTTGTCCCAGGTCCTTAACAAACTGCTTAACATGGAATCTAATGGAAGAAATTAGCACACTAAATCCACAAAATATATCAGTAATTACAATTACCATGAGCAGCTTTCCACACAAGAGAAGTCTTACTGACTATGAAATGGAAGAAAAACAAGCACTAGCCTTGAGAAAGCTCCAAGTCCCATTCATCTTACATGAACTAAACAGCCAGATTCCCACCCACACCAAATTTCCTTCACCATCACCCTCATTCACTGCAATGAAGCATTTATAAAACAGAAAGTTTACATTACTGTGCCAAAGCACAAACGTCATTGATTTTGCTGCTCCCTCTGAAATCAATCATAATATCAACACTTGAAGAGAAGAATAAGTGCAAGCCAATTATATATTAAACACATAAAATAGCATCATGGAGGTTGAACATTCAAATATGCAAAAGCCAGGAAATTACAAATATTAAGTATTCTGATGCAATCTTTTCTTGGCCACGTTGCACATCTTATATCTATATGTCTTGTTGTATATAGATTAAGTTGCAATAAAACATACAGAATGTGCAACAAGACCAATTCAAAGTTGAAGCACAAGAATGAACATTGAGTGTTAACTTTCTGCATACTTAATTCTGTATTGATTTTTTGTCACATTTAAGCATACCTGCAGCTCCCACTGAAGTCCATGGAAGATGTTGGGGCTCATCTTATTGTAGAATATCTTCCAGTTATCTTTTTTAATTAAAAACACTAAATCAATGTTGCTTTCATTGAGGCTATTCATCCACTGCTGAACAACTACTTACAAATGAACCTCTCTGAAAGTATCAAGTGAGGTGAAGCAAAAATACTCCCATAAGATCTGCCAACAAATAAGTGTACCTGCTTGAAATGCCAAAATCTGATGCTCCTTTCAGTACACTGTGTTTACAAGGCCTCATCTAAAATGATCTGTATGTCCAGGGGTCATGTTTTATAAAAGAATTAGTAGATAAGATTCAAAAAAGGGAGACAAGAAAAAAATAAGGCTATGAAAAAACTTTAATTTGGAGAGAAATTAAAAAGAGTCAACCATTTACCTTAGAAATGAAACAAACAAAAGATGACATTATAAAATAGAGAATGTAGACTAGGAACTTCTGTTCTTCCTGTCTTGTGAGGCGAGAAAAAGAGCCTGTGTAAGAAATCAAAGGGTGGCAAATTCTAAACACCAATGACGTGGACTCCAAAAGGGATTGGATGTTTATGTGGATTACAAGAATGTCCAGAATTATTATAGCTAGTAATAAAAAAAATGTACCCAAAAAGATAAAACCTCGTGTTTAGTGTTGGAGCCAATCTCAACGATGGGTTTAAATTAAACTTTCATCTTCCCTCTGTGTAGTCTTACACTTTTTCTGAGGTATTTGCTGCTTACTATTTTTGGACTTGATGGACCACAAGTCCACTGTAGCGCATATTGATCCAGTGTAGGAATCCCACCTAGCCTGTTGGGTTTATCTGTCTCAAGGATGGGTGGTTCACATATTCCCCTGGCCTCTTGTGGCTTTATTTTTGATTGGGGAAATTATTCCCATTCATGGTGCTATAACATTTTATCACTAAGAGTAAACTAAGTAGATTCTCACAACTGACACAAAATGTCCCAGTTTTCATGCTTGGAAGTGCAGGGTCAGAGTTGGCAATCTTGATACTTAATACCTAAATTAAAACTCCAGTTAGATTTAATGAAAAGAGGGCAGTGTTGAGAAAAGTGCTGTTATGCCATTCCACCATGGGCCCTTCTTCTCTAAAGGAAAAATAAGACCAAGAGAAAATTCTAATGCATGTGCAGGAAAAGGATGTCTTTAGATTTTCAAACTGATTTCCTTTACACTTGAAGTCTTTTTCCTTCCCAAATATGGACTATACAAAAAACTAAGTTTGAGGTTTTCAGCTTCCACCATATTATATTTCATTCAGAACGCATGAGGAAATAATTTTTATGCTTACATAACATAAATTGGCTGACGCAATTCTGTTTAGATCTTTTTGAAAAATAAAAGTAATAATGGTATCCCAAAAGAAAAATTTTGGCAAAAATGGAATTTAACATAGGATGGCAAACTAATGATCAAATGAAGAAAAATATGTTAAAATTAAGTTCTCAGTCTTAACTACAGCATGTTATCAGCAAACACGCTTAAAGCCAAAAATATTTGAGCTTGGTTATAGTTTATGCTAAGGAAACTTTATACCACCCTAGGAATGCAAGGCTAGCTAAGGTTGGCATAACCTTACACTCACCTTAAATGGCCTTTTTATTCATTCAGAATGGCACAAATAAACCTTAATGTACATTAAAATCCATTCCTTGTCTTCTCACAATTCAAATCAGATTCATGATGAGCTTTTCAAGCATCTTCAATTCTCTGACTTAAAACTAGCATGAAAAATATTAAGAATATCTCCCTCAATTGGCCTGGGTGAGAAGTGGCTGAACTATCATCTAGGCAAGTCCCTCAACTGTGTCACCAAGACACAAAATACAGCAAAATTCAGCTTACAATTGCTGAAATATTTGAAAATGCCACAAAAAAGAAAACAAGCATTCACACCCCATCCAATATGGAGTGTGCTGCTGTTCCCAGCCAAATTGAAAACATGTGGCTTTGGGTCTATAAAAGCTTTTCAAACCACAGTTAGGATCTAAAAAAGGATATGGGAAACAGCCAAGAAAGGCCACACATAATGTCACTTGGAAGTGATGGAGGGAGGAAGGAAAGTCATGTGAGGATCCAATTATTTTTGGAAGATGAAACACATGCACACAATAAGCTTTTCTTAGAGCAGCTTCTGAAAATAAAAGGTGTTCTATTAACCACGTTCTAAAACATATTAGGTGAATTTTAATCCTCCCAATACAAATACTGAACAAACAAGCTTTCTGTGAGGAACTCCATGTACATACATGGAATTTACCACTCAGACACAGTGCAAACCTATGAAATAACTAGGAGACTGGATTCTACCTCAGAGCAAATCCACTGTTCACACACCAGCCTACCTGCAACAAGCCTCTTCCCACTGGCCTGTTCCCAGCAAGCCTCTTCCCACTACCCCCATAAAGCAGAGGATAGCTAGGGTGGATTAATGGTTCCCAAATGGTATCACAGAGGGGGAAGATGTAGCAGGTGGTGCAGTGGTGCATTTGTAACCTGCCTTTGCTTCCTGGTCCATGACCTCTCTCCTTTCTAAGAGTTTTGATGTTCCACTAATCAAACTATCCTTTCTTTTGCAATTCTTCTGTCTGTTAGGGGCTCCTGGTGACATAAGTCCTATTTCACAGCCCTGCAGCCTGTTTTTAACTCCAGCTAAAAATGTTAACTCAGGTGTGGGAATGTTAACTCAGATGTAGAAATAACTTTTGGTGGGCGCATCTACATGAGATGCTTAATGCACAGTAGCCTAATAATACTGTGCAGTTGCGTGGCAGGCAAAAACTGTGTTAATATGCTACTGCACAGTCGTATTAGACTACTACACAGTAAGTGTCACTGGAAACCTGTGTGCCAGGGCTACTGCACAGTAACTCTAGTTACTGAGTAGTTAGTTAGTACTTCATTAAGCTGTGCTTTAATGAACATGTGGATGCACCCAGTGAAGCATTGAGTGCAATGTCAAGACTCTCAGGAAGGGCAGATTTTGTTTTATGAACATGAGAAAAGAGATGTACATGTAATTCTCATAACTGTAGGACTAATGAACCAATATATTTTGATTATTTTTGCCTAGTTGGCTGTGTTTTTGTATATAATACATAATATAGCAAATTAATGGACATCACAATAAAGTTGCATTTATTTTTGCTTCAGTCTTAAACTGAATGATATAGCCCTAGGCCCCTAGCATATTAGTAAAACTTCTAGTTTCTTTTTAACTAGAGAAAAATATATACTGTGTTTTATGGGAGGAGGCACCACACTGTCTGAACCCCACTTTTCAAAACCTTAGATTCACCTACTGTACCAAGTCTTCCTTCTAAGTGCCTTGGAAATGAAAAGGGGCTTGGTACTTACAGTAGTCACTTACTTTAGTTCAATATAAACAATGTTTGTTAATTAGAGGTACAGCCTGCACTGGGCTTTTGCATCTCATTAAGAAATGATTTTGTTTCTTAGTTATACCTCTAATAGCAACCCTGAAATCGACAGAACCTAGTCAATTCAGGGCTGCTTTAGAAGCCTTGAAATTGATGACTCCTATTCAATATTGCTAGGTTTTTAGTTAAGCAGGGCAGGATTGCATTACAATGGTGAGTAATTGCATTATATTTGCATTACAAAGTCAATGGCAATGCCAAAGAGCTCTTATGCTCTACACTCTAACCCTACTATGCTCTTGAATGGCTGGCTTATGCATTTAAATGATATTCAGATAACCAACGTTTGTCACAATGCAAGCAACAGTCACAAAATTGGAACTAGTGTTGGCTATATGCAGTTAGGGAGAACTAAATATTTATCCAATAAACAAGGAAATGCACTGTACAAAGATTCTCCAGGCCACATAAATTACAATTAACAACATGACTTTGAAAGACTTTTATGGAGATCTTGCTACTGATATCATTAAGTGATATTTTTTGGAGTACTGTTATTTGAGCTAGTTACTATGACCTGTCTTATTCACCAATGGCTGATTCCATCTATAAATACATGTTGCTCCAACTAATATTAGCATCTTATTAGACACTGCGGACTTGGCAGTCCTCTATTAGAGATAACTACTGGTCTCATAGGAAATTGGCTATTAATATCAATAGGACTATTATTTATTTATTTCAATCTCACAGTCATTCATTGCAAGCTGCAAACGTGGTAGAATTGTAAGAGTTTTTCGTGTCCTGAATTTTCAAACCTCACAAGAATACAAGCATTAATTTCCTAATTAGGCTTTATAGTCTAGAATATCAGTCTCATGATAGTATAAAAATAGTATTAATAATGACAGCTACCTACTTTCAACCATTCCTTAGCCCACTCTCATCTATTAAAGATTGGGTCTTTTGAGGAGAAAATCCAGTACATATAATATGAAGGTATTCAGTACACATTTCATTTTAGTACACTATGAAAATCATTAGACAGAATACAATAAACAAAAATGTCAGTATTTCTAAACATTCAACTCCCTGTTAGTTGTTCCTTGTGTGTACTTAGCTGGATCATTCCTGTTTTCTGTTTATGGTGACTTTTAAAATGATTTTATCCCCTCCCCACCTACTTTTAAAATATATTCTGATGTTGTAATATAACTTTTTGATTATTTTTAAAGATAAAAATGATACACTTTCCAACAATAAAGGAATTATGTTTCAGAGATAAATTCATCTGCAAGGGACACCTTGAGAAGGCAAGAGTTTGGGTCAATAGGAATCTTCTGTTAAAATGATTTATGTGCTATCTTTACTGTTCAACAATGAAATAATCTAGTAGTTGCCACTACACACGATAATGTTATGTATGAACTCTGCATTTGTCACATGACCATATGAATCTGCACAAACATGCACACACCTCTTTAAATAAGCAGGTAAACATACATCTTAATTAATGAGTGTAGTCCCAGGAAAAGGTAACCATTAAGATAGGAATGAAGATTTCCAGGCTTTCTAATCAATATACCCTATTAATGAGGCTAAAAGGAAGAAAAGCTTCACTAAACCAGGCCAGCAGATATATTTGTTCACAACTAACTCATCACACCATTTGTTAACACAATGAACTTCAACACATCTACACTCCCTGGGCATTTTTGTCATTATCAGTTATTTGACCATTTAGGTACAATTGTAAACTTACTTATAATACCAAAAAAACCCATGTCAACTCAGCACACATACATATATCAGAGAAAAGGAAAATATTTTCTACATAATACAATACAACATCTACTTTTCATTCTGAGATCAATAGCTTAAGCTGATCTGAATATCTAATGAAATACTTAAACCAAAAATTATAATATCAATAACTTACAAGTAAATTAATTACTTATTAACTTACAGTAATGCCAGGTTTAGAGTGAACAGTAAATGTGCAATTGTCCTGAGTAAATATATTTAATAAGTGTCCCAGAGGCATGCCCTGACTTTTTTTTAACTGTCAGCATTAATTAGTGTTTTGCTTTTTAATTCATTTGTATGTGACAGGAAAAAGTATTTTCCTGTCACATACAAGAAAAATTATATGTTTATATATCTTCCATGTTTACCAGTTCAAACATTTACTGGTATCAACATATACCAAATAAGTGGAGAACGGTGAAAAATACTTGGAAGAATTTAATTTACTCAAATATGGCAGCTCCAGGAACTGATAGTGGAATAAAGCATCTTTCAGTTCTAGACTACTGGTTTTTGCACAGCCATGTCAAAAAAGACTACTTCATATTACATGTTCATCACCATACACATATTTTAAAAGGTTTCAGTGTACTGGTCCTGTTACATAGGTGTCTACATCAAACTAGTAGGAGACCCAAAGAAAATCAAAGAATGAGAAAAGAAACAAAACAATTTTTCCCTCCACAACAAATAGTTTCTCCATAAGCAAGTTCTAAGCTATATTAACAGCAGTAGAAGGTAAAAATTTGTGCTGCCCAATTAAAGGATTATTAAGAGGAACTGTTTACTTTAACAGACATTTTTCACAAACACTAATATCACATTACAGGACTGAGGCCAAATAATGACACCATCCTTCATTTTACGCATGATGTGCATAATCCCTATGGAGGGTACTCATTCACCTAAGTTATATGTGAAAAAAGAAGATTCTTAGGAGATTAAATCCACTGTTGCTTGAATGAATTCAGTTTTTCTGTTCACATTGAGGAAAAGACCTCTCATATTCCTTTACTGTGTTAGTCTGCACAGCTAATTTATTTGGCTAATTGAGTTATTAATAAAACTATAATGATGCCATTATTTCTTTGGCAGTTTTGCAAGGAGTTAGGAAAAAAACCCTACTCAAAATAGTAAAAAATCCCAACAATTTCTGCTAAAAGTAGAGTACAGTGCTTAAGGTTATGGCTCCCTGAAGGTGGACATGCTATGGTAAAGCCAAAAGCTCATAAAATTAGAAAAGGATCTGTATTAAAATAAGGATGTGTTTAAGGCTTACAAGCCATTCTGGAAATTGTCTTGCCATGTATACCAAAGAAGCAGCACTTTTAAGCTTTATCACTATAGTTTTCATGTGCTTGTTCAGTGTGGATTACAGTCTTTCATAAAGATGTCAGTATATAAAGGATCTGTTTAGTGGCAGATGTTATATATGGAAATTAGCTTTACAATACCAACCTGTTTCTCTGCTTTACACAGTAATTTTTCATTTTACAAATATACAGGGATTTACTATTTCCATAATGTGTATTTGCATACAAAAGGTTTACCATCATCTCTAGTGTTTCCCTTATCAGAGCATTTTGATGCTCTCAATATCCATGAGTGCTTCTCCAAGTCTCCGGTTGTACCTAGCTGGGTGCATCTACATGAAACATTTACTGCAGAGCTGCCCAATTAGCTCTGCAGTAAAATGTCACCTTTTACAAGCATATTGCTTGTCAGATGGAGTAAACAAATTAACTCTACTGTAGGATAGTACTGTGAAACACAAGTACTATCCTATGATGGAGTTTACTCCGCAGCAATGCACATGTAGATAGTGATGGGGCTAACTGGGGCATGAGGGTGCTTCAGTGCAGGAGCTCTCTGATGGCTAGCCCCACACTGAAGTACCCTTGTACCCAAACCAGCCCCTCCCCAGGACATTGAGCTGGGGAACAGCAGCTGTAGACCGGCAGGCAGGCTGACCCCTCATGCTCCCCTGCCACATCACCTAACTGAATATTCCCAGCATTTCTGCCTCTTTACAAAAAGCCACTATCCAGTAATATCCATTAATCATTTCTGCATAAACGCAGACATTTACCATTTTGCCTTGCCTGAACTCCTAATGCAAATAAGGACTAAATTTTTCAAGAAGAATCCCTCTACCTTTTTTTGTAATAACTGCTGGATATGCAATAAGTTTTCAAGACAATGTAAAACATCACACGGATTCTCACATTCTTTTTTCTAATGGACAATGTACGCAGTTACGTTTGTGGGAAATTACTGCATTGGATTTGATCGTATGATTTTGGCTCAGATCACATGTTTGCCATTATTTACTATTGGGTCAGACCTTGCTAGATGCTGACCCATTCTTGAGGGATGTCAAATGTGATGGACAGGAAGCTGCTGTCTAATATTCTGTTAATACTGTATGTTGACTAGGTTATTGTGGGGCAGGGGGGATCCAGTATTTGGCAAAGAGGACTGTGGGAGCAGCCAACTGAGCTGCAGGGGTGGTTGCACACCCATGCCTATCCCACACAGCCTGGCAGGAGCAGGCAGGAGCAGTTTTGAAGCTTCCCCCACTCCCAAGATCACAGCAACAGCAGCAGCAGCAGGCAGGTGGGCAGGGGAGCCAGGGAAGGAAAAGGGAGAGTGGGGAGCATGCCTTTGAGCATGGAAGAGAGGGGAGGGATTCTTGCTTGCTTTGGGGTCTGTAAAAAGGTCTCCAGAGGGTCCCGCAGAGTGGTACAATCCTGCACCCCCTCTGGATCTGCCCCTGTATTGTTGTGTTTATTAATCTGTTACTTTAATAGCACTCTGTAAGGCAACAGGCAAGAAAGAAACAGTGATTCAAGATAAGTCGCTTCTAAGCAAACACTTACAGATTGTTAGAAGATAATGCTGCAACCATTATCTGTGAAGAGATTAATTCTTGACTCCAGCCATCTTCCAGAACTGGTTTGGACAAGCAGGGCAAAAGTGTAGGGAATTACATGAATGATGGATTTCAGGGAACTGATCACTACAGGGGAGGCAGTTTTGGGAAAACTGATCAGTGGAAATAGTGATACACAGGACCCCAGTAGCAAGCTTGAAGAAGATGAGTAAGGTTAGGTCATTGTCACAGAATGGTAGGGTTTTGGGTAAGACAGATATATAAAGGCTGATTTTTGTTCTAAAATTCTTGATTACCCTTTTACACTCAGTTCCTAATGTCAAAATGAACATCTGCTTTAAGGTGACCATTTGTTCACTATCTGCATCACTTTGTTACAGGCTTCTGGAGAAAAAAACCCACCAGTGCTGAACCTAGGTAGACCTGCTAGGCCACCATTGCACAAAGCCTGACTCAGAGTAAAAGAATAACTGACTTCCACATAAGGCCTGATGGCTGCCAGGATACACTGAAAGAGACAAGATGTGCATCTAGCCTTGTAACCATGACACTTATGGGGTTCCATTGAATTGAGTGGGAGTTAAGGGTGATCAGTACCACCTAAGATCTCCTGAAAACCATGCAGCAGGATCAGGCCTATTTTATCCTTCATGACCTAAACTGAAATGCAAAGAAAGTGTTACTGATTACCATTAATTTTGCACAGAAGTCTCAGGCCTTAATTTTTCCCAGTACTACATCAAGGAATTTTTTCTTTCATCATTTTCTCTTGTGTCTTCAGTGAAACAGTAGAGTACATGTATTCCTGAGACAGCCCTAACTATTCTTAAGTGCTAGCTAGACATTTTGCCCTCTTCCAGAACTTGTACTTGAATGTTCCATGTGGGTTCCTACCAGCTACATAGAAAAGTACTCTCAGGCAGTAGTTCTCAGTCTTTTCAGGCTCAAGGCACCCCTCTGAAAATGTCAACTCTTAATTTTCATTTCATTTGTTACATTTAATTTTTATTTGTTTTTTTCATTATAGAAGAATACTGATTGTAATGCATTCTTTCTGTTGCAAAGAAATCAGAAAGACCACAATAGGTCAGAATGATTTTAACACTGTGGTTCCTATTTGAAATACCTGGGTTTATCTTGAAAAACATGTTTTCCATGCATTGTACCTTGAAACATCCTGGAAAGGATCTCAAGGCACCCTGGTGAGAATCACAGACCTAAGTTAATAAAGCAAAATAATAATTAAACTTTATACATCTTTCAGACCTACACCTCAAAGACCTTGAAAAATAAGAGATGTGATACAAAAGGATCAGTTCACTCATCACTGCATATGGCAACATTATCCAGTAGCACAAAACCAGAAGTGAAAGTTATATTGTACTTCAGCTGCAGTTGCATAGGAAATTCAGGGAGTTAGAATATAATTGAGCCATGGGCCCTTTAAGAGAAATGGCCAAGACATTAAGTCTTCTGCAACACAGTGCCCTCTTGCATCATTCTGACTCACTGGTTTTAGTCATGCATCTGAGCTTGGAGTGGCACCTAGTTATTTATCTATAATGCTTCCTACAGCTGTTAATCAATCCTTGGATGTTTACAACAATTAGCCACTAGCCAATGTGAAATCTGATGAGACAGGTTCAAATATCTTAACTTGCTCCATTTCCAAGAATCAGTATTTATTTTGTTGTAATACATTGAAAAGCAAGTGCACAGGGACTTTCTCTGTTTAATAATGTGATTATAATTCTTTATTAAATAGTTTGGGAACATGCTGTTCTTCCTCTAACATTGCCCATGGCCATTTGGTGACAATTATTAAGATGATTCCCAGCATCACTGCTATTTCTGTGACAAAGAGGCACCAACATACATTTTAAGCATTATAGAAAGTGTACCCAGGTTGGATGATCATCACCTCAGTGCTCTTAGTGTTTGTTTGTGAGAGGATGTTAATGTTAGTGGACGCTATGTACCTAGATGTTAGTGGATTAGAGGACGGTATATACCCACTGGAGGTGATGATCATCCAACATCAACTTCACTGGGCCAGCCACATCACCCAGATGTCTGATTCCAGACTCCTGAAGCAAGTTTTATTTTCCCAACTCAGGCAAGGTGTGTACACTCAAGAAGAGGGCAGAGAAAGCACTTCAAAGACAGACATTCTCAGGGCCAACTTGAAAAAATGCAACATAGATATCAACTCATGGAAGACTATTGCCCATGATCATCCCTAATGGAGAAAGAAACCTTACAGTGACAACAGGAGATAGAAAAACAGGAGTAGCAGAAATAGCATGTCATGGACTGAACCAAGGATCCAGAGCCACCCACCCCACATGGAAATGTACCCAAGCTGCAACAAGAGTCTTGATCCCAGATAGGCCTTATCAACCATCTTTGGACACACAGATAAGACAATCATGGAAGACAAGCATGCTCGACTGTGAGGAACTGATGATGATGATGAAAAGTGTACCCACAGGCCAGGTCCACAAGTGCAGGGCCATGCTTTTGCAGCAGCACAAAGAGTAGCAACACAAATTTATGCTGCTACTTTGTGCTGCCGTGCACAAAGCATGGCCCTGCACCCCTTCCCTTGTGCTTTGCAGCAGGATACATTATCCCACTGCTCCAACGTGCTGCAGTTGCGGGGGGGGGGAAAGGGGAGTGGTTAGCTGAAGTTCAGGGTGCCTCAGCAGTGGATAGCCATCTCCTGCACTGGAGGCACCCTTTGCCCTGGCCTGCCAAGAAGTGGCACATGGAGATGGGGAAGCAAGCAGCCCAGGATTGCCTGCTCCCCCATCTCTGTGTGCTATGGAGCTCCCATGCTAAAGCTGCTGTGTCCCAGCCAGCCGCTCCCTGCCTGGCTGGGGTGCAGTGTGCCTCAAGATGGGAGAGCAGGCAGTCTTGGGTTGGCTGCTCCCCTGTCTTTGCATGCCTCAGTATGGGGCTCCACCATGGTGTACACCCACCAGGGTGTACTGAGACACCCTGCACCCAGCCAGCCACTTTCTGCCTGGCTGGGACACTGAGATGGGGGCTCCACATGCCTCAGCACAGGGGCTCCACAGTGGAGCCCCAACGCTGAGGCACACAGAGACAGGGGAGCAGCCAGCCCAGGGTTACCTGCTCCCCCATCTTGAGGCACCCTGTGCCCCAGTCAGCCAGGAAGCGACTGGCTGGGTGCAGGGTGCTTCAGCACAGGACTCCACAGCATGTGGAGATGGGAAAGCAGGCAGCCATAGGCTGCCTGCTCCCCTGTCTCTGCATTTGTACCAGTGCTTGCCACTTTGATGTGGTTTGCAGCACTTTTTTCCAGGCTTTTTTTTTTCCCTACCAGAAAGTCCTGGTAGCAAATTAGCACTTATTATTTTGCACAAACCATACGTGCCTGCACATCCGGATCCAGCCCCAGAGTACAAATTTGATTCAGTTAACTAAGAGGTTGCCAGGTCAAAGTATTTTGGACGTATTAATAGGGATTCCAGGCACCAATATTTAAGCTTAATTTAAGTGAATCTTCGACTGAAACATGACACCATGATCCATTATGGTCATTTGTTCTGCTTTTCTTTAAGTTATAACACATATTGCACATTATTTTGTTCTCTATTACTTTATAGTAAGCATGGCAACCAGGGAGATACAGAGGAAGTTTTACAAAACAGGGTATCTTTTTTTTCTTTTTTCACAAAACATATGTCTTCCACTAGCAGATTCAGAAGATCTAACCCACATGAGAGTCTTTAAAAATGCATTACAAAACTATATTAAAAAACTTCCCTTTGCAAGATTCTTCCTTTAATGTGTACATCTGGGGGGGAGAATGGGGCTTAATATAAGCAGTCAACAATAATCTTTTTTTTAGCAAAATAAATTAATGTTGCCAGCCATTCACAACAATAATAAATATGAAAAAAAAAACCTGTCTTGATTTGACCAAAACCACCTTAATAAGATACCCTAAGTTAGCTGGGCATTATGTTTTTATTTGGCTTCTGATGGGTTTTCATTTATTTGCTGGTTTGTTATCTATAATGCATGTAGAAATTGTACACGTTGTTCAGTGTTCCCCTGTTAATCGACTCAGTCTGAAGGAGTTGTTTTTTATACCACACACAATTAGATGTGTTTGAAATATTTTAATCATTGTATCTGAAAAACTGATCCAAGTGTTTAGGGCTTCCCTTTGCTGGTACCATTACAAGAAAGCCTCTGCTAAGCATGCTATCAATGAAATTATATTTCTTATGCAGTCTTGTAAATTTGAGACAGCAACAGCCTCGTATCTTTCCCTACGTACTCATGAAACACAAAGAGAATCTAAAAGAAATAAATTGCTGAAGGACTAGCAATCTCAGCACTTCATGTTGCAAGCCATTTGCATTAGTCACCCAACAATATTTATAAAAAGTCTAGACATCAAGTTGACAGAGCAGGTCTTTTGTAGTCAGTTATGTACACAGTGGCATCACTCAACCACCATTGGCAATAAATATATTAAAGACCTGTTCCTTCAACATCACTTTTTTCTGTGAAAATTATGCTTATGTTGGTTCATTCACTGTAGCAAAACAATTGACACAACTCACCTGATGCAACCAGGCAGCATCTCCACAGTTCAACTGCTGCATTGTTTTGTATGTAGAATACATGTAGCTCAGAATATCCCCTAAATCTTTTCATTGCAGAATTCTACTGCATATTCTCTATCATTCTTTTTTTCACGCTAACCAGAGATAATAAAAGTATTATTTGATATTGCTTCTTTTGTTTAATTGTCTCTTGAGAATCGTTCTGTCATTACAATGTTTATGAGATGGTACAAACTCTGCTCACATTTAGAAAAGTTTCATTGACCATGTTTTCTACTGCAACTGATTTGAGAAATTCTCCTTTTGGAATACAATTTTCTTGGCTTCATCTTTGAAAAATATTTTTTCTTTTACTTTGGTAGTTTAAGGGAAATCATTTTAGCTGTTTTAAGTTATGCAAGTTAAAAAAACAAAATATTTTTCTCTCCTGTAAAGAAATAATTGTCAAAAATCCCACCACCTTACACCATAAATCATAGCTCAAAAGAGCTGAACTTTAAAATGCGCACCTTCATGCATTTATATATGTTTGTCACATGATTCAAGAGAAGCATCTCACAAGCTCTTATAGAAGGACACAGGCTGCGTCTACATGTGTGTTGTTATATGATACATTAAGTTTAGCATCTGTAATTACAGGTAGTAACTCAATGCACAGTAACTGTCACTACTGCACAGTAGCACTGGTGCAAAGACTTTTAGTGACATTAATACATGGGAGACTCATTTTACTGTGCATTAACACAGCTTTTGCCCTGATGCGCTAATGCTGAGTAGAACTAGTTTACTGTGCATTTAGTGTCTCGCGTAAATGTGTCCACAGTGAAATAAAATTCAAACATGAGTATTTTCAGGATATTAGGTCCTAAACCCACAAACAGCCTTGTGTGCCACAACAATAAGACCACATCCGAACAAGTCCAGCCATGCAGTATATGACACTGTAGACACACCTACGGCACCATGTATCGCATATTCTCTGCACAGCAAGGATAAAAAAAAAAAAAAGAGGAGCAACATGTTGGGGTGGCACATGCTGCTCAAACCTGGAGCCTGCCAATCCAGAGCCAGGCTCTTGCAGCCAGCCAGACTCTGCATGGCAGGACTGCCACTGCTGCAGCAACAGGAGTCCCCCGGGGCTCCAGGTAAGGTTGTTGGGGCCAATCCAGTGCTGGTCCCAGCCTCCCCTACCCCTACCTGGGGTAACTTGCTGCACACCAGAGGGTGCATGGCATAGGTGTTATCCAGTAAAAGCTAGCAGAAGCACAAGGTGTCCCACTGCTAATTGTCCCTGAGAAACCGAATGTCCGTGCCTGTGTGGATGTGGCCTGAGTGCTGCAACATTGAACTTTTGGGTGTTGATCCTTGTAGCAGAATCCAGAGTCTTGAATTAAAAATGAGCAGAGTGAGGCACTAGATTTTTCTACCAATAATAGATCTTTATTTGGACAGGATAAAGACAGAAATACAACCTTCCAAGGAGTTTAGAGGCATCTGGAGTGAAGGTAGGAGTGCTGCAGCAATGCTGACAAGGACATAAATTGGACACAGAAATACTGTGGGAAAGCAATGGCTCTTCCTCTTCTTCTCTTGTCCTTGTCATAATCTAGATGTTTTTCCAGAATCTTGCACAAGCCATGGCTCTTTCTGTTGCTGCAGTGAGGTCCTCCTACGTACCAGTCTCACCAAGGAGTTGGTAAATGAGCAGGTGCTCCATAGTCTGCACTTCACTGCACTTGCATATATTCATGTCATTAAAGTAGTCCCTTTTGATCTTCCAGTTCTCATGTGCAGGCAATTCCGGCATTGCCATGTTATATACAGTCTAGATCAGCCCCTCTGGGAAGCTCCTCCTCAGATTCCAGGTCCATTTCAGAGCACCTGATTGCAGATAATCTTTCCTTCCATAACCTCAAATTGCTCCCTGTCAGCGATCATATCCAGCAGCACAACACTGGTCACAAAGGGCATCTATACACATGCTCCAGGGTTGGGGTGGGGGAGCATTTTCATTAGAGAAGTTCTAATTAAAATGCCTGCAGCATCTCATGAATTCAGCACCCCACACTTCAAAAGGGTGGCAGAGGCGCTTTAACTAAAACCTCATTCAACGAGCTTTAGTTAAAGTGCCCCACCACCATTTTCAAGCACCAGGATGCTGAATACATGAGACCGAGGCTGCTGGAACATGCTAATTAATTAATTAATTGAGTCTGCTCCACTGTGTTTTAACTAGCATGCATCGAAGCAAGTGTCCCACACATGTACAGGCACCCAAAACTCTTCTGCGCTTTAAGCTGTTCAGTTACTTCTGTGTGACCATAGACTGGATGCCTGGGGTCTTCCATCTTTCTTTTTGGCTCACTATCTTTCTTTTGGTATCATGTGGTTCAGTGCCAGCCAGTAAGTACAGGCTGTCCTTTAGTGTTGACTTTAGACATCCTGTTATTTCACAACAGCTGTTGTTTAGAACTGGGTCTAGTTTCTTGATCTAGGAATTGATCATTCCTATACTGGACATGCATACTCTGCAGTGGAGTAACACAAGGTAATAGCAGTGGTTTGTAATGTAGCTAGGTTTGCTCCCCGCTTTGAAGGCACCAACTTCCAAAGTATGTTGTAAGCACTGACTTTCCCTTTCATCTATCTACATATGCTTTCAAGGTAAGTGTTTGGTCCAATATAACCCCCAAGTACACAGGGTTCATGTGATTAATTAGTAAGATTCCATCTCCAGTGATGTTTAATTTCTACCTGGCTTCTCTTTGGCATAGCTAAAAATCTATGACCTGTGTCTTCATTGGGTTGGTATGAAGCTGGTTCATTACTGTAATAATCTGAGAGGCTGGTCAGCGCACACATGTTAGTCTGTTCTTGACCATAGCAAAGTCCTTCTCTTGCAACATGATGCATAGATCCTCAACATATATGAAGCTCCTAGTATTATTCTGTCTGGATTGTTCATTGGTATATATGTTAAAAAGGTTGTTGTCAACTCCAGCAGAGATCAGATGAGATGCACTAGGCAGTAATTGTGCATCATATTGTAGACTTTCGCAAGCAGGCTTTGGTGGTTGACTATGTCATATGCCACTGATAAATCATAAACACAGCACCTATTACCATCCCCTTCTCAAATTTGTCTTTTATATTCTGGGTGATGTTTAGTATTGGTTAGACCAGGACTTGCCTGGTTTAAAGCTGGCCTGTTCTCCTATTAAATGTTTGATATGAGGTGAAAGGCAATTGGAAATAAGGCATTCATAAATCTTATAACGAGAAGTGACACTGGCCTAAAGTTCTCTGAGCCAGAAACATCCTTCCTCAGCTTCACAGAGGTATTACAGGGGCTTGTCACCATAATTTAGGTATTCTAAGAGTTGATGAGCGATTGTTAAAAGGTGTCATACCCATAGAACTTGGTTGTAGGACAAAAGTGCTTGATCTGCTCCGTGCATATGTCATGGCATAAGTCCAGCTGTTTTGCCGTTCTTCAAGTGACTTATTCCAGCATCAAGTTCATCCATTGTGTATGGTTTGCTAAATTGATTTTCCTCTAGATCAGTTTGTCATCTAATCCATATTTTAGGCTGTTTGTTCGAAGCTTTACCATTGAGTAGAAGCTGGTGAGCCACCTGGTTGGCTGTGATGTTGCAGTATTACTGTACTTTCTTCGGGTTGTTACTCAGCTTGTGAATATTTAACCCTGCTTTCCTGCTAGTGTGGGTCTGTTTTTTTGATCAGTTCTTTCCATTTCCATCACCTTTCTTCTTAGAGCTTGTTAGTTAGGGCTGCCTTTGCTGTAATAGCATCTTCTGAGAAAGGATCACTTTGAAACATTTGTTGGTATTTTTTGTATTCAGCGCTACCATGGGAGTAAACCCTGGTAAATGCTTAGTTCTTCATCTTTAAGGTATATACCTCTTGGAGTGCATTCACAAAAAGGTCATAGTTATCTGAGACTGGTTTGATGTGTGTCACTTTTTTGTCAAGGTCTTCCAAAAAGCCTCTTCAGTCGGCTTTCTTAAAATTGAAGGGTCTATACATTGGTACCATATGTGAAGTTATAGCTGCTGTGAAACTGGTAGGAAATGATCTGTACTATATGCAGAGAATGGGTTTCAACACTTTTTTGCACATAACTTCTATACTGCTGTCAACAAAGGCAAGGTCTTAATTATAGCTTTGTCTCCATTGAGAGCTAGTCAAACACCCAGTTAGCTTTGAGTCGTAGATCAGGCTTAGGTGCTATGCTGCAGTCCACATCTCAACCAAGTTGGCAGTCTCATAGTTTTTGCTGTAAACCCACGTGACATTGTGGCTATTAAAGTCACCAATGATCACACCTGCTTTTTTTATGGTCTAGGTTTCCTGGGCTCACAAAGGCAAAACACTTCCCTAGAGGCTTATAAACGGAGGTTGTTGAGATGTTGTCTATATTAATGGTTAAGATTTTGATGTCATTTTGTTCCGTCATTGATGTTATCTTGATGATAATGATAGTGCTGCCATATTTCTTGTGCTGTCTTTTGATGGCTAATCTGTGAACTACAGAACTTCCAGAGAGAGCCCCCATCATTCTGCCCAGTACCTGGGTTCCCTTGCCATTGTCTTCCTCCTCCCTCTGTAAAGTGCCCCTTATTCTCTGCAGATAATTAATCCACAGATACCTGGAAAAAACACAAAGGCCCCTAAAGAAGACAGAAACACAAAGCATTGTTGATGGAAAATCTGGCTGAGCCTTCCAACAAAAAGAATAATACTTTTCTAAACATTAACCAGTGTGCATTTATATGGGAAGGAAAGGACAATAGCAGATATGCAAAGATAAAACAATATCCCATTGTATTATGATTAATTTCCCTAAAAAAAAGATTTTTTTTACTCTAAAATTTCTTTTGGTTTTACTGTCCATTAATTCATAATTATAGGATATTACAGCCTGTAAAGGTTCTCCTGTCTTCAACACTGATAAATTACCTTGAAAAAGTTAATTAGCATTTTAATTTTTACAGGATATTTTGATGCTGTGCATAAATCTGAAATCATTTTTGGGTGAAAATAGTAAATTACCCAGTTTTTTCTGATGTCCTGAAATCCAAGGCTGCAATCTTTATATTCTTGTTGCATAATTAAGACATCAGAAAAGAGATGGGAATCTGCAGGAAAATGTGTGGGTGTTTGAAAGAGAAAAGGAAAACATGTTCAGGCTTCATAATTTCCAGTCATTCCCATTTCCTTTCTATCTATGTTGTAAAATTCCTGCTGATCTCGTAATCTGACTTATACAACCTCATCTCCTTGGTCCCCTCCAATTTTTGCAACAGGTTGCTGTTAAGATTATTTTTCCCTCACGTTTTTTTTTTGCTTCTCAGAGTCTTTCATTGACTCATCTTGTTTTGCAGGAACCTTCCTGTCCTTAGTTTCTGCTCCCACCTACATCTCAGTTTTATTTTCTTCAATACTTCTGCAACCAAGCAGCTCTCTCATTCACAGGTGAATGAAGGCATAGACATGTCTTTGACACTGAGTCCTGAAATCATGGGAATCTCAGATATGGTTTTAAAAGAAAGGTAAGTCTCTGGCCCTGGTGTAGCTCATGTCTAAAAGTAATCGTTGCAGGAACATCTGGCTAAATGCACAGGGAACCTAACCAAAACTCCAAGAGGGGAGACCCACTGCTCCAAGAGACCTTGCTATCACCATGCCAGCAGAGAACTCAGTGTGTGGCAGGTTGTCAGGGCGTGGGGACCTAGGAGCGGCTGTGATCTCCCTAGCGCCCCCTGCCATGCCAAGTAGGCGATTCAGCACCCTCTATCTCGCCCGCCACATCTTGGTGTCATATAGTTTTATAATGGAGGCTGCCTTATTGTCCCCTTGGACACAGTGCTCAAGTATCTCCTGTCCCCTATTCTGGTTGTATTGACCTGGTGCACCCCAGCCTTATGGGGCTACGCGTGCCTCCAACCTCCCCTTTAGCATGCCCCAAGCCTCGCAGATGTGCCAGACGTTCTCATGTCTGTATGCTCGCCCCTTCCTGGGATCTCTCAATATGCACACCCCCTCTCTCTGGGGTCCCTCAGTATGCGCGCCCCATATACTCGCCCCTCCCGGGCTTCTGTTTACACTCTCACCCTTTTCTGGGCTTCTCTCTCGTAAACACCCCCTCCGGGGTCTTTCCAATATACGCGCCCTTTACGCCTCTACTGTATACATGCCCTCTCTGGGCCTGTCAAATGTACGCACAGCCCTGTACAGACTCTTACTCTCACACTCGGTCCTGTCCGGGCTCCTGCCCGCACGCTCAGCCTTCTCTGGCTCCTGCCTGCGTGCTCAGCCCTCTCTGGGACCTACACGGCGCTTCTCATGCCCCTCGACCTCTCTGGGGCCTACGCGGCGCTTCTCGCGCCCCTCGCCCTCTCTGGGGCCTACGCGGCGCTGGGCAGAATACCGCCCCCCCCACAGGGCCAGGGTCATGACACCCCACAACGTCGTGCCTCTCTCCAGCGCTCACCCGCAGTGCCAGCTCCAGCACCAATCGCTGTGCCCTCCCAGGGCACCCAGGAACCCCCCCCACTCCACTGGGGAGCTCCTAATGAGGCCTCCTCCATCCCCTACAGCCTCTCCCTGTCCTCTGGGCTTTACACAAATAACACCACAGAACCATAAGCCTACATAAGCTGTAAGAGAACAATAAGCCTACAGGCAATAACGTACAACCCAGTCCCACCAGTCTCTCCTGCCAAGCCTCCCAGGGAGGATTCTCTCTACCCTGCAACGTGATGCTGCTACTCATTCTGTCGGTCTGCTCAACTCAGCCCGACTCCACTGCAGAGCTCTCGCTCCTCCGGCTGCCAGAAGGGAACTGCCAGTTAGGCTTCAGCCTGGGCTGCTTATAAACGCCAGGCCCTGCCCCCTTCTGGTCAGGTGACCTGCTGCAGTTGCCCCAGCAACCGACACCTGGGCTGCCCTAATTTCTTCCTAGGAACGGGGCACCCGAGTGCCCCCGTGACACAGGTGTAGAAGATCTGGCCACCCATTCAAGCACATAGTTAGGCTCTGGCTGTTAGGGGCACTCAATTCTGCTGTTGTTGCTTCCAGGGAGGAGACGTGTCCCTTGACACAGCTAATCCAAGAAAAGGGATATGATGTGGGCTATGGGGCTCCTTATCACAGAGTGCCTGTGAATTGTCTTAGCAGCTCTTGTTCCCATCTGAACCTTCCCCTTCCTTTGCTCAAGCCATATTTAATTATTTGTTTCCTAAGACCCATTAGGCAATTA
Source organism: Crocodylus porosus (assembly GCF_001723895.1). NCBI lineage: Eukaryota > Metazoa > Chordata > Crocodylia > Crocodylidae > Crocodylus > Crocodylus porosus. The sequence continues at coordinate 5,696,118 of NW_017728907.1, read as the reverse complement.
AATTGCTAAAAATAATCAGCTAAATGGGGCAATTTCATCATGTGTACAAGGGCCCTTCACACATGTACAAAGCTCCAATGAACCTTTACCAAGTGCTCTCTCACTTCTTGCAGGAGCCATTTCACTTCATGGACCTCTCCTCCCTTTCTCCTTCATAGGGTTAATTCTTTTAAGAAAAATGGGACTACCTTTATCAGCAAAGTTAATCATGGGTTTCAGTTTTCAGTGGACTTAGTCAGAAAGGGTAGGGTAGGGTAGGGTAGGTCTGTGGGACTCCTTATGGGTATATGGCTTGAGACTCCTACTGTTGTTTTCCTACTTACACTATACTGAAAAATCTTAGGGGCAAGCTGTCAAATTTGGCAGGCCCCAGGATGCAGCCACACAAGTTGAACTTTTTGCATATGCTATTGTTCTGTTTTCTGTGTACTGCATTTTTAAACACAGAGGAATCCTTGCTGCCTCAACAGGCAGCCTCATTTTGTTTTTCCCTTCATATGAGCAACATCAGGCAGTGAGTCACTGTGTTTTCTCTTTCCCACCAAGACTTTATATTTGTCCCTTCTGAGTTTTCATTTTGTCTGCAGGAAAACACTTGCTTAAATCCATTTACATAGTCCATATTGATGATGATGACTTTAAAAAAAATGGATTTGGTGCTGTGTCCTTTTAAATACACACCAGCTGTTCAGCTGGTAACTCTAAGTAACTCTGCTCACTAGAAAGAACAGTGTGCTGAAAGAAAGGGGTGGAAATGATGGGAAGGAAGCAGATTTTGCCTCATCAGTGGTATCAATGTAGCTGTGAAGTCAGTGGATCTGCATGAGCAGAAAATGTGTGCCTTCATATTTGTTTTGATTCAAAATTTTAAAATTACATTGACTTAATGATTTCAAGATTCATGAAATGATATCCTTTTGAGATCTCATGCATGTATGTTTATAGGCCTTGAGTGTTTACTAAGAAGGCAGAGCCATGTGTCTACGTAGAGACCATCAGCCCATTTTGTTGAAGACTTTGGCAAAAATGCTAGACCCAATTCTATTTTATAACAGTTGCTGCCAGAATCCTGTTATCTTCCAAGAAAATTACGTTTTTTGGATTCATTGTACCAGCTGGTTTATTGATTTCATGGTTTTCTGTTCCAAATCACAGTTCCAGGTCATTGATGATGGTTACACAAAATGTCATTTTTACTTTGAACAGCTATGTTTAAAGCTGTCATGTCCCCAAGAGCCATCACACCCCCAAGAGCCTCAGACCCCCAGGCAGACCCTCAGGCACACCTCCCAAACACTCCCGACCCCCAGCGTGGAGCCAGGAGGTAAGCGGGGGATCAGAGTGGGTAGCCAGAGAGTGGTGGGAGGCAGCTGAGTGTGGCCAAGGTGAGCGGGCTGAGGAGGATCATGCCCCTGTCCCTGGCCCTTACTTAGCCCAGCCCTCAGGGAGCCACACAATCAAAGCCACATGAACAGAGCAGGCACACAGGTGTGAGTTAGGACAGGAGTGGGGGAGGGGAGTGGATATTCACTGGCCCTTTTCTCCCCATTTCTAGGCCAGGGCATGGTATGCCAGGCCCTGCAAATGGGATGGCATGGCCATCTGCCCATGTGTTCTGACCACAGGATCTTGTGAGACTGTCTGAGAGTCCGCGAGATTCAAAATTTAAAGGGACTGGCTGGCGGTTGGGACCGGCTGTCTGGTAGAGATACACAGGCAAAAGGCCATTGTGCCCCCAAAAGCCTCAGCCCCCCTGGTGGACCCCCCCAAGACACCCAACCCTCAGTACAAAGCCAGGAGGTAAGTGGGGGACTGTAGCAGGCAGCCAGAGAGTGTTGGGAGGCAGCTGAGTGGGGCCGAGGAGGATCATGCTCCCTCTGGCCCCTACTTAGCCCAGCCCCAGGGAGCTGCATAACTGGTGCTGCATGACCAGAGTGCATGAACAGGCACACAAACAGGTATGCTCTGACCCCAGTGCACAAGTTAGTGCAGGAGTTCATGTGGGAGGGTGTGCAGAGGGGCCATCAGTGGCATTCTTAACCCTGAGTGGCCCCCAGCAGAGACAAATGGCACACCCTGTGCCTGTTGTGCCCCGGGCAGCTGAAACCCCCCGTACCATGGGATAGACCTCCAGTGCTGGAACTCAGGTAAAGGGGATGAGGGATCAGCCCTCCCTGCCCCCTTCCAGGGCGGGATCTGGGGACCCAGGATCTCTCCCAGCTCCTTGGGAAGCCGGGAAGACAGGGGGAAGAAAGGCTCCAGCCTGTCTGCTAGGTCACCAACAACTACTGGAGAGGGCCACATGGGGTAATTATACCCACCTGGTCCCCTACTCAAACAAGCACCCAGGGAGCTGTGCAAACAGGACCGACCCTGCAATATGGTGATGGGCACGCACTACTTGAAAATTTGGACATGTTCAAGTCTGTTGGGCCAGATGCTCTCTATCCAAGAGTCCTGAAAAAACTGGCTGAGCTCATAGCAGGACCTCTGGTGAAGCTATTCAAAGAGTTGTGGAACTCAGGAGTAGTCCCAAAAGACTGGAAGAGGGCTAATGTGGTACCCATCTTTAAGAAAGGGAAGAGGACTAAATCTGCAAACTACAGACCGGTCAGTCTGACCTCAGTCCTGGGAAAAATCTTCGGAGGCCATCAACCACAAGCTTGTAACTGGTGGGGTATTAAGAAGCAACTAGCATGGCTTTGTCAAGGGTAGGTCATGCCTAACAAACCTGGTATCCTTTTATGACTGGGAAACTAACCAGCTTGACAAGGGGAATGAGGTTGGCATCATTTACCTAGGCTTCAGAAAGCCCTTTGATACTGTTTCCCATGAGATTCTTTCAATAAAGCTGGAGGGTACTGGCCTAGACCAGTCTACAGTGAGGGGGTTGGCAACTGGTTCAGAGGCCAATTCCACAGAGTTGTAATCAGTGGCATGACTTCATCCTGGAGGGCTGTCTCCAGTGGTGTCCCCCAAGGATCAGTGCCCATGCTCTTCAACATCTTTATCAATGATTTGGCTGAGGGGGTGGAAAAGCACAATGACTAAATTTGCAGAGGACACCAAGCTGTGGAGAAATGCGGGCACATCTGAGGATAGGGTAAGGATCCAGGATGACCTTGACAGACTGGTCCTATAGGCTAAACACAACCAGATGAGGTTCAATAGGGACAAGTGTTGGGTCCTTCATTTGGGTAGGAACAGCCTTCACCCTTACTATACAATGGGTGGTCCACTGGCTGGCACTCCATCTGAAAGGGATCTGGGGGTAGCAATCAACTAGAAGGCAAATATGAGCCAACAGCATGCTGAAGTCGACAGCAGGGCAAACAGAACTATGGTGTGTGTCAGCTGATGTGTTGCGAACAGATCCAGAGAGGTGCTTCTCCCTCTATTCAGCATTGGTGAGGCCACAGCTGGTGTACTGTGACCAATTCTGGGCACTGCACTTCAGGAAGGATGTGGACAAGCTCAAAAGGGTAGAAAGAAAGGCCACCCAAATTATTAGGGGCCTGGAGGATAGGCTCTATGATGAGAGACTCCGGGAACCGGCTTTGTTTAGTCTGAGCACGAGAAGACTGAGAGGTGACTTGATTGCTTCCTACAACTATGTCAGGGGTGAACACCAAGATCTAGGGGAGCAACGCTTCAGAAAGGGACCCCTTGGGAGGATAAGGACCAATGGGCACAAGCTAATTGAGAAACAAATTAGGCTGGACATAAGAAAAAACTTCTTTTCTGTAAGAGTGTCTAGAATATGGAAAATACAGCAGAGGTGGTGCAGTCTGGAAAACCCAGCAGAGGTGGTGCAGTCGCTGTCCTTGAAGGTGTTCAAGAGGATGCTGGACAAGCACCTCGTTGAACTCACTTGAGGCAAATAACCTCCTGCCCATGGCAGGGGACTGGGCTTGATGATCTTACAGGTCCTTTCCACTCCTTTGATTCTATGATTCTATGTGTTAAGCAGTATTTTATGCTGACACGCTGTGGAGGAGACTTAATGGAGGCAGGAGAGAGGCAGCGGAATGCCGTGCCAGCAGCCAATAGCAGTGAAAGTGACACTGCGGTGGCAGGAGCCAGTGCAGATGAAGATCAAAAGGAAAACCCGCGGCAGAGCCAGGAAGAGCCGGAAATGGCTCCCGCGTTTATTTGGACACACTTTGTAAAAGCATGCCGGGGGCAATTGGCTGGGCAGCCACCCAGTGTCAGGATAAAAAGCCCAGTGGGAAGGAAGCCAGGGGGACTGGAAGCAGTGTCTCCAACTGGCCTGGAGAGGCCAGACAGCCCAGAGAATCCTGGGAAGGAGGAAGCATGGTGGTGCCCTAGAGGAGTATAGGGGAGGTGGAGCCCCGAGAAGCAATAGCCGTGAGGACAACTAAGGGAGAGTACCATGGGAGATGGGACCAGACACCATCCTCCAGCTAGAAAACCAATTACCATGAAAGACGTGGCAGGAGAGACCCCTGGGGAGCTGACCCAAGTAGTCTGGCCATGCAGCCCAGGAGATGATGGCAAGGTTTGAAAAGAAACCCAGATGTGTGATGCTCAGGGGGGAAAGGCACGGCAGGTTACACATGCACACAGGGCCAAGCTGATAATCTTCACATTTTTTACTTCTGTTTTTTTCCTGCAGGTGGTGGCAAGCTATTTTCTGCAACAAACTCCACTCTTTTTGCCTTCACTGATGGCCATAATTCCTATCCTAAATCATGGTTTTCATGAGCTTTACATAAATCCTCCTTCAAATACTGTTCTATTTCAATGACATGCTGTAAATCAAATACAGGCTATTATAACTGCCTGGAGACTATAATGCATCTCTTCAAATATATTCTTAGAAAGTATCCAGTTTATGACAAGCTTTGTGATATGATTTCATCATGACATAAAATAATTTAGTCCTGGGACACACTTTAGCATGCAGAGAAGTTGTTTTGCTTGGGTTTTGTAAACATGCAGGAGCTTAACTGTGCAAGCACATGTGCAGTCAGTCCTACTGAAGTTAAGCATGTTAATAAATATTTGCAGGCTTTTCTGCAGGATTTTTGTTGATATAAAAAGGTAGAAAATCTTGCCTTGAGGACTTGTTTTTTATTTGCTTCTTCTACAAAGTGTTTCATAGACTTTTGAGATGGCAGGTAGGGTCCGCTAACTAGCAAAATACAGAACCTAAAACATTCAACCAACTAAGATTTTCAAGAGACTGGGCTTGACCAGGCACACTTATTGAATGTTTTTGCTAAGTTATAAACATGGGCAGGACAGTCAAATGTAACCCTAGCCACGGTGCTACCTGTGGCCACGTCTGGATTCAGGGTCCTGGGGTGTCAAATAGCCTTGGTCAACCTCCCAGTCCCTAAGGTTGGGGCCACATCTCAGTGGAGTGCTTTCTTGTTTCCCCACACACTGGAGTACATAGTCTAACTACGTACACAGTTTATTATTTACAAAACAGCCAACATATGAATGAGGTTAATAGCAGAACAGGATATCAATAATCTCATTGCAAAGGCAGGTATCAGTGAACTAAATGACTCTGCACAAATTGAATCAAAGACACCCTCAGTACAACTCCCCAGCTTAAACCTTGAGACTCCAATGAATTTTAGCAGGAGCACACTGGGTTAACACAAACATCAGCTCTCTTTCACACTGGCAACACAATAACCATGGCTGGTGCTGCTGCTTCAAAAAGTCTTGCTCTCTACTAGAGGCTGCATGGGAAGAGAAGCTCTCCTCTGCTCCAGCTGTCCGTGGCATTTGCAAAGAAACACACACTGTCCCCTCTCCCCAAAAAACACCTTTCTCCAGGTCCCAGACATGGCCCCATGTGCTGATAGCTGAAACAACCCTGGGTTTATCACTCACCCGGACCCAGGCTGGTTCTCAGTTAACTTTCCCCAAAGCCTTCTCCAATCAACACCTGCCCTCCTCGGCAAGTCTACCTTAACCTCCCTTTTTAATTCTATATAGGTCCCTCTGCCTCACAGAGGGGAAAAAAGGATATCAGGTTGTCTTCTCCCCATCACTAAGGGCAGATTCACTTTACAGGCAGGCTGCAGGGTGGTTCCTCCCCGAGCTCTGTGGTCCAGGGGCACCTTCCCTTCTCTGAGCTTGGCTGAGTCCCCAGGGCTGAGTCCCCTTCCCTCTCCTCCCTCAGGAGCCCATCAAAAACATGCATATGTTCTTGCAAGCACCAACTTCCTCCAAACTTTCCCGCTGTACCTTTGCAAGGATCCTGAGCCCTGCTGCAAATCCAGCAGCAGCTCTTACACAAATAAAAACTTCCTACAAGACCAAAAGTTTTGGGACATCAAGATCTCTGTGTTTATGGTGAGATGACCTGTCTATAGGATTACACAGATATCCTGAACAATATGGAACATAAACTATGCTAGAGTTTTGGGGGGAGGGGGGGTTGGCGGGGGGGAGGAAGGAATTTTTTCCACTATTGACAAAGCTGAAAAGCCCATTTGACCAGGCAGCCTTGGAATATTTTCTCTTCTCCTTTATATGTATGCCTGAGGCTGTAAACCCTGCACAGTTACCCAGTGTGACTTGAGAGGATATAAAGCTGACAGCTGTAACTATGAAGACCAGGAATAGCATAAATAATTGTCCTGGTAGTTTGATAAAATTCAATATTTACTTTACATGTTTTCTGAAACACTGAAACCACTATGTAGTGGCTTGAAGTTTCAAGTTGAAGTCAGTCTTTGGACATACCATCACACGATCATCTTGGAGTGTACTGTTGATTAGTGATTTGCATTTAGAACTCTAAGTTTGACTGGTTTTGTCAATAGTAATAAGCTTTTTGTAAAGCAGGTTACATGTCTGGAATACTGTAAAAGCACTGAACAGCTAAATTCTCAGTGATTCTCAGCCTTTTTCTGTACTCTGAGCCATTTTAGCAAATCACTGCTTTAGGATTCCCCTTCTACATAGTTCCAAGAAAGGGAATATAGTTACCACTCCCAGGACTCAACTGCAAACCCTCAGGTGTTGCAATTCATTGACCTTGCTGATCCTCCCAGCTACTGAGTTCTTTACCCAGCAGGGAGTAGTCCCAATTTGCTCTCTTTGAGGTAAGTAAATACTATGTCACAATTCACAGATAAAAGAGTAGCATAAGAAAGTAAAACAACCAAAGCTAGGTAGTAAGAAACAGACAAAGACCTGATTAAAACCTGGGACTGTCCAATGCTATTCCCACACTCAATAGTCTAGATTGCTATCTCCTGAGAAATCCACTGGACAAATATCATAGCAAAACAGATATTTGCTTCATTTATTTAAACTTATTATATTTACTCTAGTTCTGAGTATGACCTTAAACTGCATCTGACTGAAGGGCCTGGTAGCAATGTGGTGGAGCTACTTGTTGCAGAGTATCTTCTATAAAAAACCCACAATGCTGTAATCTCCAGAGTAAAGGGAGTAGAGGGCGCCTAAAAACCCTCACCCCCACTGCCTTGTGCATATTCCTTGGCTGGAGAAAAGCTAAGGGCAGAGACGACCTAAGCAGGGTGCAGTGCCCAGGGCAAATCGCCCCTTCCCTGCGTCTGCCCTGAGGGGCATGACCTGGCAGGGGAAGCAGCGTGACCACGTAGGCGAGCTCCCCAGGGTAATTGTCTCTGATATGTTCTCCATAGGAGGTCTATATTGAGCAGATTCTTTTTGGTAT
>NW_017728907.1:5644774-5688178 GCF_001723895.1 Crocodylus porosus | reverse complement strand
GAACCCTGAGGTAGCATCAAGTCACTATGACCACTCTGCCTGGCTCCATGGAGCCCCCCAAAGCATGGGACCCATGGCAGCTGCCTTGATTTGCCCCCACCCCCAACCCCCAGGGATGGCTCAGACATCATCCTAACAATAATTTGCTCTTTCTGAGGCATTAGGCAGTCAGGAGCAGTTCTTACTTGCTGATCTCTGGCAGAAGCTACAACTATTGAGCTCTGAATGTCTGGACTCAGCGTGGCTTTTGGATTCATAGAAGTTCAGGAAGGGACCTTGTTAGATCATCAGGTGCAGCCCGCTGCTCTGGGCAGGAAGACTGCTGGGGTCAAATAACCCCACCAAGGTGTGCGTCCAGTCTCCTTTTGAAGATCTCCAGGATAGGTGTCTGCACCACCCCCACTGCGAGTCTATTACAGAGTCTGGGCAGATGAACCATGAAGAAATTTTTCCTTATATCCAGTCTGAAACCTTCTTCTAGGAATTTATAACTGTCGCACCTGGATTTCCCCTGGGGCCCTTTGGTGAATAGTTGTTCACCTGGCCCCTGATGCTGACCCCTCATATATTTGTAAGCTGCCACCAAATCCCCCTGAGGCCTTCTCTTTTCTAGGCTGAACAGTCTCATAACGATCAGCTTATCCTCATATGGCTTGCTCTTCAGGCCTCTGATCATACAAGTGGCTCTTCTCTGGACTGCCTCAAGCTTCTCTACATCCTTCTTGAAGTGTGGTGCCCAAAACTGAATGCAGTACTCCAGCTGTGGTCTTACCAATGCTGAGCAGAGATGGAGAATAACTTCCTTAGTTTTGTTTGAGGAAGGATTCTGTCTCAAGGGTCTAAAGGGGGATGGTAGGTCTTGAGCAGCCTCCATTCCTACGTACACTTTCCTAGGTGTATGCGTCAAAGGTCTTGGTGTGACGGTTGCCTGACTCCGTACAAGCAGATTTATCAGGCACCTAACTAGACCTCTTACACATACACCATGATCCAGAGGGTTGACAGTTGCCTACTATTTGCATAACTAGGGATGTACTGAACTCAGGTGGCTGCCGGCTGATTTCACAGGAAAAACACAGGCCCAGCAGCCATCTTCTGGGTGGAGCATGGCAAGCCCTTATGCCTGATTGGCTGAGGGGCCCTGGGGGCCTGCCTCTCACCACTGATTGGCTGTGAGGACTGTCCATCATATGGCCCCACTCCTTACCATTGATTGACTGTGAGGGAAGTCTGTCATGCAGCCCTGCCCTTTGCTGTCAGTTGGTGGAGAGGAACAGGGCCATATGATGGAGACCCCTCACAGCCAGTCAGTGGTGAGGCCTGGGAGAGGCAACCATTTTGGGCTGCCCATTGTGTGAGCAGCCGTCCTCTCCGGCCTACCCTCTCCCAGCAGCCAGACCACAGCATGGTGAGGACTGCTGGCTCCCTCTGGAAGTTTTCTAGGATTTTTTTGTTTTGTTTTGGGGGGTTTTCACGGATTTTGTGGGCATTGCCTGCTTTCATGGGGAATCCTGGATTTCATGAAATCGCAATTTTGGTAGGTCCCTACAAATAATACATGCACCTTTCTCCCAGAAATCAGGCATCCAAAACTGGGAATGTTTCTTAAGCAGGAAGGAATAGAAACAGGGACAGGAGGAGGCAGACACTGCTCTAATGGCTTCCTCTTCCCTGACCCAAGCAAGCAGAAAGGTCTGTGTCTTGTGTTAATCCTTTCGCAGATACAGTTATTGGCTGAACACTGTGGCTTGTGCCTAAAGGAGCAATTGAGCTGGGTGAGGGCAAGTGAGCTGCTGCATGCAGTCAGTAGTACCTTGATGAGGCTTGTGTTGTAGAGACAACAGTATTTTTTGCAGGGACTTATTTAAAGAATGAACTACAGTCTTGCTACAGCTCTTACAAGGATCAGAGGCCTTGCTTTGCTGCTGTCCTGCCACACCAGGAAGTTTCTGCTATCTCACTCAGACTGTGTCCTCGGATGTTGTACTTGTCAGACTGTATTTCTAGGAAAACTTTCTATCACCCAATCAACGATGACTCCGGAAAAATCTTTCTTCTATATTCTGCCTTCTAAAAGCAAGGAGTGTGTCTTATTTGTATAGTGTATTGCAAGAAAATGCAGTACTTGTTTTTTTTCTCTACTTTAAACAAGTAGCCAACCATCTTTCATTAGTCATGTTTTGTTTACTTGGCCTTTCCATGACAGTGCCTTTGGTTATTGTAGTAATTTTGGATATTCTTATTCATGGCTGCCATTAGACAGACTTAGCAATTTCACAGCATCTCATATTCTTTACTGGCAAGAGTTCATGGAACAAAATGATACATGCTAAATAAACGCCTGATCTTGGATCTACTTACAAACTGGGACACTTTACCCATGAGCACAAATCCTTTAAACGTAATGGAACTATGCAATTAAGTTACTCACAAGTGTAAATATTTGAAGAATTAGATTTTATCTTCATCTCTGTCAAACTAATTCACTGAAACATAAGCAAGCTATATACAAAGCTTCTGGAACGAATCTATCTTTAATACACATTGGAGCTTTGTACATGTGTGAAGGGCCCTTGTACACATGATGAAATTGCCCCATTTAGCTGATTATTTTTCGCAAATTTAATTGCATCACAGTGTATACTTGCAGCGACATATTGTGATTAAATTTCAGCATGGTGTACATGTATGGCGGCACATTTCAATTTAACTTACTTTTTTATGCAGCAAAGTAAAACATATCTGATGTATTTTAGTTTGCTATATAACAAATTACATTGATACATCTGGAGATGGTGGAAGGGATGGTGCACAGGGTGCTGGAAGCCCAGGCATGCTCCGAGAAGCTCCAACTTGGCGGTCTTCCAGGGCCCTTGCACCATCCCTGCCACCTTCTCCAATGGCCAGCACCCCCATCCGCCCTCCTGTCACCTTCCTGCACTGCTCCAGGGGCAAGCCAGCCCATTCCTGGGCTGTCCCAGGTGTCAGGAAGGCAGTGGGGATGGTGCACAGGCCACTGGAAGCCCACCAAGCCTCAGCTTCCCCAAGCATGCCTAGGGTTCCAGTGGCCTGTGCACTGTTGGATCAAGCTGGGTGGCCCTGGGGGGCACTGCCACTGTGGAGGGGAGCACCAACCCCTCCCCCTCCACCAGCTCAGGGGCTGTGTGACCTGACAGCAGCTTGCACAGGCATGCTCCACTAAGAAAAAAAAAAAGTGTTAAGGGATCCATTTTATCTTCTTTTTCCGGCAGAGACTGTTCACTTCTCCTGGTGAGCTGAGTGACCCCTGAGCTGTGGGGTGTCCCAGTGCTTCCCTCCACGGTGGCACAGGTGCCCAGGTGGAACCCACCCACTGGCACCCTACCCAGGCAGTCCCAGGTGGTGCCACCCCTGGAGAGGGAAGCACCAGAGTCCCCCACAGCTCAGGAGCCACTCAGCCTGCTGGCAGCTCACCCCCTGGCCACAGGAGATGTGGATAAGCTCTGGGAGAAAATAAAAGAATCAGGCCCTTCACTGCTTTTTTCCCTTTTTTTGCAGTGGATCCTGCCCATGTGAACTGCCACTGGGTCATGCAGCCCCTGATCTGCAGAGGTGGGGGGGGTGCTGGTGCTTCCCTCTGCAGTAGTGGTGCCCCCCAGAACCACCCAGGCAGGTTGCTAGCAGGTAGGTGCCACCCAGGGTGCACTACTGCCATGGAGAGAAGCACCGGGCCCCGCTTGCAGCTCAGGGCCTGCCAGCAGCATATCCCCTGGCCATGGGAGAGGTAGGCAGGCTCTAGGGGGGAAAAAAAGGACCGGGCCCCTCACTGCTTTTTTTGTTCTCCTTTGGCAGAACCTGCCTGCGGTGGGGCAGATGAGCGGGTGTGAGCTGACAGGGGCCGTCACTGTTCTGGCACAGTGCCAGAAGTCCCTAAATTGAAGCAGTGGATTTTTAATCAACACAATTAAAAACCTACCAATTAAAAACCCACCATTTCAATTTAGGGAGAACTAAACCTCCAGCACATGTACCAACGCCCATAATTAAGTGGCTGGTTTATTCTTTTAGCATTCATTTAATGCACTGGTTCTCAAGCAGTGGGATTTCTGTACTAGTTTATGTCTCTACAACCACACTATGAACTCTCTAACAATGTGAGATATATGGCAGGGCTGCTCTTCATTTTTTCTTTTTCTTCCTTTTCATAGAATCATAGAAGTCGGGTCGGAAGGACCTTGTAGATCTTCAAGTCTGACCCCCCGCCTGGGCGGGAGAAAAGACTGGACTCAAATGAGTCCAGCCAGGTAGTCATCAAGCCTCTTCTTAAAGATCCCCAGGGTAGGAGCCAGCACCACTTCCCTCAGAAGTTGGTTCCAGCTCCTAGCCGCCCTAACAGTGAAGTAGTTCTTGCGGATGTCTAATCTAAACCTACTCTCTAATAATTTGTGTCCATTGTTCCTTGTCATGCCAAGGGGCGCTAGGGGAAACAATGTCTCCACTAAACCCTTCTGGTCTCCCCAGTGAGTTTATAGAGAGTCACCAGGTCCCCCCTCAGCCTTCTCTTGTGAAGGCTGAACAGGTTTAGGTCCCGCAGTCTTTCATTGTAGGGTCTGCCTTGTTGTCCCCCGATCATGCGGGTGGCCCTCCTCTGGACCCTTTCAATGTTGTCCACAACCCTCCTGAAATGGGGCACACAGAACTGGACACAGTACTCCAGCTGTGGCCTGACCAGCATTGCATAGAGGGGGAGGATCACCTCCTTGGCTCTACTTGAGATGCACCTGTGGATGCACAACAAGATCCGGTTAGCCCTGTCAACTGTGACCTCGCATTGTCAGCTCATGTTCATGTTCGAGTCAATCATGACTCCAAGATCCCTTTCTGCCTCCGTGCTCTCAAGAAGGGAGTTTCCCATTCTATAAGTGTGCTGCTGGTTTCTACTGCCTAAATGCAACACCCTGCACTTGTCAGTGTTGAAACACATCCTGTTTATGTTAGCCCACCCCTGTAACCTATCCAGGTCTTGTTGCAATCTTTCCCTCCCTACTAGTGTGCTCACCTCACCCCAAATTTTTGTATCATCAGCGAATTTAAACAGGTTGCATTTCACCGCGTCATCCAAATCGCTGATGAAGAAATTGAACAGTGCAGGCCCCAGGATCGAGCCCTGGGGGAATCTGCTGCCCACTTTCCCCCAGGTCGAATATGACCCGTCCACCACAACCCTCTGAGTATGACCCTTGAGCAAATCCTTGATTTACATTTAGTTTTTCCTTTCTCTTCCCATCTTCCCCTCAGCATTAACAGCAGCATGAAGGGACTTTCTAGCTACATTGACTTTATCCTATTCCCATACGTCAGAGCTGGAGTTTCTAGGTAATTTGAAGGACACCACAGATTTCCTATAGAAACTAGGCTTATTGAGAAGCTTCCAGCACATAGCATATTAGCTACTATGGATGTCACATCTCTGTACACCAACATCCTCTATGAGAATGGATTACAGGTCATAAGGAACATTATCCTTGATGATGATACCACTTTTGTTTTCATCTCACTTTCCTGCTTTGTCCTCAGACACGAGCATTTCAGTTTTAGATACTTCATATACCTACAAACAAATGACACTGCCATGACACCACAATTCCCCAGTATGTAAATATATGTGTGACAGACCCTGAAGTCTACATCTAGCTGTCCTCTCATCTCCGTGGTATACCAAAGATGCACAGATGATATCTACCTGATAGAGACATTTTAGAACAGTGGTTCTCAACATTTTTAGACTCAAGACACCCCTTGAAAAATGTGAGCTTCTGGTTTTCACTTGGTTTCTGATTGCTGGAAAAATAATAGAGCTATTCCCCTGTTGAAAAGAACTCAGAACGACCACAAGAAGTCAGAATGCTTTTAACACTATGGTTTCTTATTTGAAATATCTGGGTTTATCACGAGAACCACAGTTAATAGAGATAACGCTTCGTGGCACTGTGCACACCCCTAAAAGGCACCCCAGCATGCTACAGCACCCTGACTGAGAAGCACTTTTCTAGAGCAGTAGGAGTCAATCTTTTGATAGCGTGGGCCAGATGAGAGTCTGAGGGCCCAATTCAGCCCTGCATGCCAGCATTGGGCCTCATGCTGCTGCCCTCAGCCCCACACTGCAGGCTAGTTCAGGGCCCTTTTACCTCACTCAGGTCTGTGCTGCTGGATTGAGGCTCCAGGCTTTCTCCCTGGGGCCCCATGCTACCAGATCAAGGTCCCACCATGCTTCCCTTGGTCCCAGATTGCTAGATTGCAACTCTGCACTGCCTCCCTCAGTCCTGTGCTGTCGGACTGGGGCCCTGTGCTGCTTCCCTCAGCACCGTGCTACCTCCCTGGGCCTCACAATGCCTCCACTTGAACCTGTACTGTAGGATCAGGTCCCATACCGCCTCCAGCCAGCCCATTGCTCATTGATCTCATGTGCTACCCAGCCCATGGGTCGCCCCGTTAGTCTGGAAATTTGGCAGCAAAGGAACAGGAATTGTTGCCATTACTTCATCATTGCCAAATTTTCAGATCCATGGGACCACCTATATGGCTCTAGGGGCCAGATGGCCTGGCTCTGCAGACTATATCTGGTCTATGGGCTGGGGATTGAGCACCCCTATTCCAGAAGAATTCCACCAGGACTTTAACAACTCGCACCTCTCCATCAAACTGACTCTTAAATACTCCAAAATTCATTTCTTGTATACCACTATAAACTTTGCAATGGCCACATCACCCACATTGTCTTGGAAACCCATCAGCCATGACATCTACTTTCAAAGCACCAGTTTTCACCCTAACCACACCTCTAGATCCATCACTTACAGCCCAGCTTTATGTTACTGCTATATCTACTCTGACCTCACCAACCAGAATGCACACTTCAGGTATCTGCAGCAGGGCTTCCTGTGCTTACAATACAATCCCCAAACTGTTGCCACTTAAATCAACAGAGCCAGACTCAGACCCCACTCCAAATTGCTGCAATATTAACTCTGTGATAAGGAGACATCTTTAATGACCTACACCACCTCCCGGAAAATAAAAACCATCTCAAGGTAGTCAGTGGACAAGTGTAACCTGACTTACAGGCAGCCCCCCAAACTCCAACAACATCACTTCAACAACCTATCTCAAATTCTTATCAAGCCACCAAACACCCAAGCTTTGCATCAGATCCAGATGCCACCTGTGCCCCCCCATCAGCATGAGCTGACCACATCATCACTGGACCAAACCACAGGGTTCATTCACATGCTTCTCTACCAATGTCATATATGTGATCAATTGTTTATAGTGCCTCTCTGCTATTTATATTGGATAGACTGGGTGATCCTTACAAGAAAGAATGAATGGACACCAATCTGATATCAGTTCCAGAAAGACAAAAAGACTTCAGCAGAACATTGTAACCTTCCTGGACAGCTTATCGCTGACTTCAGAATAGCTGCTCAGCAGAATAGTTGTTCTTAAACAACAAAACTTTAAAAAACAATGTGAACACAACACTGCAGAACAAGATATCATCCACAGATGGGATTGTGTTAAGTATGGTTTTAAGAGAGACAATAAATTCTTATCCTATTACTTGGACTAGCTTTTATATGGAAGGATAGCGTGGTTAAAACAAAGCCTCTTTGGGTCAAAAACATTTTGTGGAAGGATAGTAAAGAAAATTTTAATGAGGCATCACCAGGTGTCTGCTATAAAGTGGCAATTTCAGATTAACCTATGATTATGGATCTCTCTGATGATATCTGAGGGAAGAATACTACCAGCAGTTTCTTCTTGTTACTATCAGATTTCTTCCCCAGATTATCACTTAACTAACAAGAAGTGACACTATTTTAACCTTGGGTTTTGTAAGAACACAGACATCATAGAAGAGCTGAGGCATAGAGAAAACCTGTTATCAAGTGATCACAAGCTGATTCAGTTTAAACTACATAAAAGGGGACACATCTACATGTGCTATTAATGTGGCTGAATAAACTCCAGTGTAGTCATGCAGAAGTTTATTGCTCCTGGGTAACATGTTTACATGTGTGCCCAGGACAACAGCATATTGACTTTGGGCAGAGCAGTCCCAGTTGCCAAGAGGCCTCAGGGGTCAGCCTTCCAGCCAGGAGCTGCTCTGCCCCAGCTCAAAGTACTGCAGAGGGGCTCACTGGGGCACAAAGATGCTTCAGTGTGGGGCTAGCCAGCAGGCAGCCTCCACACTGAAGTAGCCTCATGTCCCAGCCAGCCCCATCAGTGTCTACACATGCATTACCATGGAGTAAATAACTCTGTTGCAGGGTAGTACTTGTGCCTGGCAGTACTATTTTATGGCAGAGTTAATTAGTTTACTCCATCCTGATAGTACCACATGCGTAGATGGTGACATTTTACTGTGGAGCAAATTAGTAAGCTCCACAGTAAGCATCTTGTGTAGATACACCCAGAGTAAACAAAACTAGGTCTGAAGCTAAGTTTTTGGGGTTTTCTTATTTCAGAAGGTAAACTTAGACAAATTAAGGCAATCAATTAATGAAGTCCACTGGACCAAAGAGCTCAAGGACTTGAATGTGAAGAAGGTCTGAAATTTCTTCAAGTAAAAGGCCCAAAAACTATTTGGCAAATAGGATTAAATTTAACAGTGCAAAACATACATTGGTCTAATTTGGGACCAATAAGAATTTCAGGTACAAACTGAACACTCATCAGTTGGAAACAACAGACCAGAAGAAAGACTTTGGTGCATTTTTTGACCAGAAGATGACTATGAGCCCCTAGTGCAGGGGTGGGTAAAATATGACCCGCGGGCCAGATCCAGCCCACCAGGCCATTCTATCCGGCCCACGGAGCCCCTAAAAAATTTAGTAAATTAATATTTATTTGCTCCAGCTCCCTCTCAAAGCTGGCTGGAGCCAGTAGTACCCAGAGGGAGCCCTCAGCAGACTTACAGGCTTGAGCAGCCCAGCCCTGCCCACCCCCAGCAGTTCCCTGCTTTCCTGTCCCTGCCCTGCTTCAGCACCATGTGGCTGTGGCTCCCGGCCGTATCCCCAGACCGCGGAGCATAGGACCACACTGGTAGGGGTGTGTATGTATGCATGCACATGTGTTGGCAGGCACAGGGCAAAGTGTGTGTGTGTGTGTGTGTGTGTGTGTGTGTGTGTAGACATAGACATAGAAATTAGGGCTGGAAGGGAACTTGGAAGATCTTCAAGTCCAGCCCCCTGCCCCAGGGGCAGGAAGTCAGCTGGGGTCATAGGATCCCAGCAAGATAAACATCCAAATGTCTTTTGAAGGTGTTCAAAGTAGGTGCTTGAACCATTTCTGGCGGCAGTCTATTCCAGACTTTAGGGGCTCAGACAGGAAAGAAGTTCTTCCTTATGTCCAGCCTGAAATGGTCATGGAGATGTTTGTGACCATTCGATCTTATCATCCCTTGGGGTGCTCTGGTGAACAGATATTCCCCCAGATCCTGGTGAGCACCCCTTCTAAACTTACAGGTGGCCACCAGGTCACCCTTGAGCCTGCGCTTTTCCAGGCTGAAGGCACAGGGGCAGAATATGTGCATGTCTGCAGGCACAGGGGTAGTGTGTGTGTGTGTGTTCACAGAGTGAGTCCCACATGCACACCCTTCCATACACTTGCACCTATGCCTCCCCTTGCACTGCCATACACAAACCCCAGCCACCCTCCACCAATACCCACCCAGACCCCACATGCCCACACACCCACAACCTCCACAAACCTATACCAACCCCCCACAATATACAAGAATAAGACTTAATTTTAAGGTATTGTACATTCACCTCTGTATACACTACACAAACACATGTAAATCAGGACAAAAATATCTTTTTAAATCAAACTAATGAATGTTATAGCTGATTACTTTTAAGAGTATAATTTGGTATTTTTCTGGTTCTGAGATGGCAAAACCCCTTGCTGAAAGGAGTACTACTTGGGGCAAGGGGAGAGACTTCTGGTAGTCAGAGGTTAGGGGGTGGGACTTCTGGTGACAAGATGGCGACCAGGGGGTGGGGCACCTGTCAAGAGACGGGGATACCCATGAGGCCCTTGACAGCTTGCTAAAACTCGTTAAGCAGCCCTCCACCCAAAATAATTGCCCATCCCTGCCCTAGTGTGATATGGCCATATAAAAGACAAATGCCACCACAGATGTATCAGGTGACCTATTTCTTGTAGGGATAAGAAATGATAATTGTGCACTGGTGGTATAACAAACAGAGTTCCTGCCTCAAGCAAATCCTGTGGGGGAGTAAAGGTGAGGCAGGAAAGTGGCACAGGTGCTGAAAGTCAGGGGGAGGAGCACAGATTTCAAGGGCATGCATTCCAAGGTGGGCGGGGGGCGGGTTAGAAATTGGATCTGAGAGTAGGGGCAGGGGGGCACAGTATCTGAAAGCGGGGGTGGGGAGTACAGGATTTGAGAGCAGGGAAGGAACGTGTGGGTTCTGAGGGTGGGGGCAACACTCTTACCCATGCCAGAAATTTGCCAGTCCCTGGCTGAGCTGCTGTTGCAGCTGTGTGCTCTGCCAGCCCCAACTGTGCTTTTAAGGCTGGGGACAGTTTCAGAGTTCCCTGCCTGGGAATGTTGCTGGGACATGGACTCCACAGAGGTGGGAGCTGATTCTGGTGCCCCTCCGAATTTAGCCTCTCGCCTAGCCCTAGTTACACTGATGTGCGCTGGGAAGACCGCATTTGGAATACTCTTACATTGTAATAACTGATGCACAGTCTTGAGTAGGTGAAAGTTAAGCTTGTCCATAGACTTTTCACAGAATGAGTAAGTGCCAATAAACGGCCAGGAGATAGTGTTCTTGAAGCAGGTGCTGTATGTCTCAGCAGAGCACAATCCGGAACCAAAATTGAGCATTACAGGACAGAATCTGAAGCCTTTACCATCTCTAACTTTGAAAAACAAAAAGGTTAGAGGAGATGGTTTCTGTGTTGAGTATCAGAAGAGGAAATGTTCAGGTGGAAGAATGGTTTGATCTATAGGACAAAAGTTGCAAATAACCCATGTGGGGATAAAAAGGCTATGATTAAAATTAGGCTGGAAATTAGAAGAATCTTCCTAACTAGAGGAGGAAGGCTTTGGAAGAGTGTTGCAGTACACTAAGGTGCCTGCTCCTTTTAGAGCAGAAACTACCTATGGAGAGGGTCCTAAGAGTCAGACAGAAACACCACAGGTGCAGGTTACTATGGCAGCAAGCTGATAAGGGAACTAGCCTGCACCTGCACCCAGTCAGCTGACCAGAAGGCGGCATGGCCCTGGGCACATATAAACCCCAGGGTTGAGACCAGCAGGGGTTAGTTCTCTGGCAGCAGCCAGGGAAAGGAGCCTCTAGGGAGGGATTGCCCCAGAGATGCTGCAGCTGCTGGATACGCTGCATTTAGGGCTAATGGGGCTGCAGAAGCTCACCCGGTACCCTGGCCTGCAAGGAACTTAGTGCTGGGGGGGAAGTTTCCCCTTTTTTTTGAAGGGACAGAGCACACCTTGAACTGTTTGTGTTATGTTATAGCCCAGGAGCTCATATTTTAGTTGCTGTTTATATATCAGTGGATCAAGCTGAGCCTACTGGGGAAGGAGGAGGCCTCATTGGTGCAGCCCATGACAGTGTGGGGAGTCCAGCACAGGGGGCACAGAGACAGGGCTGTGGAGAGTCCAGCAATGACTGGAGGCTGAGCTAAACTAAGACCTCAAAGGGACAATGTGTGAATGCCATCTGCGAGGCTTGGGGCATGGTAAAGGGGCGGTTTTGGAGCCATGCATCTAGCCCATAAGGCTGAGGGTGTCCCATGAGGCATCCATTTTGGAGTGGAACCAAAAGGGGCCCAAGAACCCACAAGTTTCAGTGGGGTCCATCAGGATAGTGTCCAAATACACTCGAGGGCAGCCCCCCTGTTTATTATAGTTACAAGACGTGGCAGACGAGAAAGAGGGTGCCCATTGGGCAGGATTGGCACAGTCAAGGAGCCCTAGGGGTATTGCAGCCATCCCTGGGGACCCCATCCCATGAAAAAGAGTCATCAACAAGAGTAGTTCACTGTGTTTGTGTGGGGGCCTGATGCGGGGCAAGGATGGGGGAGAGGGAAAAGAGGCAAAAACCCTAGTTAGTTTTAAGATGGAACTGGGTTTGTTTAGGAAATGGATTACATGATGTGGCTGCCTGAGACAGCAGAGGACCAAAAAGTTCCTTCTAGGTTCTTATCTTTATCCTTATTCCTTTATCCTTTTTTAAGTACCGTAATGAATAAGTGTTTCTCTTCTTGTGCTTTATCAAACTATGTGGTTTTTCTTCAGGGAATACAGTAACCAGGATCTTGTGCGTGTGTTGGGACTGCTGCCATGGCATTTAGATTAAAAGGTCTCTAGTGGGTAGTTTTCTGTTGCTGAGGGTCTAATTCTCTTGGTATTTAGCCTTTGTTCTAATTTAGGTCCAGTGGTCTTGGTAGTTCTGGACCATGATCCTTCACATTATAGTATT
This sequence comes from Crocodylus porosus, assembly GCF_001723895.1. Lineage (NCBI taxonomy): Eukaryota > Metazoa > Chordata > Crocodylia > Crocodylidae > Crocodylus > Crocodylus porosus. The sequence continues at coordinate 5,675,666 of NW_017728907.1, read as the reverse complement.
TATTTCTGAATAATATAGACTCTTCTTTGTCAAGCTTATTGTTATTTCCCACACCAAACTAATGTAACTGACCTTTTAAATTTAGATGTATCAATGCTATATGCTTTTGCTGGCCAGTTTATTCCTATATCCACTTAAATGTCATATAAACTGGGTTTTTTTTCTTTTTACTCTCTTCCATCCCTGATTGTTCAAATCACTCTGAAGAATCACGTCATCCATTTCAGTCATCTTTGTATCTGGCAAGAAGTACTCTAATATCCATTTCCTAATCCTATTCCTAAATAATCATAAATAAAAAATGTGAATATAAATATGCCAATGTAAAGCCAATTTGCCAAATGACTTATAAGTCCCCAGTGTCCTATAGAATATCAATATAACCAATTTTTTAAATACTGCACAAGGTTTTAGCATTTTTACAGTCACTTAGGGCTCAACTTTGGGTTCTGTGGTGAGCCAACCTATTCAGCAGAGATTAATATCTGGACAGGAAAGTTTGCAAATGAAAAATTAAGACCACATCTTTAAAATGGCACCAAAGTACAAAATGGTTCTCCCACATAAACCGGCTTCTTTTGCAGCTTAACCCTCACCCTTTTTAAAAGCATGAGTAAATCTCTTATGAACCTCTAGATGTCTAGAGGCTTATAGGAACCAGAGGGGGAGTGGATGAACAGGTCTGTATATCACTTCAACCACTCTATTATCTTTAAAAAAAAATTGGACCTTAATGCATTCAATGTGTTTCCTTGGCTGATTGACCATTTGTTCTTGCCATTAGGCAGAGAGAGAGATTTTGGACTCCTCTTCCTCATCAATAATATGAGTAAATATATAGTTAGTATATATGAAGCACTGCCTGGCAGACATTAAGAAAAATCTTGTTGTTCAGCCAGACCACCAATAGCAGGGCATTTTAAAAATTGCTCTAGTAAACTGGAATTAGTCTACACAGTCTTCAATAGTCCTGAGGCTAAATATTTGGAACTCAGCCTTTAGCCTTTATTGTATGTTTTAGCAATTTAGGGTTTCATTCTTTATGTTTTCAAAGGGCTTTTTTTTACACACACACACACACACACACACACACACACACACACACACACACACGCTGTAGTGTCTATTAAGCCCTGACCTATATGTAGCATTCTGTCTGGAACAACCAGGTTGCATCTTGGGGGGATAGTCAGGGCTTGGGATGGTTTTGGTACGTTCCGCAGGATGATCTCCAAGTATTTTCAGTTCTGTATAAGATACATGACTTGAAGCCAAATGTTCAAAAGCCTGAATGTGCACCAGTCTGGATCTGTAAGCAAGAAAGAGGTATGTGCACATGTACAAATTTTCAAAGCAAGATATCTGGACATACAGAGAATTCCAGCATGCAAACAATTACCCAAACTGGAATTTGTTTAAATTACTAGACCTGAGGCTATAATTTGGTAAGTGTCACCAGAGTTCATTTCTAACTACAAATGCCAAACATCCTGCATTCATCAAAGATCCAAGAAAAATAATGAGCACAGCAACAGATTGGCACAAATAACTTTTTTTTACAGTTATACGGGTTCACTTTAGGCATATACAAGGTTGGCATGTCTTTGGCAGATGCAAGCTGCTTAGGCCAGTAAGAGGTCATCTCCAAACATTAGTTCCTTGGTCAGCCACAATAATTTCAAGAACCAACATCTGGTGCATATTAATTTGCAAGAGAAAGATGGATAGTATTAGACAAATCCACACAAAACAGTTCCAAGTCATTGCAACAGCAGAATTTCTCAAGGGTGTGACATATTAGCTTCTCTCCTTAAATAGCATGCTATTTTCCCTTTGTGGCTTGGGGTACTGGCACTGCAACTTCCTTTGGAAAGGAATTACAGTTTGGGCCACCTGACCTCTCAATGAAAGCTGGTATCTAATCTGAGCAATATCACCACCTACAGATGTGGCCACAATTGCATTTTTGTAGATCTGTTATTCTTCAGAAGCCTGGCTTATTTGTGTACCTAACATCCATTAGCACAGGATACTGATCCATTACACACAACCATGTAATAAGTGGACTGTGGCTTGAAAACTAGGCACATGCAGGAATATTGGTGTGCAATGTTTCAGGTGAAGCCTTAGGCTCAGGACCCAGGATATATTTAGACTGGTATAAAGAAGGAGCAGTACTATGTAAAACCCTACACCATTGTAAATTGGTCACATCTTCTGTAGATTTATCCTTGGAGAAATCAGAGGTAAATATTCTACCATAGTTTAAATTACACCAATGTAAATGTTATATGTCTATGTACTGGCCTTGAGGTAGTTGTTTGCTCAAAGCAAACTGACTTATTTGCTCTCATGAGCAGAGAGTAGTTAGCCATGATAGTCTGAAGTCAGGCGCAAGGCATTTGCTCTCATGCCATCTAGTGGTGAGGTACTGTAAAACTGCCTACTGCATGCAGCTGAACAAGAAAGGATGGCCGGCCATCTGTCTGCTCTGAATCCTGGTGTAGTTTATGTTGGTGTACAAAACCTATAGTGAACAGCAGGTTCAAGAAACATAGTTATGTGTGAATGAGAAGATCTAAAATAATGTGGTTTTCTGTGGAGCTGTAGGCAAGCTTCTGAAGATCCTTTGGCTCTAGCTTAACTGAGAAACCTTGTCAACTCCCAATCTCTGTAGTCAAAATAAGGCAGCATCTCCAAACTGCAACCTTTGCAAAACCAATGTAAACTCTAGTAATTCAAATCTGTTGTGTGCCCAGGCATTTTCCTGTACTGTCTGACAGCTGATGCTTTAACTACATTAGCAGTGCTATGGTGACCACCAGCCCCATAAAAAGCAACTCTTCCAATAGGATACTTTCCGATCCAGAGCTCCTTTTTGTGCTGTCGGAGTTGCATCCACTCTGATTTTTTTATTTTTTTGCCAGCATAGCTACATTGACAGTAAGGTACAATCTTTTCATACCCATAGGCAACATAGCCATATGAGCAGAACCTGATAATGCAGACTAGCCTGTACTCTACTGAATGGCCACACAGAAGTGTGTAGAGCAATGCCTACCACAGAAGCAGAGAGTGATCTTAGCTCAAAATGAAAAGGCCTTTTGCTTTTGTTAATGAAGGTTCAAGGCTGCATCCTTATTTACAGTCACCCATGGTGAATTATTGCTAAGTAGTAGGTTGGCCTACCTTACAAAGTTCAGCCAGCATAGCCATGTTAATTATGGATATAGGAGAAAAATAAATCATACCTCATAGCTGGGCAAAACCTCCCAGCACAGACACAGCCTTGCTACTTTAGGAATTTTTCTGCCAGCAGAACAATTATTTCTCCCTGTAGAAGTTAAAACTGAGAGAGAGTCCCTAAGTGAGACTAAAGGAGTTGGGAACTAGGTAACAGTCCTCCAGTTAAGAAGCCAGTTAGTCAGAGACAGACGTAGGCTGTAAACGGACGGCGTCTTGGCAGCAAGATCAAGTGTGCTAGGATGTGTCTGTCCCAGCATAGCTGATCAACTTTACTGGGTGACACAAACATCGCCCACTGTTCCAGAGGAATGGGCCTCCACTGCTTTAGGCAAATGGGGGGACCAAATTGGGTTGTGTCTCTACAAAGGCGGGAACTACACGGTTCTCCCATTTGCTTCTGAGTTGTGGCATGATGGTGCAATATGTTCATCCAGGCAATCCCCTCAATGATCATTACACTTCCAGACCTGCATCTTCACCAGGGGCTCCACTGCCAAGATGCAGTCCAAGCCTGAGTCCCTCTGGACAAACAGAAGCTGAAAAACAATGCTCTTTACCAACTGAAAGATGACAAATTTGGTGGGTATTAGGGCTGGGCACAAGAAAAGTAATTGTATTTCCTGACAAGTGTTGAGGTTTCACCATTTTTTCCAGTGCAGAAACATCACAATAGGAAGAGGGCTGGAGCATGGGTCTTCAGCATTGCAGGTCACAACACTAATGGATCTCGGAAAAAACCGACTATTATTGCATATCGTTTTTATGTGTTTTTTACTTCTAGAAGGTGTCAAGAGATGACAGAGGAATGCATTGCTGCACTGTCAAACTTTGCAAGGTCTTGGATCTTTGATGAATCCAGGGTGTTTGGCATTTGTAGTCAGTAATAAACACTGGTGGCACTTACCATGTTATAGCCTCAGTTCTACTAATTTAAACAAATTTCAGTTTGGGTAACTGTGCTCTTTCTCTACAATTTTATTTGAGGTTTCAGCAGTCTGCAGTTAAGTCAAGGAGTCTTCTGGGGTGACACTTGAAATCAGAGGAACTGCACCAGCAAGACATTTAGCCTAAATATCTCTTCACCTTAAACTGCTGTGCATGGCTAGTGTTTCCCTTCCAAAGGGTCTGAAATGGCTATCTAAGCAATAATAATAATAAAAAAACCAAGAGTATAAATCTTGTCAGAAAGTAATCTAGGCTTCCCCTGTAAATGCAATTGTTTCTGGTTCTGGACAACTTCCTTTAGGATGGTTTTGGTAAATGTAAAGCTTTAGAACAGTTAGTCATTGTGATGTGAGCATTATTTTTGAGTGGGTTTAATTTCTTAGCGTATACTTTAATATTTGATATATTACTGTATAAGAAATGATTTTTAATTTGACTACTAAGAAAAACTGTTCTATATACTAGGGTTTTAAAAATTCCTGTTAGTCTTAATATTTTTAAAACTGTTTGATACTAGATAAGTTGTATAACCCATTTTTCTTATTAACTATTTTTATCTCCATTGACAAATTCTTTGTATTCACTGTAGTACTTTCTCTCTGTTCAATATATTTCATCAACTTAGTAGTATCGCCACCACTTTACTTCTAAATTTAAGGAAAATTTTAGTTTAAAAAAAAGTTATGTGTCATCAGGATGTTAATTTTACCAAAAAGTCCTATTGAACGAATTAGATTAAGCTTTTTATAAGTATATTTTAAAATTCAGCTTTCCAACAAGGAATTCTTTGTTAGGTAAGCATCTTTTCTTCCAATTTCGATGTCTCGTGGTCAGTAAAGTTATGCTGGTGGTTGATTCTGCTAAGAATCCTTTAAACTGCCTTTGTTACCAGAAGATTGAGGTACAAAAATCAGTCTAATTCCCATCACTTTCACAGATAGTAAGACTGTCTGAAGGTTCCTGCAATTATTTGCCTTTTAATGATGCAATATATAATGGAAATTCTTGTGCAAGCGTGTCACTATGGAGGACTTGGATTTCCTGCAGCTACAGGAATGAGCACCCTGTAATGTATAATAAATGCTGAAGCTGTGCTTAGTTTTGCTTAGGGCTTATTTTGCCTTAAAATGTTGGGTTTTCTTTGCGGGTTGCTTGTTTCAGTAAAAAACTGTTATTGTACTTTTAAAGGGCTTAACAATAGTCCAGGGAGAATTCTGGGGTTAGTGTTTTACATTTTTATTTTTATAGTTTGGTTGCAAAAGTAGGAACCAAACTTTTTGCATAGCTGATCTTTCCTTGTCAGAGGAGTGTCCTTGGAACAAAATCCCTGTTGCTGTAGCAGCACAGCTCTGACAATCTTTAGTAGGTAGCTTGCTTTTCCTGTATACTGGGGCATTAAAAAGGAGGTGATGGGAGATTGCCAATCTTTACCTAATAGGGGTGAGACTCTTAACTAGGAAACAGATAAACAATCCTGGATGAGCCTTGTTTAACTGGCGGAGGGTACCTATGACAAAGGGAGGAGACTGTTTATATTTTAAATTTCTAGATCTGAGAGCAATGCATGGAAACACATTGTGCCCGTGTGGGCTTGTGAGTTGATTTCTTATATTCACCACTCACATGCACTTTTTAGGTAAATAACCACTTTCCACACACTCCATCAGTCTCCATCCCCCAGATCTGTGAACTACAGCAAGCTATTTCTGGCCAATAAGCTGGGCTATGGCACTCCTAGCCTTGGAGGCGACAATGCTCTTTGTTAGGGAAGGAAAGATTAAATAGAAGAATGGCCTCAAGGGCTACTGAGAAGCATGAGTTAGTATGTAGGTTAAAGTACCCACATACATCATGATGCTGTCCTCCAGTGGTTCTCATTGAACATGCTTGTTCTGTAGGCCAAACCTGCCTCTACTTCTGCAGAGAATGAATCCTAATGAAAGCACAATACAAGAATACGGTGGTAACACCATAGGTTCAGACAGAAGTACAGCTCCCAGCTGTAAGTCAGAACGTAGTTTGCAAAGCATTAGAAGTGTGCCCATACTTGAGTGTGGAGGCTGCTCTGACACACTGGAATTAATCAGGTCTGCTGGAGCATGGCAGTTACCCCTCACTGGGGGGAGGAGGGGAGGGGCTCCAATACCTCTGTCCCACCCTCTGGGGGGCACAGGGACTGATAAAACTCCAGACTGAACTCTCTCTGCTCCCTTTCTCTGCTCCCATTCTGAAAACAGTAAAAGGCTGGGAGCTTGGCAGACGTAAGTTACAGAAGATGCTACATTTCAAAATGACCTTTGAAATACCCTCCATGCAATGAGTGGTCAGATTTTCACCTGATCCACCATTTTTTAAGTTGTCTCCAGCATTTTTGACATTGTCTCTGTTTGGCCACAGCTATAAACTGCTGCCTGTGGCTAGATCAGGCAAAAACTATCACTTCCATCTGCACCCCATGAGTGTAAACTCATTTCAGTTTCTCCTACATAGGACTAACTCCTGGGAAGAGTCAACTTTAACTCTAATTTTTTCTGTCAGTTAAAAATGATCATTATCTCAATTTGGTAATTTTCTATAATACCTGCTGTTACAACTAAGTATCTCAATATCATCTTGAAGCACTTTACAAATACTGACCCAACCCCACAAGCTGCTATTGCAGAATAAAGTTATTGGTAAAAAAAGTGATAAACCAAGGTAAGGAGACAGGAAGTTACTTTTAAGGCCACACCATCAGTCACTGGTATAGCGAGGAATGGCTTAGCTCATTTCCTGTTCAAATCACTAACTTAACTGTGACAGGGCATAGGGTTGTGCCTATAAAACCCCATGCTTGCATGATTCCTCATACTTACTGTGACAATTTTTTATTAACAGGTAAAGTTCTCAGATCAAAATACCATACATTCCTTTGACTGCTAGAATACAAAATCCATGTATAGGCCTAGTTTTTCTTGCATTAGTTAGCAATGTATCCTGGTAAAAATATTTTTCTTACATTTTTGTCCAAATCACAGATGAACTACTCCATTATTATATATATATATATATTGACATGTCTTTTGGCCATTTAAAATGTTCCTAGTCTTACGGGATACAAGCAACTGTCCCTTAAAGCATGCCAGGGGCATGTGAATGAGAATGCAATCAGAAGCCAAGGTCTGAAGAGACTCACATACAGATTTTTTCTAGGATTTCTGTCAACTTTGAAAAACAAAATTTTTACAACAGCAAATAAAATACACTCAGTCTTCTGCTCTTAACTTGTTTGATGTGAAAAAGCCAAATATTACACAAATTCTCAACTGGGATTCATTTTTTTTAGGTTTTAGTCAAAAGAATTCCCTACAGTTTAAGTCTCACTACTATATTGCATAGTAATTCTTCTCTTGTTTATTGTGTGAAAAGGCCCTCATATACACTCTACTATACCCTCCAGGTGTAGGTCTCAGTACAGTAGACTTTGGAGTCAGTACTAGCTTTTTCCTTTGTCTAAAGTGCAAGTGGGACCCATAGAGTCCACCCAGATTTAAGAGCCAAAGTAATTTACTGACAGTTCCCAGAAAATTTCAAATATCTTTTTCTTGGTCTCCCACTGGCACGAATGGGTTTTTTTTTCACCAGTGACTCAGATGGCAAAATATGTGAAAAAGGAGAAAGTACTTTAGATTGGTAAGAACCATCTCAAGAACAAGAAAGCAGCAGTAAGTAAAATAGGGGTGTAGGTGAAGGGATTGAAGGATGAGGTGAGCATGAATCCGCACTCTTGAAAAAAGTTCTGTTTTTGAAAGCGCATGTTTTACAGCTGTCCTTCTCTCAGAAATCCCTACTAAATAATCCCTACTAGCTGCACCCAACACTAGGCAAGCACTAGTCTACATAAGAGAGTAAGACGTCTGCTTTAGGGCAACTCCGATACTACAGATTGATCCAAAATTCCCCAGTACATTAACTTTAGATGCCTTTGCACACTAACTGCAACTGAACCAGTTATTTGCATCTGGGCACACTCTCTGCTAATATAATTTGAATGTGAGAACTCTCCTAATATAATATGAATCTGCTCCATTGAAGTGAATCATTTCCTCTACCAATTTGCATCAGCAGAGATTATAGCAGAGTGTTAGGAACCAGGGACTGGCAGTCAGGGAAGGTCATCCAATACATGGGTGAAATCCAGGGACCAGATTCCCAGGGAGCTGGGAGTTTGAGATGAAGTAAGGATGAACCAGAAGCTGGTGCCAAGGTCAGGACAAGCCAGGGGTCTGTGCCAAAGTTGGGGTACACCAGAAGTCACAGCTTACACTCAGGAACTGAATTCAAATTAAGGTAGACCCAAAGCTTGAGCCAGAGTTGGGGTATAAGGGTCAGAACCAGAATCAGGGTATGCCAGGAGGCAGAGGCAAGGTCAGGGTGAGTCAAGAATCAAAGCTCAAGTCAGAGCAAGCTAAGAGTCGGTCAAAGATCAAATGTGTGCATATGCATCAGAAACAGGTGTATGAGTCTGCTCTTGATTGAGTACTGAAAACTGGGCCTAGTTTTTAAAGACAGATGTGAGTGGGGCCTGTTGCCTGGGGCCGCAGGGGACTGGGAGCCCTGATTTCCCCACTAGGATCTCCAGGGCACCGATCCAGACTCACTGAAGGTGGCATCTACCCATATTTACTCGAACAGAAGATGACCTTGATTATAAGATGATCCCCCAATAATGAAATTTTATATATGGAAAATGATAAATTTGTTATAAATTTTCCAGGTATGTAATCCAATTATTGGAGGTTTGTCTTGAATTTGTCTCCCTCCCACTGCCACAGTAGGGAAAATAAATCGGTGGGGGGGAGTGGGGCCAGGTAGCTCTCTTGTGTTTTGCTTCTCCCCTCAACTTCTTTCCCTAGCTGCCCTTCTCCCTCTCCTTGCTGTCAGACCCTGCTCTCCCTGAAGACATGGAAGTGAGAAACAAATTTGAAAACATTAATCTTAAAATTAAACCTGGCTGCAGCAGCTTACATATAGTACCCATGCACATAGTTTATCCAGAATTGATATGTGTTACCTTTTTCTAAAACTGCTGTAAGTTTTATTACAGGTACTATACAAACACACATTTAAGCTGGACTTTAGCACCTTCTTCTATGTAGTATAAACTGTGCATATTAATCCAAAGCCACATATCACATAATTCATAGTTTACCACACATATCATTGGGCTGGGCCCCACCACAGCATTTCAAGCTGTGTTGACCCCACAGTTCAGCACTGTTCAGTATGTGTGAACTCCAGATACTTGCCACAAAAGATCCATGTGCTAATTAGCCCAAACCCATGACTGGAACTGAGCATTCTTGTCATGTGTCCTGCAAGGCTCCAAAAATCAACTTTCAAATGAGGAGCAGGGCAACTTGGTCTAGCTCTGCCTCACAGAGGGCAGGGTCACATTAATCACATGCACCTGAGTGAATGAGGGAGCTGAGTGAGGGTGAGGGGGCAATAGCCTCTTGGCTGCCTTTAGCTAAGATCAAGTGCAGTGGCCAGGCAGAGGCTTGGCATACTGCCTGGATTGATGCCAGAAGTCCTGGGGGGATAGTGATGGAGCCAACTGGGCTGGAGGAGGAGGAGTTCTTAGAGCCCAGAGCATCAGCAACAGTCTTGGAGAGGAGAGTGACAATTATAGAAGGGAAAGCCAACCAAGAGATGAGAAGCAAATTGGAGAGTGGAACTGAAGATCCAGAGTCTGATGGAGGATGGGTAAAGGTGGAGGAGAAGTGATGAAAGATGGTAGGAAGGTGTGGTGGGATTGGTATTGTTGTAAAAGGCTTTACTGAAGAAAGCAATGAGGGAAGAGTCCAGTCAGCAGGAAGAACAGGAGAAGAGGGGAAGGAAGGAGACAGTGATTGAAATGAGGAATGAAACAGTGATTGAAGGGAACAGGAAAACTGGTGGGAGGAATAAACCAGATCTGCAAAGAGAAAGAAGATGGGAGGAAGCAAGAGACAGAGTAGCAGGTAATCTATGCCCGAGAATAAGAGCAGTAGTAACATGGTAAGGAGAACAGGGAATTTAGATGATGAATAGATATGAATGTATAGAAAAAATATTGTTTTAAATTGTGGATGTTAAAGTTGTACATTTAAATAGCAAATAGCCTGGTCACCTTTCCTAACCAGAAGTCTTTGGAAATTTCATACTGAAGCTGAGAAGGTTATGAGGATTTTTGGAAGATGTATGCAGCAGTTGGTGAGAGAGAAGAACTGAAGGGGATAAGTTTTACTATGAGAGAAAATATAAGAGAAAGGGCAATAAACATTTGAATATACACAGGCATGCTTGAGATGGAGATATAGTTTCATAGTTGGTAGGGTTGGAAGGAACCTGAGCAGATCAAGTCTGACCCCCTGCCATGGGCAGGGAAAATGCTGGGGTCAAATGACCCTGGCAAGGTGTCTATGTAGCCTCATTTTAAAGACCCCCAGAGTAGAAGCGAGCACCACTTGACTGTGAAGTAGTGCCTCCTGATGTAGTGCCTGAATCTACTCTCCATATAGAAACAGTTGGAGAAGTATGTACAAAAAGTTATGTATGATGAGAAGATGCATGTTAAATATGATATATGGGCAGGATTGTGGAGAGCTTTGGTGGTAATGAGGGTGGATGAGAGGAGCCCTTTCAGGAAAATGCATTTAACTCCAGTAATCAAAGTAGGGCCATACTAAGAGTTTACAATGTATTTCAGACAGCCTAAACTCTGTAGCAAGTGTGGACAGGAAGGACACCTGGCTTCATACTGCTGGTATACAATATGCTACAGTGTGAAGAGAAAGGGCAGAGTGCCAAGAAATACTGAAGTATATTATTTGCAGGGAAGAGGGACACTTACAGGGCTGATGTCTGTGGTCTTCACATAAAACTAGATCTACAGAGGAACTGCAGAGAGAGGAAAAGGAAAGCAGGGAAGAAGAAGATGTTGACATTGGAGGAGACACCACAAGAAGGAAAAGAGTGAAATGTCAGTAGGTAAAGTGACACAGCTGGCAACAGAGGAGGGAAGAGAAAGAAAGATAAATGGAACAAGTGACTTTGAGACAGAGGCGAGAGAAAGGAATAAGAAAGAACAATACAGGAAGAAGGAGTGAGGATAGAGCAGGAGAAAGAAGAAAAGAACCAAATTGGGAAAAGAAGGAAATCACATGGTGTGAAACTTAGATAAAAGAAGGTGGACAAAGAGAGAGGGAGAAAAGGAGATGTGTTGATGAAAAACTCATTGGAATGGAAGTGGATGAGGAAATGTGGTAAGTGCAAGTGATTGTGAAAGGGAGACTGCAATGGATACTGGTGGAGTTTGAAAAGAAAGTGTTAGAGATCTTTAATATATGTGCCTGCTGAAAGAGAAGGATGAATAACACCTGTTTAAAAAATTAGAGGTGTATGTAGGCAGAGGTAGGCAGCAAGTGCTGGTGGGGGATTTCAATTGCATTGGGATAGGACAGGGGATGGAGGGAAGGGACAGCTAGACAGCTTCTCAAAGGTACTGATTAATAAAATAAAAGAAGGAAGTTTAAAGGATGTCTGGGCCAGTAAGAAGGTGATTACCAGAATGGAACTGATTGGAAGCCATGTATCAAGGATTGTATTAAAGTTAAATGGGATAGGGATTGGAAAGAAGAAGAGTTTAGATGTGACCTTCAGCAATCACCAGATGCTGAGAATGGAAGTGAGTTTAGAAAAAAGCAAATGTATGGGGAAAGGGATGTGGAAGTTAAATGTTCGATTATTACATGATGAGAAGACTTGTCAAGAATATGTAGAACTATGTAAAGGATGGAGGACTCTGAAGAGATGGTACAAAAGAATCTGGGAGTGGTGGACTATGCTAAAGAGAAGAACAAGTCAATTTTTCTGAAATTTTGATTAAGAGAAGCAAGGAAGAGTGTGGAAGTGTTAGGAGAATTGCAGGCAAGGAAGTAGACATTATTAAAGGAAGCAGTAAAAGGAGTGCAAGTGAAAAAAGAACTGGAAGACATCAAGCAACAGACTGAATAATGGTTCAAAAGGGAACCAGATAAGAAAATCTTTCTAACCAGAGCATGTTGGGTGAATAGGGAAGGATGGTGTAAGTATTTTTTTGGTGAAATTGAGGAAAAGAAGGAAGGAACTGAAAGCAGTGAGAACTGAAGAAGGAATCCAAATAAAAAAAGAGTGGAGGGGTGTTGGATGTGGTGGTAGAATTTATGAAGAGTTGTGCAAAAGAAGAGGAGTGGATGGTGGAAAAATGAAGGTGTTCCTTGAGGAGATAAAGGAAGGTATAAAAGACAGAAAGAAACAAAAATTGGAGGAGAAGATAGGTATAAGAGAGGTGGAGGACAGCTTAAAGGCTTTCAAGAGAGGGAAGGCACTGGTACAAGATGGACTTCCAGTGTAATTCTATGAAAAATGTTGACAATGGCTAGGAACAGATACAATATACTGGGAGATAATGGAGTGTAGGCAGATAGGAGAGGATTTTGCAGAAGGTGTAGTAATTTTGATAGTCAAGAAGGGAGAGGAAGATATATTAGGCAACTGGAGACTAATGACCTTTTGAAACATAGACTACAAATTGATGGCAAAAGTTTGGCCTAAAAATATGTGACTGTTTAGTAGATATAAGAAGAACAAGTGTGTGCCATTCCTGAGAGGATATTCCAGACCCTATGGTTAATGAAAGATGCCATATCAGATGTGCAAGAGAGGAAAAGAAACACGGTAATACTGAATTTAGACCTGGAGAAAGCTTATGGTAGGGTTGAATATGATTTCATGTTTGAAGTACTGTGGAGAGTGGGATTTCCAGCACAGATGATAAGATGGGTCAAAGTGCTATACAGTAAAGCAGGAAGTCAAGTACTGGTAAATGGTTACTTGAGTACAGCTTTCCCCTCATAAATAAAGGTAAGAAGGGATGCCCTCTGCCTCCCTATCTTTTTGTGTGTGTGATGGAGCCATTGACGCAAAGAATTTGTGGTAAGCTGCTAAGTGGTGTGTAGATACTAGGAGGAGGGAGGAGATCATACATGGATGATGTGAACATATTGGCTCAGGACAACATATCAATCAAGAGGGTATTGAAGCATACTGAGGACTACAGTGAAATGTCAGAGGCAAAATTAAAGAAAATGAAAAGTAAGTTGATGGGTGTGGGGAATAGGGAGAATTTACAGAAGTTTGGGCTGTGGGTGGTAGAGGGTGCAACCAAAAACTTGGGAATCCTAACTGGGCACTGAAGGGAAATGTGCAAACATGGGAGAAGGTATAGATAAAGGGTGAGATAGATATTGGGATTGTGGAGTGGCAAAACAGTATCTTTCAAGGGTAAAGTTGCTGTGGTGAAAACTGTACTCTTACTCATCATTTTTTACATGGGAGTGCTGTATCCACCATCATGGCAATGAATAAGTAGGATACAGAAGCAGATATGCATTTTTTTCAGGGGAAGTAAAAGAGAAAGGGTAGCCAGAAAGGAGCTCTATAAAGCCAGGTAATTTGGAGGTTGAGGGATGCCAGATTTGGAAAGCTTTGTGTATGCATACTTTATAAGTATGTTCCTTGAAAAGATAACAAATGGGGTGCAGAAGACTGCATGTTTCTGACATTACCTGGCAGGAAGAATGTTAACAAGATGAGACGTGTACAAGGAAAAAAGGAAAAACCCATACCTGTGGCAGCCAGTGGCCTACTACACGAAGATGGAGAGTTTTGTAAGAGTAAATAAACTTGAAGGATTAGAGCAAAGGTAAACAAAGTCCAGTCCCCAGACCAGATCAGGCTTGAAACAGACTCCATTTCTCAGGAACCCCTGCAGTGGCAGCTCCTTCTGGTTGCTGCTGCTGCTGGACCCCGTCCTGCTGCCTGGACACCCTGGCCCATCTTCCTCACCTACTGCTGCAGACAGGACCTGCATGGGCAAGGAACAAGACTGGGAGGCTGGGATGGGACTACGGCTGGGAGTGAGACAGGTGAGTGGGGCCAAAGAGACCCGAGGATCTTGGTGCAGTGACAGCATGGGGCCACAGCAGAGCCACAATCTGCTGCCCAGACACCTCTGTGATGAGTGCAGGTTCCACGGGCAGAGGCAAGCAGGGAGCAGGTCATGGCTGTGCCATGGCCCTACACTGTCACCACCCCAAGATCCCAGCCCCAGAGCAGCTCCCTGCCCAGCTGTGATCCTTGCCTGCACAGCTTCTGGCTAGTCTCCAGGGAGACCCTGGGAGCAACAGGGCAGTGAGAGCATGGGGCCACAGAAGGGGCAGAGCCCCAGTTCTGCACCCCTATGCTGTCATGGCTTTGCTTCTATGGGGCCTCCATGGAGACCAGACAGGAGCCATGCAGGCAGGGGCTGGTGGGAAATGCCATTTTGCCCACCCCTGGAATAGAGTGTTTGAAATACCATAAGGGAGTGATTAATATAATAAGAAAAAAGAGATAACAATAATTGGGGATATGTGCAATCAAAACAGTGCAGCAAATATGAAAAGGTGGGACACCTGCCCATACACTGTCCCCTGACAATGTACCACAGATGTGAAGGGATGGGGTAAAGAGCAGAGTGCCAGAAGTCCCTGAAATGCATCATTTGTAAGGGAAAAGGACACTTATATCATAGGTGCCCCAAAGCCTTTGCAAGTATTGTCAACCCCCGCCTCCCCGAAGAACAGTAAAACCCAGAGAAGGAGAGGAGGGGTTGGACACTGAGGCAGAAAAGGTGGAAGAAACCCCACAGGGGGGTGAAGCTCCACAGGAGGGGAGTGAAATTTCTGTGACTGAGGCAGTGGAGGAGGAGATGGGAGATGGAATGGAAGGGAAGATGGGAACAGCAAATTGCTCAGAGACAGAGGTGGGTTTGGGGAAGAAGGAAGACACCCTACAGACAGCAGAAGTGGAGATGGAACAAGAGAAAGAATCAGAGAGACAGGCCAGGGAAAGAAAGAAAATGCAGGGGCTGAAGATCAGAAAGAAGAAACCTGATAATGAGAAGGTGAGTCAGAAGAAGAGCTGGAGTGGAGAGCAGGTTCCTGTCATTCATGCCCCTAGGCTCCAGCTCAGAGCAGAGACCAGAAGGCAGGAAGTGGTGGGGAGATGGGAATATGCAAGACTTCTGAAATGTGAAAGCAATCCAGCAGCTTGCAAAGGCTACAGGAATGTGAGGGAGGGAGGGAGGAGGAGTCCACCACCCTGACCAGTATTACAAGCTAACCTTAAAGGGAAAGGCTAATTTTAAAACAAGCATAAATTACATTGACAATACTTTCGCTTATTGTTAGGAGTATCTTAACAAGGAAAAGTTGGGAACAGATTGAACCAGTATTGAACCAAGTAAGGTCAGATAAAATATGCCTACAAGAATGTTGTATACCAGGGAGAGGAATTATAAATGCTGTGAGAAAAGGTAGAGATGGGAACCATCTTGGTGGTTAGGGACACATGAGAACAATTTGGCAGGTGCCAATATTATTCAAGACCCCAGAGCTGGAAGCAGTTCAGGTAGAAGTCATCAGTGGCAGATTGCAATGAATGGGTGCCTATACATGTACTTCAATGTGTTTGAATTACAACACTCTAGCCTTTCCACAGCATCACATGTATATACCCCTGCAGGTTTAAAAATGACTGCTGGGGTGCTCTAACTAAAGCTCATTGAATGAGCTTTAGTTAATGCATTTTGTGGCCATTTTTAAATGTGCAGCGGCTCAATACTCATGACACTGTGGTGTTTTAATTAGAATGGCTCTCTGGAACTGCTCTAATTGTAATGCGCCCCACCCAAGCATGTGTATAGGCAACTGTCATGGAGAAGATCAGCTAAAAGAGCCCCAAATGGCAAAGAGAGATCACCTAGGGTGGGGATCATGTATAAAAGAAGAAAAAATAAGACTAACCTAGGAAAAACACTTACCTGCAGCAGGGTCTGCGACACAGCTGGAGTGAGGGGGGAAATCCGCGCAGCTCATAAGCCACACTTTTATCTAGCTGAAACCAGTCAGTGGCATCATCGGCAATCACCGGCTGGTGACGATAAAAAGGATCACCAGGGAAGACAGGGAGGAGAGAGGAGAAGAGGCAGAGAAGACTTGCAATCCAGGCACTGTGAGGACTACTCCAGGGGAGAGAGGGCTGGCAGGGGCTCTCTGTGCCAGTGAAGATCAGTGTGGTGAGGAGGCAGAGGAGCCAGAGGAGGCCCTCTGCACTGACAAAGGCAGGAGCATCAGAGGAGCAAGAGAGCCAGAGGAGGCTCTCTACACCAACAAAGGTTCGAGTGTCTGGGGGACGAGAGAGCCAGAAGAGGCTCTCCCTCCTGACAGGAAACAGCTGTAAGCAGCAAAAGAGGCTGCAAAGCAGGACAGCTGCAGGCTGGGCACTGGCACACAGTATAGGAGGCGGCCAGCCACTTGAGAAGATACCCCAGGACGTTGGAAGCGGAACACTTCCAACAGCATCTGAGGAGAGCAGAACTGCATACCGCGCTCAGCGCGGTGAAGGGAGAAACGACCTGGGATGAGGGGCTGCCATCAACCCTGGCCAGATGATAGGTCAGCCCCCAGTGGAATCTTAGGGCTGTTATCTTAGCAGTAGGGCTGGGGAGAAAACCGGATGGGTCCTTCCCAATTCATAGTTTGTTTTGGTTCCTTTCATCTTCCCCCTTTTGGAGGGGTTGAGAGATAGGGTGAGGCGACACAGGCAAGACAGCTCTGCGCCGTCTTTCTTTTCCTTTTTCTTGATTGTTGGTTAAATTTAGAATTCCGGGTCTGAGATTGCTTTGAGGCAGGCGGAGGCCCTTCTGAAACCAAACCAGTAAGTGAGTGAGTTATCCCAGGAGGAAGTGCTGAAGGAGCAATAGGGCTACGGAGAATGTCAAGGTCAAGAAACACAACATTATCAGGGGCATGGCTGAGAAGATCTGGTGACCTGCTGAAAGGTTGGTGTGAGGTTGGAGTGTAGGGGAGGTGGAGCCCCACGGATGGCCGCCTCGCAGACTCCACGCCACAGAGGCGCCCTGAGTGGTCTGCCTCCCCCCACTGGGATAACATTCAAAGTCATGGCAGGTGAGTCTGGGAGAGGCCACCCAGGTGATAAGTATCTACCACCAGGCTTACAGGAGACTGCAGGATGTCCACTCCCGGCTGTCAGGACCAAGGCTGCGCATGACCGACTGTTCAAAGCCAGGCGGGCACAGCACCCAATGGTACTACCATTTGGGGGAACAGAATTAGAAATTTTCAAGGTATATGCACCATTAGAGAAGGAGGGAAGGAATGCACTTCTTAGAAAACTAGTGGTTTATGTGGTCAGAGGGAGACTGTACATAATAACAGGAGATTTCAACTGTATAATTTAAGTGGGTGATAGAACATAGGAAGAAGGGAACGGAGCTTTAAACAGCTCACCCAGACTGTTAACAAATATAATAAAAGAAGATTTGCTAAGAGATGTGTGGGCAGGGGAGAAAGGTTTTGCTAGAACAGATGCCATTGAAAAGAAATGATCAATAACTGACTTTATGTTGAATAAAAAAAAGAGAGATAAGAAAGAAGACATACATGTGGTTTTTAATGATAACCAGATGCTGAAGGTGGAAATGAACCTTGGTAAGAGCCCCATGAGAGGGAAGGGACTGTAGAAGTTAAATGTGTGACTGTTACAAAATGAAGAGCTATATCAAACATACACAAGACAGTATGTGGGGTAGTGAACACTGAAGAAATATTTCAGAAGTACCAGAGAACAGTGGATGATGGTGAAAAAGAGGATGGGAGAATTCTTCAGGAAGGAAGGTGAAAGATGTGTGGGGGGAAAGAGTGAAAGAACTAAATGAACAGCAAAGAAAGATACAGGAGCTGCTAAAGGAAGCCAAAGAAGGAAGAATAGAAACAATAGAAGAAACAAAGCAAGAGCTAGATACCTTGTTTAAAAGAAAGATGAGAAAGAAACTTTTCTTAGCACAAGCACCCTGGCTGTGAGAACAGTGGTCCCAATATTTTTCAGCCAGAGTGAAGGTGGCAAAAGGAGAACTTAAAAGTAGTGCAGGAAGGAGATGGTGCTTGGATAGAAAAGCATGAAGAAGAGTTGGAGGCAACGAGGAGATTTTACGAAGAGCTAGAACAGAAGGAAACAGGTGAGAAGAAGATGAAAAATGTATTGGAAGAGATTAAAGAGAAAGTAGAGGAGAAGGAGGCAAAGAAGGTAGAAAAAAGATAAGCTTAAAGGAAGTGAAAGAGTGTTTAAAAACCTTTCAAAGAGGGAAATCACCAGGAGCAGATGGACTGCCTATGGAATTTTATGAGAATTTTTGGACATGGGCAGGGAGGGATATAGTAGAAGTTTTCAAGGAAATAGTGGAAACAGGAGAGGCAGGGAAAGATTTTACAAGAGGTGTTATGATCTTACTCTTCAAGAAATAGGAGAAGGAACTCCTGAAAAACAGGAGACCAATTATACTCCTTAATATGAACTATAAGTTAACAGCCAAAACACTGGCTTTGAGGATGAGGAAAAATCTCAAGAAGATATATGTGAAGACCAAGTAGAAGGATCTCCAAAGTGATCAGAGATACATTGTTCCACATCCAAGAAAGGAAAACAAACACAGATATAGGAAACTTAGATTTAGAAAAAGCATATGACAGACTGGTTTATGATTACATATATGAGGTGCTAACAGAATGGGGTTCCCAGAGAAATATATATGTTGGATAAGGTTATCGTATAGAAAAGCATAGAATCAAGTCCAGATTAATGGGTATTTAAGCAGGGCCTTTCAAATCCATACAGGAGTGGAACAAGGGTGCCCCCTATTGTCACTAATATTTGTGTGTGGTATGAAGTCATTAGCACAAAGGATAAGAAAAGACAAGGTCATAAGTGGAGTAAAGATGGAGAGACGGTAAAATGCATACTATACATGGATGATATAAATATAGTAATTAGAGACAGACTTTGGATAAAAAGGGTGCTAAAGCATACATCAGAGTATGGAGAAGTGACAGGGGCTAAACTAAATACAACAAAAAGCACCATCATGGGACTGGGCAACTGGGGGGACTTGGGCCTTCAAATAAGAGAGAGAGAAATCAGAGTGCTAGAGATCCCAATGGATACTGAAGAGAAAGGTAATGCAGCATGGGAAAAGGTGACAGCAAGGCTACAGCAAATACTTTGGTTATGGTCTGGAAGGACACTGTCCTTTGCCAGAAAAGTGGCAGCTTTTAAGGGTGTGCTACTGCCAATTATTCTATGTGCTGGAATTGTATTTCCATCAACATGAAAACAGATCACAGAAGTACAGAGGATAATATCTGTGTTCTTCTGGAATGCCAAAAGGGAAAGGAAAGCAAGAGAGATGGGGAGATGGGGGCTGCCAGACTTGGGATTGTTTGTCTACGCAGAATATGTAGGCAAGATATGCAAGGCAGTAATGGATGGAGATGGGAAAGCAGTGAGTATCACCTGATTTCATGCAGCTGCAATTTTGAGAAAATGGGGAGTATACAAGACTTCTGTGAACAGTTCATGGGCATGGCAACCATCCAGGGGCGACGTGTAGGGGGTGCACATGCACCCTCTGAACATGGCAGTGCACCCCCATACAAAAAGGCGCCACTGACACTGTTGGCAGCGCCTGCGGGTTGTTGGCAATGCCTGCTGGCCACTGCTGCATTGCTGGCAGCAGCTGCAGAAGTTCCCTGGCTTACCACCACCATGCTCCCACTGCTTCCGTTGCCTCCGCTGTGCTCCCGCCATCACCATGCCCCCCTCCCCGACCCCAGCTGCCAGCCGCACGAGTCTTTCATGCAACCATCAATTCATTCCATCAGGATGGAAGGATTCATGCAGAGGTATAAAATAGGGAAGGTCAGGCTGGAAGTCCTGAAGGATCATAAGGAATTGATTAAAGCAGCAAGGGTGAAAGACAGAATGGAGCCTGTGGGAAACTTCACAAAAAGACAAATGAAGAAGTTGTGAGGAGTGGTTGCAAGTAAACAACTAAAAAATGAATATCCTGACCTGGATGGTTGTAAGAAATATCTTGCTGGTGAGAGAAGTGCAACACAGATGGGGCTTGATGAGCTCATCAAGTTACCCATGGGAGAATTGCAGGGAAGAAAAAACAGTGGGATGTGTTTTAGGAGCATACATGCACAAAGTGGGTGTGGAAAAGGGTCCTTTATGAGCATTACCAAAATAAACCTATCATTAGTGTGGGAGATGGTACTATATGGACTTATACCAAAGGGACCAGAGGAAACATTCTTAAGGAGTTTATTAGCATGTGTTAAAACTAGATTATAGAAAGAAAGAAACCTCTGGGTGTTTAAGGGGCTGGCTTTCACTGAAAGCCTGCAGCTGGAGTTGTATAAACTGATATACTACATTGATTGGGACAAGAAAGAGATCATACAGGAAGAGGTGGAGAAGTGGAGGAAAAGACTGGGCACACTTGTTTCACTAAACCAGCAGAGAGGACTGATGGGAGGGATGGAGAGTTTCAGGTGGTTACTGAAGTAAGTTTTTTCCATGGAGTTCTGTATAAAGAGAGTTCTGCAGTGGTTTGTTTTTTGTGGGAAGTTGATTTATGTTGTTCAAGGGTATATATAGTTGTATGTTTTTGATATGTAATTGTTTCTGTGATATGAAGCCCTGGTAAAACAAGGATGCTAAATATGTGTAGCTTTGTAACTGTAGAATGATAAGCATGTTTTTAATAAAAATTGAAAAAAAAAAAGGGAGGGGTAAAAAAAGAAAGTTTCACAACAGTGTGTTTACCCAATATAAACCACGTGTTTTATAACAGTGCTCAATGTTGGCCGTATTTAATCACCTTCAAAGTTGGTTTCCACTGCTGAGCACTTGCTGCTTTTTGCTGCAATCTAATGATAGTGTATTTAGTGAGATATATTTGTATGCAATTATAAGGTGAGGGGCTTTTTCGCCATGCCAACTGTGGGGGAGGGGAGGAGAGGGGAGGAAAGCTTGTCTTGTATTGGAATAAATACAATATTTCCCTGAAGCTTCAGGGGATGAATTATCCTGATCCTCTAGTTAGGACGAGCTGGGCCCAGGGCTTTGAGCTGGTGCCATTACAGAGTCTCTAAAGATCTGAGTCTTTAGGGCCTTCAAGAAATTATCTCATAAAAAATAGCAATGAACTTGCTCACATGTTTTTTTCCAGAAAGGCAAGGGACAAAAAGATCACCAAGGTCATTAGCATGATGGTGAGGAAGGTATGTAACCAAAGCTCTGATTGGTGAGGAAGGTATGTAACCAAAGTGTGGCTCCCAAACTTACTCATCTGTGGCAGTAGCTGTTCTCTCAGTGAACTATGGATCACTATGGATGAAAGAACTATAGACAGAAGTAACAACTGAACTGTTTTTAAATGGCAGCTTTATATGTATCCAAGGGGGTGTTGCCATTGGTGCTGGGCTCTTCAGCCCAGTCCCTTCTACTTTTCTTCTCTGGAGCAGAGAGATTGAGGAGATTATGGTAGAGATCTCAGCAGCAGGGGGGAAGCTGGGGAGCCCCCTCTACCATCCTCCATCCTCCAATACCTCTCTAAAGATATCTTCTATTCCCTGTAGCAACTTCTGGCTGGAAAACAATTTTGAAACATTCTCTTACAGTTGAGAGAAGCAGTTGCCGGTGTTAATCTGAAGTCAGAAAGAAGGGAGGCCAGGGTGACATCTTTGAGACTGACTGGTTCAGAGACACAAAAGTTTTCCTACATGACAGCCTATTTCTGCTTTCAGTTGAGGGGAAACATTTCTACATATCTAGGTCTGAATCCTGCTCTAAAACTGAAGTCATTGTCTCTGTTCTGTTTCTTCTCTCTCCTTTTGCCCTTGCCTCCCTTTACCCACAGGGCATGCAATCAGGGGAGTGCTCCCATGCTCTGCTTTAATTTTTTTGGCTTGTCTTTGGTGCCTCGTGTGGCCCACAGGTAGAATCTGGGTGATAGTACCAACTTTATAAATATTGGGGAGTTGAATTACCAACAATAAGTGAATAAAGGATCAGTTTGACTATTAAAGGCAGGGGTGAATTTATTAGTAGAACATGCAGAGTCACAGAAAGAGCCATCCATGCCCCACATTTCTTTGTTACCAGTTTTGCTAGTTCACCCGTGTTCCCTCCCAGGGTACCAGTAGCTGAAGACATGCTTCCAGTCACCAAATACAATGGGACAAATTTACATTTTGGCAAAAATTTAAAGGCAGTTGAATTGTCACCTATGTCTGCTGTGACTACAAAAAATAAAATAACTGAATGTGTGATTTGCATATGCAAATCACCCCCAGATTTCATTAATCTGTTGCTGAAAATACTGCCAAGGAGGTGGGAGGTCTGTCAAAGGATAGATACAAGAGGATAAATTAATTGTTGTTTAATAATACAATTTTGTCTAGATATTAAAATAAACAGTACATAGCAACCACTGTGCCCCATTATCAGATTAAACAACAGATTATACTGTATTTTTGCATAAAACAGCAAACAACTAATGAGGTTTATTTTTCCAAGGAAAAATAATCCTATTCAGGGGATTAACTATATAAAAATATCTAGATTGATATCATTCAGCAATAAAGAACATGAATTAATGGATAGATGACCCAGTTACAAAAATGTGGTGGTTTTAATATAAAAATGCAACATGATGTATTTTTAAACCCCACACTGTTTAAAAGTCTGAGTATACTTTAACAAAGAAGCCTTCTGTTATGCAAAAGAGTAGTACATCTTGGCACAGAAAGAAACATGAATTTTATTTTAATTGAAAGAAATCTTGACAACATCTCACCTAAGAAGCAGGTTTATTTTTATTTCATAGTGAAGCAGTCATTCAAAATATTCATGGGCAACATTCCCTACCAGCTGCATGGATATTTTTAATTTGATTTTTCTCTCCTTATTTCTTAATCATCATAACCACATCAAAAACTATATGTGTGTATATTATATACATACACACACATATATGTAATGTATATTATGCACATGCACATACACAAACAAACACAGAAGACAATATAACAAAAACACATCTTGGGGTACAAGCTGTGAGTCTCCACATAAATGTTTCAGTGGCTTCCCTCAAAGTCACTGTCCATTAGGTTTTGTACAGAAGGATGAGACTGTCTCATGCTGTCTTTTCTTTTTTTAATAGACCTCTATCTCCACATTACAGTATAACTTTGATGCTTTTCTTTTATAGTTATCTTGTATTAGATAGTTGTACCATGACAGCTAGGTGACATAAAAATCCTCATGCTTGTCTTTTAGAGAAGTAGATAGTTTCTGTGTGGTGAGTATGTACTAGGGCTGTGTGAAATTTCGCTGGTTGTTTCGATTCTACACTGTTTTGACTAATTTCGAGCTAGAAACAGTAAGATTGAATTGAAGTGAAAGGCTTTGAAACAGCCTTGAAACAAAACGAGGCTAGTCAAAACGTTTTGAAAGTTTGAAAACATTTTGGGTTTCAAAGCCAGCAGCGAGAGACAGGGGAGAGCCAGGGCTGCACTCCCAGCACCAGCTGCCGGAAGCTGGTAACAGCACAGGGGAAAGGAACTGAGCGGAGGTGGGGGGGTGGAGAGTCAGCCCAGCTGGGCTCACTCCCACCCCCGCATACTGCAATCAGGCACGGGGATGGAAAGTCAGCCCAGCTGGGATCACTCCCACCACCTCATCCCCCATGCACCGATCGGGCACGGGGGCAGAGAGTCAGCCCAGCTTCGTTGATGTCCCACACCCAGTGAAACATTGAAACAGCATCAAAACAGCCTTTCAGTTTCGTCAGAACGGAACAGCTTTTTCAAATCGAAATAAAATTCAAAATGCAGCACTGTTCCTTTGAACTGTTGAAACTGAAGGTGAAACAGAACGATGCCATTTCGCACAGCCCTAATACATACCATATTCTCTCCATCCATTTTCCATCGTTTGGTGGGATTACTTATTGTTTCAATGCTTAGACTGTCACCTGCATATTTTTCACCCAGCAATGAGCAAAGCTATTGTAGGCATGGGTAAAAACAAGATCCCATTCACTTATCAGAACAAAAGCCCCCAAGTCTTTTGACCACACAGCTGAATAACAGCTGCTATCACCAACAGGAATAGATTAGATAAGTGGTTCTCAACCATTTTGGACTTGAGGCACCTCTCCATAACTTCTGTGAACTGGGTAGCACACAATTTCAAAAACTAATTTATATATTACAATGCTTACTTCCTTGCAAAGTGGCTGGGCAATGGAGGCGGGGGGATCAGCCAGGCAGCGATGAGCCTTAGAGCCTGCACTTCTCTGCTTAGCTCCTCAAACCCTGCAGTACCCTTCAAAGGATCTTGCACCACCCTGGTAGAGAATCATTGGCTTAGAGGGAGTAAAAGAAGTTAACAGCACAATGATACTGCCAAGAGAGACCCTCAGTGTATCAAAAGTGACTACAGAGCTCTGGGTACAAGGGTGAGGGGGTCTGGGGTTCAGGTTGTGTTCTTGTTGATCCTTCTGGTCAAGAGAAAGGGCCCAGGCAGGAGCAGGTGCATCCTGAAGATCAACACCTGGCTGCACAGGTGGTGTCACCAGCAGAGATTTGGCTTCTTTGACCATGGGATATTCTTCCAAGAAGAAGGATTGCTGGAAAGAGGTGGGATCCACTTGACCAAGAGAAGGATGAGAGTCTTTGCAGACAGGCTCGCTACCCTAGTGAGGAGGGTTTTAAATTAGGTTTGCCGGGGATGGAAACTAAAGCCCTGAGGTAGGTGGGAAAGCGGGAGACCTGGAGGAAGAGCAAGCAGGAGGGTGCAATAGTGGAGGTGCTCTCATACTTCCTGAAAAATCAGGGCAATCAACTAGTTACCTCAGGTGCCCATACATGAATTCATGAAGCCTAGGAAGCAAGCAGGAAGAATTGAAAGTCCTTGCACAATCATGGCACTATGACGTGATTGAAACAACAGGGACTTGGTGGGATAGCTTGCATGACTGGAGCACTGTCATGGATGGGTATAAACTGTTCAGGAAGGATAGGCAGGGGAGAAGAGGAGGAGTTGCACTTTATGTCAAAGAACCATATGATTGCTCAAAGCTCCAGTATAAAGCTGGAGATGGGCCTGTTAAGTGTCTCTGGGTTAAGGTCAGAGGGGAGAGCAACATGGGTGATGTCATGGCGGGTTTCTGTTACAGACCAACAGACCAAGAGAAAGTGGTAGATGACGCTTTCGTCAAACACCTAGCAGAAGCTTCGTGATCACAGGCCCTGGTTCTCATGGGGGACTTCAATCACCCTGACATCTTCTGGGAGGGCAATACAGCAGTGAGCAGAAAATCCAAGAAGTTTTTGGAGAGTATTAGATACAACTTCCTGGAACAAGTGCTGGAGTGACTAACTAGAGACCTGCTGCTCACAAACAGGGAAGAATTGGTGGGGAATCATAGAATCATAGAAGTAGGGTCGGAAGGGACCTTGTAGATCTTCAAGTCCAAACCCCCGCCTGGGCGGGAGAAAAGACTGGACTCAAATGAGTCCAGCCAGGTAGTCATCAAGCCTCTTCTTAAAGATCCCCAGGGTAGGAGCCAGCACCACTTCCCTAGGAAGCTGGTTCCAGCTCCTAGCCACCCTAACTGTGAAGTAGTTCTTGCGGATGTCTAATCTAAATCTACTCTCTAATAATTTGTGTCCATTGTTCCTTGTCATGCCAAGGGGCGCTAGGGGAAACAGTGTCTCCCCTAAACCCTTCTGGTCCCCCCAGTGAGTTTATAGACAGTCACCAGGTCCCCCCTCAGCCTTCTCTTGTGAATGCAGTAGTGGATGGCAACTTGGGCAGCAGTGACCACGAGATGATTGAGTTCAGGATCCTGAGGAAAGGAATGACAGAGAGCAGCAGAGTAAGGACCCTGGACTTCAGAAAAGCAGTCTTCAACTCACTCAGGGAATTCATGGCCAGGATCCCCTAGGAAGCCAGACTGAGGGGGAGAAGAGTCCAGGAGAGCTGGCTGTACTTCAGAGAATGTAGGAACAAACCATCCCAATGTGCAGGAAGACTATCAAGTATGGCAGAAGATCAGCTTGGCTTAGCAGGGAACTTTTCAGTAAACTAAATCACAAAAAGGAGCTTACAAGAAGTAGATAACTTGGACAGATAACTAGGGGAGCATGTAAGAGCATTGCTTGGCATGTAGGGATGAAGTCAGGAAAACCAAAGTGCAATTGGAGTTGCAGCTAGCAAGGGACATGAAGGGTTTCTACAAGTATGTTAGTAGCAAGAGGAGGATCGGGGAAAGTGTGGGTTCCTTACTGAATGAGGGAGGCAAACTTGTGAGAGAGAATACAGAAAAGGCTGAAGTACTCAATGCCTTTTTTGCCTTCACAGGCCAGGTCAGCTCCCAGATTACTGTACAGGGTAGCACAGTTTGGGGAGGAGGTGAGCAGCCCTCAGTGCTGAAAGAACAGATTAGGTCTAACTTTTCTAAGTCGTCCATCTGGAAGTCCTTGTGCCAAATGGGATTCACCAGAGGATGTTGACGGAGTTGGCTGATAAGACTGAAGAGCCATTGGACATTGTCTTTGAAAACTCATGGTGACCAGAAGAGATCCTGGATGACTAGAAAAGGGTAAACATAGTGTCCATATTTAAGCAAGGGAAGAAGGAGGATCCAGGGAATTACAGACCAGTCAGACTCACCTCAGATCCTGGAAAGAAATCTCATTAGGTTCTACAAGGACAAGTACAAAGTCCTGCACTTAGGACGGAAAAATCCCATGCACCAGTATAGGCTGGGGAATGACTGGATGCACAGGAGCTCTGCAGAAAAAGATCTACAGTGGACAGTAAGTTACATATGAGCCAGCAGTGTGCTCTTGTTGCCAAGAAGTCTAATGGCATACTGGTCTGCATTAGTAGGTGCGTTGCCAGTAGTTCAAGGGAAGTGATTCTTCCCCTCTATTCAGCATTGGTGAGGCCACATCTGGAGTACTGTGTTCAGTTTTGGGCCACCCCAGTACAGAAAGGATGGATGGAGCTGGACTGTTTTCAACGGTGGCAGACAACAGAACAAGGAGCAACCAACTTAAGTTACAGCAAAGTTAGTTTAGGTTAGATATGAGGAGGAATTTTCTCACAAGGAGGGTAATAAAACACTGGAACAGGTTACCCAGAGAGGTGGCAGAAGCTCCATCCTTGGAGGTTTTTAAAACCTAGTTAGACAAAGCTTTGGCTGGGAGGATCTAGTTGGGGATGGTCTTGCTTTTGAGCAGAGGGCTGGACTAGATGATCTCCTGAGGTCCCTTCCAACCTTAACTTTCTATAATTCTATAAGCGAGCTGATTGTATGTTTTTAATCTTCTTCCCTTCCAATGGACACCATCAGTTTTTCAACAGTCAACCTTCTTTGCCTTTTCTTAGTCCCACACAGAAGGCTCAAAATTCAAAATAAAGAGACTTGTTGAAAACCTGGCCCCATAGAATATAATGGCACACTGCACAAGCACAACAAATATGTCTGTTAGGAATGATATCCCTTTTTAGAAACACCTCTTATAAAATGTGTTGTGCTTATTTCAATTTCAACAGCCCCTTAGACAAAAAAAAATGGCGGAGGGAGAGACAAGTCTGCTTTTCTGCATGTTAACTTAACCCATGACTCAATCAGTAGTCTTGTGTTATGAAAATGTCAGTCCTTTCATCTACACATGTACAATTCAGCAGCAAATTTGTTCTCAGGGGCAGAGTCTACACGAGACACTGACTATGCAGTAACCTGCAGCACCGACAAATGGCTTTTTCGTTATGCTGACTGCACAGTATCCTGAGACTACTGCGCAGTAGCATTGCATCACAGTTTCTGCCAGGTGACACTAGTGCACAGTAGCCTTAGGTTACTGTGCAGTTAGTATCTCGTGTAGACGTGGCCAGAGTTTAGTAAAGACTCTCAGAAAAGATATTAGTTATTTACTTTTGCCTGAGACTTCACTTTTTGTTTATTCCTATTTGTTGCTTATTTTATTCTAAAGCTAGTATTCAAGATGAAAGCACCTCTGTTTGACTGTCCCCTTACTCTTTCATTATCCCTCATCCATCCACAAACTAACTACTTTCCCACCACATATTTGTAGAAAGAATAACCACCAGCTGTATCTTCTCATTCCACTACTAGGATCATTTTTCTAATGCCAAGGCCAGGTCATAAAATCATGTTTTATCTGACTGATCCCATGATCAAAAGCAGTCAGCACAAGGATGTTCTGAATTATTATGCCAGCAGCCACTCCATAGTGAAGGTCACAGGTGGTATTCTGTTATAAATTTGATTCTAAATGCATCAGTATAACTTCACCTCAAAAGAAATCCCTCTGATTTTTTTGTTGTTGTTCTACCTCATACTGAAAGTAAATTTTGGGGGGAAACTTGGAACAAATCAGACAAAGAAAAATGTTTCTTAAAATGGGTTAAAGTGTTTGCTTGTTTCTGATGTTCTAAACATGTTTTTAGGCAGACAAAGTTCTTTGGGTGAATCTGGTATCTTTTATTAGACCAACTCAAATAGTTGGAAATTTTTTTCTTAGCAAGCTTTCAGGTTTCAAAACCCTTCATCAGGTTGAGGAAGCATCTGCAGTTCGTATGTATGCTTCCTCAGCCTGACAAAGGGTTTTTAAACCCAAAAGCTTGCAAAGAAAAAAAATTCCAACTATTTAAGTTTGTCTAATAAAAGATACCAGATTCACCCAAAGAACCTTGTCTGCCTATGTCCTTAGCCCAACACGGACACAACCTACACCCCTGTAAACATATTTTTGACATGTTGGTTTATTGTTTATCAAAATGGTTCAGAAACGTACTGACAACCGTGACCTACCTCATTACCACGCCCTGTAGTCATTCAACATAATGCTGCAGTAATCATTCTCTCTATGTATTAGAACAGAAGGAATACCTAACATTCAGTTTTAGGTTGCGATTCTGCAGCAATTTATTAATAGCTTGAACTATGCTCTCTTGAGGCTTTATCCTGCCTGTTGAACCCAATTATAGTATAGTCCTCTGTTCATTAAGGGATATATGTGATACAATATTAAATATGAAACAGCCTATGCCTAAGTAATGTAATCATAATGACACAAGCTGAGGAAGCATAGTCCAAATTTTAGTTAACCAGCTAAAAATAAAGCAATACTTATTACTTTGAAGCCAAATCCCCATTCTACTTTTTCTAGTCTCCTCAAAGGTACTAGCTTTGAACATTTGCCTGGTTTTCCCACAGATGTTCCCTCTCCTGTCCTTCATTCACTGAATCCCACTCTAAACTAATCTCTTATACTAGCACTTTCTCTTCCTTCATTTTCCTATCCAATATCCCCTTCAACTGTGACCTACAAGAAATCAGCCAGCTAGTGATGACAACGCTGAATATTTCCTCACTGCAGAACCTTATTTGCAGAGAGTGATATCCCTTAAAGTCTATCTTCAGCTAGAATTACCAATAAGAAAGAAGAGAGCTTTTTTTCAAAATACTTTGCATGTTCTTCCCCTTGCTACATGTCACAGGATGCAGTTATGATGATAGTAGAAGCAAGAGCACAGCTAAATGGAACCTCCCATTCCATTTAAGCTGTGTTTATACAACTAGGAAAATTAGTTACATTACCTAATGAATTTTAACTAACGTGATTTTAAGCAGGACTTTGCATACAGCTAGAAATAATGTAGACCAATGACTTTCAACCAGGGTACTATGCCACCCTTGGGTGCTTTTAAGGGCATTTCACAACACTGACACTGTTGTATGTATAATACCTACATGTGATTCATAAGATAAACCTAGAGATGCTGGATAGGAACCTGCAGTGTGAAAATATTCTCACCTCTTGTGGCCCGAGTTCTTTGCAACAAAAGAATGAGTCTGTTATTTTTCTGTAGTCAAGAAATGAGTGAAAATTTAAGAGCTAGCATTTTCTGAGCAATGCTTTGAGTTTAACGAGAGGTACTTTAAGTAAAAAATGTTAAGAACTACTGATACAGACAAATCATCTTTAAACAAATAAGATTGACTGCAATCAACTGACATATCTTAAAACACAACAAATCCTGTCCACACCAACGGTGACACTCCATACTTTCCTAATCTTCTAAATGGCCATTGTTTTTGGTCAGTTATGTGGCATTTTTGGCTTTTACATGGATGTAGAAATCCTATCCCTGGACATGTAAGCCTGTAGACACACAGATGACAATGTACACAGGCAGACTGGGCATGTGCATTGGAAACAAGGTGAGAAGCCTCCCATCTTTTCTCCGCACAATAGCTTAGTGATTAGGGCACTCCCTCCACTCAGAGAGGGTTTGAACCTGAGCCTCCTACTCTTCCCAGCACAGTGTTGTAATTACTGTGCCACAGGTTACACATGAATTATCAAGTGGCTTTCAACCCTTAGACTCAAGCCACTGTGACAGGATTCACCCCCAGATGACCGTGGTACCCCCTAGCGGCAACTCTGATGCTGTCCTGCCCTGCTAGTTTCTTAGGCCCCCGTTCTATATTTTCCTGCCACACCTTGATGACTAAGTAAGAAATTTCATAGACATCAGGGCTGGATGGGACCTCAGGAGATCATCGAGTCCAGCCCCCTGCCCAAAGGGCAGGAAGTCAGCTGGGGTCGTAGGATCCCACCAAGATAAG
>NW_017728907.1:5641420-5644474 GCF_001723895.1 Crocodylus porosus | reverse complement strand
GTACAAGGGGAGAATGACGTCCCGGGATTTGCTCGAGAAGCATCTATGGATGCAAGCCAGCGTTTTGGTCGCTTTATTAGCCGCAGCATCGCATTGCCCTCAGAGACCATAGACATTAGGACTAGAAGGGACCTTGGAAGCTCATTGAGTCCAGCCCCAATCATTGGTCCAAACCAAAGTAAGCCTTCGGGGCTTTACTTCTCCTTGCTCATATCTGGGCATCCATATTCTGGCCCCAATCCCTGCCTGAGCAAGGCATTAATCTTTTATTCTTCCTCTTATCTATAGGCCCTCTGGCCCTGCCTTACTCTCCCTGTTTGCTCAGGGTCTGCTGGCCCCATTTCAGTACTGTGGGTCCTGGAGCCTCTCACTAATTCTGCATGCCTACCAGATACCACTTGTGTACTACTTGTACCAACTGCAGTCCTAGGGCTCATGGAGGTAATCATGGCCTCCAGCCACCTTCATAGCTATACCCATGCCTCAAAGATTTTCCTCAGTAGACTTCCCTGAGGCTTCCAGGCACATACTTGCCCTCTTGGCTTTAGCCCACTCCCCCCACTCAACCCCCAGTCCTGGCAGGTCTCTTCCTATTTGCTGGGCCTCTGGCCTGACTCAGCTTCTGCACACACAGCCCACCAGGTACCCAATCATTGCAGCACTTTGTTCTGTGATCCAACCCCTTTTACTCCTTCACTGGGCTCAGGCTCTTGCAGGGCTCTTCCTCTTAGCTTTAGCCCACTAGATTGGAGTCTTTAAGACACTTTGCCCAAGGCTTCCCCAGCAGCCTACTGGTATTCAGAACATGAACAACTCAAACCCAAAAGTACTTCTCTCTAGGAAGTATTCAGCAACTCCTTCAAAGTCAGGGCCAATCTGAGTCTCTGGCCCTGGGCTGGGCTTATATAGACCTTTCTCCTTCCCCTTCTGGTCACCTGTCCTCTAGTCTCAGGGTGAGACTCAGGGGGTTCTCTTTTTCCTAATTAACAGATTTATTTCTCTGGCCTGCCTCTTTACCACTCAGTCCTGCTGCCTGTCTCTCTTAGCAACAGACTTATTGCTTTGCAGCTAACTTCCCTGTAGCACTCCACCCACTCACTTGTAGTAGCAGGGGTAGGGATCCCCTGATACAGGCATTCCTTGTTAGACTCCAGGCACCCCTCAGAAAATGCCAGCTTTAAGTTTTCACTCATTTTTTTGACTACAGAAAAATAATAGAACAATTCCTCTGTTTCAAACAACTCAAAAAGAACAATGTCAGAATGTTTTTAACACTATTAATTCCTATTTGAAATCTCTAGGTTTATCTTGTGAATCATGTACCTGAAGATTGGAAGAAGTCAATGTGGTACCCATCTTCAAGAAAGGCCAAAAAGTAGATCCTGGGAATTACAGGCCAATCAGCTTGACATCATTCCCTGGTAGAATACTGGAGAAAATTATCAAGGGGATCCTTCTGGATAACCTGGCTGAGGGTAACATCCTGAGGGATAGCCAGCATGGGTTTGTTGCAGGTAGGTCTTGCCTGACCAATCTCATCTTTTTTTTATGACCAGCTGGCATATCACCTGGACAAGGGAGAAGAGATTGATGTCATATATCTGGACTTTAAAAACGCCTTTAAAAAAGTCTGGTGTCCCATGACCTCCTCATGCTAAAATTGGCCAACTGTGGCCTTGGCTACACCACAGTCCGATGGCTGGGAAATTGGCTTCAAGGTCAGACTCAGAGCGTAGTGGTCGATGGTAGCAAATTATTATGGTGCTCCGTGACCAGTGGCATCCCCCAAGACTCTGTCCTTGGACTGGTTCTGTTTAACATCTTTATCAACAATGTGGATATTGGTGTCAGAAGCACACTGGCTAAGCCCGCCAATGACACTAAACTTTGGGACATAGCGTCCACACCTGAGGACAGGCTAGTGATCCAGGCTGACTTGGATAAACTTAGTAAGTGGGCAAACACAAACCTGATGATGTTCAATACTGATAAATCTAAGGTACTCCACCTTTGGGGAAAAAGAACCGCTGCATACTTATAGGCTCAGCAGTGCTACACTTGTTAGCACCATGGCTGAAAGAGACTTGGAAGTCATGATTGACCACAGGATGAACATGAGCCACTAACGCAATGTCACAGTTGGTAAAGCAAACAAAACCCTGGCTCGCATCCATAGATGCTTCTCAAGTAAATCTCAGGATGTCATACTCCCATCGTACTTGGCCTTGGTGAGGCTGCAGCTGGAGTACTGCATCCAATTCTGGGCTCCACAATTTAAGAAGGATGTCGAGAAGGTTGAGAGAGTCCAGAGGAGAGCCACATGCATGATCAGAGGGCAAGAGAATAGGTCTTATGAAGAGAGGCTGAGACTCTTCAGCCTGGAAAAGCATAGGCTCAGGGGGGACCTTGCAGCTGCTTATAAGTACGTAAGGGGTGTA
Source organism: Crocodylus porosus (assembly GCF_001723895.1). Lineage (NCBI taxonomy): Eukaryota > Metazoa > Chordata > Crocodylia > Crocodylidae > Crocodylus > Crocodylus porosus. Next base: position 5,642,036 of record NW_017728907.1, on the reverse strand, counting down.
CATCAGGATCTGGGAGAATGTCTGTTCAGCAGAGCGCCCCAAGGAAAAACAAGGACCAATGGTCATAAACTCCTACACCACCATTTTAGGCTGGACATAAGAAAAATGTTCTTTACTGTCCAAGCCCCCAAGACCTGGAATAGACTCCCTCCAGATGTGCTGTAGGCACCTACTCTGGACTTATTCAAGAAACGCCTGGATGCTTATCTTGCTAGGATCCTTTGACCCTCGCTGACTTCCTGCTCCTGGGGCAGGAGGCTGGATTATCTTCGAGGTCCCTTCCAGCCCTAACGTCTATGAAATATATGTATACGCAATTAACAGTGCTAAACCAGGTCACCAAATCCTTAGATGCGCAGGTAGCAGTGGACATAGTTTTCCTGGACTTTCGGAAGGCCTTTGACACAGTCTCTCACCCCGTTATCATTAAGAAACTGGGGGACTGTGGTGTCGACACCCACACAGTCAATTGGGTCGCCAACTGGCTGGAGGGCCACACCCAGAGATGGGTGGTGGATGGGTCATTTTTGACTTGGAGGGATATGGGCAGTGGGGTTGCGCAGGGCTTGGTCCTCAGGCCCGCACTGTTCAACATCTTCATCAGTGACTTGGATGA
>NW_017728907.1:5616628-5641007 GCF_001723895.1 Crocodylus porosus | reverse complement strand
AGGAGTGACTAGGAATAACGGTCACAAGCTGGCAGAGGGTAGATTTAGGCTAGATATCAGGAGGCGCTACTTCACGGTCAGGGCAGCTAGGATCTGGAACCAACTTCCAAGAGAAGTGGTGCTGGCTCCTACCCTGGGAGTCCTTAAGAGGAGGCTAGATGTACACTTGCTGGGGTCGTTTGAGCCCAGTACTCTTTCCTGCCACAGCAGGGGGTTGAACTAGATGATCTACACAGGTCCCTTGCGACCCTAGAAACTATGAAACTATGAAAGTTGGGTGGCACCCTGCTGCACCCTTGGAAGGATATTGTGGCAGTGGTATTGAGGAGATGAGAATCATTATTCTAATCCCTTCTCCAGTGATCCTTGTGAACCTGAGCCACTAATGGAAAAATGAATGCAGGATAGTACAGGAGAGAAGCTTCTTTCTATTAGGAGCAAAAGACAGACTAGAACCCAGGAACCCCTTCCTTTCAGTCTAACAGCCACCCCTTCCAGTTTTCTCCCTTCATCCTAGTCCCACATATCTTGCACACAACTCCCTCTGATGGCTGCCCAGGGGCCAGCTTCAAAAGGAGTGACAGAAGAGGAAGTGGTAGATGACCAAGAAATGGCCACTTAGGTGGTTAAAAAAGAACAGACCGTCCCCCTAAGTGCAAAATCAGTCTAAAATGTTGTTAGTGAACACATTTTAAATTATGACAGATATCCAAAGTCTAGGTGTGACCATAGAAAACAGAAAGAATCTCAGTCATTCCTTTTTTCTATACACAGCAGTCTCAGTACAGAGTTGCTATTTAATAGAATAAGGCCCAGATTTGGATACAAGCAATTATGTATTACAGGCCCAATTCTGTTCTCACTGGAAATCAAATAATTTTGCCACTAACTCTAATAAAAACAAAACTCACCCCTAATTTTGTAATTACTTCATCAGGGGATAGAGATAAGACTTTCTTTGTAACTCATTCCCTTGTGTGTGCTCCTTCAGTGCAGCTCTACACAGGGGTATTCCACAGCCCCAGCCTGAAGCCAGCCTTTAGGGCATGAAGGCAGACCTGTCTGTTTTCTCAACTTTTGCATCTTGGTGTTACTTCTTGAGAGCAATATATGCAGCTGAATTCATGAAGGAACTGTACTGTTTATACCAATACCTTTAAATGGCCCTGTTCCTCTTTTTCTGTGAATTTGTATTATGAAAATCAATCAATCAATCAATCAATCAACCAACTTGTCTCACTCCAACCAGGTTTCAGCTGGATTTTTTCTTTTCCTTTTAGGTTATCAGACCTGTTATATTTTGCCGGTGTCTATGGCTGTTTCTAGCAAGTATGAGTCTGTGACTGACTACAGTCAAAATCTTCGTATAGAGGGAATTTAATTCCTTTGGTCTGAAAGCCTCCATCTACTGGACAGTTCCCTCTGCTGACAGATTTTCAGAAAGAAGTGATTACCTAACAACATTTCCTTCAGCTGAACAGACTAGCCTATTCTTGAAACATGGAGGATAATCTGTCTTCTATTCCCCACGCTCTTCTAGTTAGAAAGACCAAGTTTTAGACACTATATAGCTCAAGTAAAAAATTTCTATTGCAAAACAATTGACAATTTTCCCATCTGTAGCGTACATATATAATACTGATTTGTTAACAGAAGTAGTATTATGACCAATGAAATTATATATACTTATATGTGTGCTTGTGTGTGTGTGCACACGCACACGTGAGCATGTACATGTATGTGTGTATATATGTATGTGTGAGAATGTCAGACACAATGTTTCTGCCTACCTTGCTTTGTGAAATTTAAACTAGATAAAGCAATATTTCCATTTCCCCCTTAACTATTGTGTAATATTTGTTAGTATTTAAATCAAGACAGCTACAGTTCAAGTTTATATGGAATGATCTCTTTGCCCAGTGCATAATAATTTGCCATGTTGTGTTTTAAAACTAGAGATGCAATCAGAATTTGAGATTACTAGAAGGGAGAGTCAAAGCCCTGCCCACATTCTGGTGTCTGTGGTCCTGAGTTGGGTCCCTTTTAGGACTCTGTTACTATGCTTGTTTTTTATAAAGAAGCCTTTGTGTCAAGCCTTCTTCAAAATAAATCTGGTGTTTGATCTGATGGGAAACTTGCTCCTTGAAAATATTATGCTGCTGATGAACATATGCTATTATGTTCTCATTTCATCCACAGCTTGTCAAATTCATGGCCTCCTTTGCACCTGGCAGACTAGGGCAAACAGGAGACTGAACTTTTTTATTCCCTCCAAACTATTATATCAGTAATTCTTAACCATTTTTTATTTGAGGCATGCCTTGGAAAATGCTACTCCTTAGCTGAGAATTAATAGAGCAGTTTTCCTGTTGTAAGAACTCAGAAAGACTACACTATGGATTCCTATGTGAAATATCTGCATTTAATGTGTGAATCATGTTTTCACACATAACAGTGCTAACATTGTGTAGCACCCCAGGGCACCCTTGAAAGGATCTGAAGGCACCCCAGGGTGCCATGACGCACTGAAAATCACCGAATGAGACTCTCCTACTCTGTCAGCAGAGTTCTGCTGTGCATAATAAGGATGATCTTCATATTTTCATGGCGAACATGCAGTGAAGAGGGAACTGATTAAAAACACTTGTGAACACAAATGTTCACACATTTCTTGCACCAGCACCCCAAGGTTCTGAAATGATCAGTTATGCCCCTACTACCTTTTGAGTGCCAGACATACCAAAATCTCACAAGAATACCCTCCCTCATGTTTTCTGCCATGCCTACGTGTAGGAGAGCTAGAAATCTCACGTTAGGCTCAGTGCCTAACCACAAGGCACAAAAGGCTTAGTTAATTCTTATATGAATATGAGAATAAAATCCCCAAATCCTAAGACTTCCCATTCCCTCTATTCCAGTGGTGCTCAACCTTTTGGCCCCACAAGCCAAATGAGTGGGGTGGGGCTGGTCCATGAGCCAAATCAAGTCTCATGTGTCAGAGCCCAGCACCAGTCCCTCCCACCAGGACTGGTCCTTGGGGGTCACAATCTCCTGGCTCCCCACACCAGGACTGGGTTCTGGGGCCCAGTGCCAGCCCTGCGCTATCTTACATGTTAAGATTAGGTGCCTGATCCATCATGAAGGGTAATAGGCTCTCCATGGGTCCAGAAATTTGGCAGTGAGGGAAGCAGTGCCACCACTCTCCCACCCCCAAATTTCCAGACCTGTGGGGTGCCTTGTGAGCCAAGTGTTATAAGGCCAGGCCAGATCTGGCTTGTGGGTCTTGGGTTGGGCACTCCTACTCTACTCATTCCTACTCTACCCACTACTCCTGACAGAGGGAAAAAAACAATTTAATAGGAACAGTTTTATAATATGCATTATTATCCCCTGTTACTATTCACCATGGAAGAGAGAGGAAGTAACCAAATACAAGGAAAAACAAAGAAAATAGCAAGACAGAGCAGTTTCATAGACTGATCTACTTTAACCATCACTTTAATGTCTACAATTGTATTTATAGCACAGATCAAAACTACTCTGTCTGAAGAGGGAAAAACAGTTTATGGCATAGACAGTATGTGTAAAGTATCACACTACCGTAAAAATATCCTCCTTTTACAGAGACAGCTTATAAAATATGCACATTCATATAAGCCAACATTTTGATCAGTACAAGTACAACAACAGATTTATAAACATCTAGAGAGCCAGACTCTAGTTTATTACAGAGCAACATTAGTGTACTTTCATTCTTGAATCAATTTGCAAAGAAGGGATAATCTTTTGTATCATTTTTAAATCCTCCAAGGCTTTATATTTATTCATGAATATTCTGTATACACAATGACATGAAAGAGCATTTGAGCTCATGAACAATCCTCTACCATCAATCTAGTGAGCACATACTAGCAAGTAAAAACTTACTCCACCCAAGAAACTCAATGGACTATACAACCATTACCATATTTTCACAATACGTCTGTGAGGCATTTAAGTAGTTTTATTCCTCTTACACTGGGCATGTCTACATGAGACGCTTTACTGCACAGTACTAAGTGTCACCGTTTATACATGCAGACCCTTACTGTGCAATAATTCGCTCTGCTCAGCAGTGAATTTGCTACGTGCAAATTGCTCCTTGTCAGCTAGGCAGCTGTGGCTGGAGATTGTTCCCTGCCCCCAGAAGATGCCTGCTGCTGGGGCCCGGGTGGGGACAATGTCCTTCTGCCTGGGCAGCAGGGAGCTCCCCAGCCAACTCCAAGCTGCAGGTGCAGACTTCCCCATGCAGCCCGGAGCTGGCTGGGAACTGTCCTAGTCTGGAGCAGGTCCCAGCCCAGCAGCTTTTTCCCAGCTCTGTGCCCTGATTGGGCAATACAGTCATGGGTCTTGGAAAGAGCTGAGGGGGAGGGGCAGGCCCCAGCCCCCTGCTTCAATCTGCTGGTGGGGCAGCTAGCAATGAGCCACCAGCTGGGCAGGGATTCACCAGTGGGGCAGCTAGCAGCAAAACCCTGGGTACTCTTCCCAGCTGGGATCTCACTGCTAAGCTGCCCCACCAGTGGATCAGGGTACAGGGCTGGGACCTGCCCCTCCCCTGCAGCTCTTTCCAAGCCTCCTGCCCCTGACCAGGGAGCCAGGGCCAGGAGCTCTCTGCTGCTGGGGCAGAGGGACATTGTCCCCAGCAGGGCTCTGCCACCAGCCAGCAGTTCCCAGGGGCAGGGAGCAATCTCCCCGCCCCCCACCAGGAGACAGTTGTCTCCTGGCCCCATGCTCCCTGCCAGCCCCTGGTCTAGCACCCAGCTTAAAGCTTCCCCTAGCAGCTGCAAGGGGCCAGAGCAGGGTGGGAAGAGCCCTCTGCAAGCAGCTTCCACTGGCTGCATCCGGATGAGCATGGCCCTGTGGCATGTGGTGCCACAGACATATTTGGACATTTATCTTGCTGGAATCCTTTTACCCCAGCTGATTTCCTGCCTCTGGGGCAGGGGGCTGGACTTGATGATCTTCTGAGGTCCCTTCCAGCCCTAACGTCTATGAAATCTATGAAACCTATGAAATCTGTGGTGCCACATACTGCATGTTCAGTTGTGCTCTGTAGAGTTTTTTTGACCCTGGATATCCACGTGTCAAAATACCCATGGAGAAAAAAAGTGGAGCGGTGCACGCATGGGCAGCACACACTACTCAAAATTGGAGCCAGGCCACCTGGGTCTGTGCTGCAGCTGCCAGCCAGGGTCCTTGCAGCAGAATCACTGCTTCTGCAGCCCCAGAAGGCCTCCAGGACCTAAGTAAGGCTGCAGGAGCCAGCCCAGTGCTGACCCCAGCCTCCCTTACCACCCCCAGGGTAACTTGCTGTGTGCCACAGCACATGTGGCATGCGTGTTCCCCAGGAACAAGTAGCAGCAGCACAAGATGCACCACTGCTAGTTGTCCACAGGGAACCAAACATCCACGCCACATATGCCTGTGTGTAGATGCCTGCCCAGGTGAGATCTTGTTCCCACGTGCATGTGTAGATGCCTGTGCATGGGAACACGATCTGTTTTATTTATTGCTGCCCATCCAGTAGTAATTGCACATGTAGTTGCACCTACAGATAAGCAAGTTGAGTCAAGAATTAATGGATTCACACAAAAACATAAAGAAAACCTTTGGGAAAGATGGGCACACCACTTCATTGGCCTGACGTAGTCTTGGGTCTCAACTACTGTATTTTCTTGCATACAATATACCATGGAATATAATATGCACTTTTATTTTGAAAGGCAGAATGAAGAAGAAAAGATTGTTCCTTGTAGTAAGCTAGGGAGTAGAGCCTATTCACTGTTCTGCTCATTGAGGACTGGCAAGTGGCAGAACATATTTTTACTATATTTCTTGCATATAATGTTCACTCCAATTTCCAGGAGTTGGGAAAAGACGTGTCTATATGAGAGAAAATACAATACATCTTTTCTCACATAAAGACTTATCAAAAGTCACTGACTCTAATAGATTCTGAATCAGGCCCATAATAAGAAGTTAACAAAATTTGTGCTAGGGAACAAATGGAAAGTTTAGTTTTTCAACAGGTAAAAAATCCAAGAAGGAAGAAAGAAGAAAATAAGTGTTTAAGCTTCTGATTTTTAAACCTTATTGTTGCTGCACCATTATATGAATTAAAAATGTGAATAATTGATTTTAAGTGACCTGTACCTTATGTCGTAATTACAAACTAAAGTAATACAAAATTCTCAGTGTATTACTAATTATTAACTCCTACACTATTCCATATTGATCATCCAATCAATACAGAGGAGTTTAAATACTTTCTTATAGTGTTTATGTACCTTTTAGAATAGATATAAATACAGATTTAATAATAAGCACAGAGCTGAAGAAGCGGATAGAAGAAATCAGCCCATGTTTTACTGCAAAATCTATTTCCCTGTTATACTGGATATATAAGTTGCGGGTAATATTTTATGCAATGTGGTATCTTATGGGGATTTAGTCATGCAAATCTATTCATATTTATTGGAGATGTATGTTTAAATCCCTACACACCATACCAGAACATTACCCGTGACAAAAAAGAGAGAAAGATATTCTGTATCAGTTTGATGGTGCATAATTGAAACTCTGGTCACTGCTAGCAAATGATGCTCCTGATAAGAAATAGTTAAATGCATTCCACCGATTCACTGAGCCAGACAACTTGTTGTCCCACTTGGCAATGACGGAGGTGAGAGTTTCTCTTTGGAGATAGGAGGATCTAAGTTGTTGGTCATTTAGAAGGAAGAGCCTATGGAGCAGCCAAGAAACCATGGGTTGAACTTAGTAAAGTTCTCGCTAATGTCTAGATCAATAAAGCTAAACTCCAGCAGGGAACAGAGATATGGGTTTCTATAGTATACAACTGTCTGCAAAGACAGGTTCGGAGAGGCATTAACGGCACTACCAATAAAAGCAGAGAGAAGTCCATGACCCAAAAAAGCATTCCTCCTAAGACTAAGTTATTCTTCATGCTAACTCTAGCAATTGATCTAGATCCCCAAAGAAAAGAACACACTGATATTTTGGCATTCTCCTTTCAGGCTGAAGTGGTCTAGAATGTACCTGTATGCAATGAGAGCTCTTCCTTTCCTAGACTTTCCTACTATTCCCCATGCAGACAGGCAAAACAGTAATTTTTGTTCATGTGGTTGTTTTCATACTAATACATCAGTTCATTCAGATTCCACAGAGGAGATGGTTTTCACAACATAACATGACAGCATTGCAAACACATACCAGAAAATTCCAAAAATACTGCACTTTTTTACTATGTCTCTTTTTACAGTCTATGTATCAAAGAGTAGTCAAATGCTCCAGCATATACTGCACATTGACAAAAAACAAAGTGCAGTATATACTTTCATAATTTCTAAAGCTTTAAAAATAGTATTCCCTTCCCCCACTGAGAATGGACAAGATTATTTTACCCAGACCAGTGCCAAGCCAGTGCCAACACTTTTGTTGAGAATGTTATTGTGCTCTCCTGAGCAGTGGATTTTGTTAAAAAACAAAATACAGATACTCCCCAACACACAACACACCCCCCCCTTATTGATGAAGAAAACCCCCAAAAAGTGAGACAATTGTGAACTGATGTAGCAATATCTGCCTAAGTCTGAAATAACAGTGAGTGGTATGAACTGCATTATTCATCTATGGAGCAGCTCAGAAAGCAAGTAATTATGTCAACCTTATTGCCTCATCACTGATAGCGAAGTATTGAAAAAAGCGGCTTGCAGGTATGCTCAGTCTACAGTCACTATCTCAGATGGGTGCCAAGAGCAGATGACATTCAAGAGAAGACCACTTTTTCTCCCCAGTCTGCCCTGTGGGGGAACTTAGAACTTAATTTAGAAGCCAGAGGGGACACATGGAGCCCAGGTGGGCTAAGCCATAGAGCCCAACAGGGAATCCAAGTTCCACTGGAGTGAAGCAAGTCCTACAGATCCTATAAAGAATCCAACCCCACCCCACAACCAGTTTGTTCCTCCTCTCAGAGCAGGAAGACATATGTCGCTTCTGAAGGTGGGTGTCAGGCTTCCTCTTGGACTCTTCCCTTTACTGAAGCCCATGTGCAGCTTCGGGGAGACATCTCTGTATCACTTACAAGTGTTTCAAAATTTACAAACTTTCCTTTATGACCTTAAAAGCTGGAAGCATTTTAAAATACCCCTATAGTTTAGTGTAATCATATCAATCCCTCAAGAGCCTGCAGGACTGATCATATTTTGAGCATCTGTATAATGTACTATGAGTGTTGCTTCATTTCAGCATCTCAAGTGTACAAATTCAGCTTGGGAACAAAGTCTAGGTTTCAGATAGAGTAAAACTACCAGCACTATTTTTCCTCTTTCCCCTTCTTAGCCTTGATGATACCTTTGGAGATATATATATCTTTTTAATTGGCTATCTACTGTGGACTGAAGTTACCAGGCTATGGTATGTATATGAATTCTGTGCTTGTGAAAGGTAACCATGAAAATAACAGTACTGAAACCAAACTTCTCCCTCTAAATAATTAATAATTTATGTTACCCCAATACTCTCAAGCTAAGGGTATCTCAGACTTGTGAATGGGTTTTTTCTCTTATAAGAGCCATCTAGAGTAAAGAGGTATTATCCCCATTGTATAAAGGGGAACTGAGATAGAGTATGTTGAATAGCTAATATTAAACCACACTGGGGAATCCATAGCAGAGGTAGAACTGAACACAATCCATACTTTTATCTATTAGAACATCCTTCCTTCCTACTTACCCACAAAACTGTGTCACGTGGACAGTTGTTATATGCCACAATATTTAGCTAACATACCTGAACTCTGAGCTAGCACAGACTCCTCTAAGAGATGAGAGGACAGTTTTGGACTGCCCAAAAAAGAGAAACTTGTGGCACTATTGCAATGAAGACTTTTCTTGAGCAAGAACTGAACTAGGACAAGCAGCTCATTTTACACAGACCCCTGAGCAGCCTTTGGGTAGTATTTGGCTGCCATTTTAACTGTATTTTCTGAACCAGAAACTGCTTACAACTCACTTGTTTCCTGGATTTTATGAAAATGACCTAAAAAAAATCTATTTTATTTTTCCCAGTGTTTCTCTAAGACCCTCCAGAAACCACAAATACCTATTCCTCTATCCCCCGCCCCCGCATAAACACATACTTTTTGCCACTTTGCTCTTTTCTTTTATGTAGTATGGATACCTCCACTTTCAGTGATCTTACTAGAAGAAGGTTGGATATGTGTCTCTCAGAAAAACATTACCATCACCATGATTTACTGACTATAAGTTCTCTTATAGATGCCAAAGACAATTCTTTTCTGCCCATGGAACTGCAGAAGCAGGCTCATACACAAATTCAAATCTGCCCCACAGAAGAGATCTGGTGCCTTAAAGTTGCCTAACCAGATCAGTTTCCTTTAAAATTTTTCAGTGTGCAGAAATAGGAGAAATGTTCAGTATGGAGAAACAGGAGCGATTCTAGCAATACATACATTTCCCCACTTCCCACTTTATACAGACACTATATACTTGTCTTCGGCTTTTGTCCTCTCAACAGCTCCGACTGTATTCAAAACTGTACATATGCACACACATACACACATAGAATCAAATCTTTTCTCCCAATCCAGCATTCCTTAGTTTTGTCATCAGGGCTTAAAGACTGGTCCCTACAATGGTTCATAATTTCTATATAGAAAAAAATCATGGTAAGCAGAGTTCCTTTATAGTTGACTTACAATTTTATAAGTTCTTTTATGGCAACGTGTATGCAGCAATGTACTGGAACAATGCAGGTTTGCCATTTCAGTTCATGCTAAGCCTGATCTTGAAAGATGCTGAAGGGAAACTGTAATAAAGCATTTAGAAAACAATTAACACTTATTTCATTTTAAACGTACAGGAACTGAAATACAGTCCTGAATCATAAGATGTTCCAGTTCTCCAGCTGTTTATCAAGGGGCATTTATACAACTCTAAATCAATATGCATGCATTTAATGCTAACAACAGTTGATTGTGTTATCACAGAAGCAGGGATCTCCATGTTCCACAGCATTCTGTTCTGTGGATAGTGATTCTAATTCAGTGGGTAAATTTACTCTTGCTTTCTACCTAACACAGTATTATATGTATTGTCTGCAACATGAATCTCATTGTATTTGTATTGTATTGTAACAAAATAAAGTTAAATTTAAGTTTCCATGAAATAATGTTTCAATATATTGACCCAGATGTAACTAATTCACATGTCTGTTCCTTTTATCTTTTTTAATTATACAGTGGTGTTTCAGAAGGTAACAGCAGTTTTGGAATAAAAGCATTTTATGTGCAATGGGTAGAAAACTACACAGAAGCAGGGAACACGGTGGCATTGTCAAATGTACTCATACTTTATGACTTTAGAAAAGTGATGTGGTCCAGTAAATGATACCGACAAAATAGTTTTATTTCCAAATTGATGTAACTTTCTGAAACACCTTTGTATATTAGACGTGGTGCATGAAAACTTCTTAATTCTTATAGAAATAAAGAGGAAAAAATCTTATGAACCACACCTATTGCATTGAACTCTGTTTAAACTAAATAATGGTGCTTTTGCAATGTATAGTTCAAAGAAACATTTAACAGATAATGTTACAATATGGCCATTTTTGTTGGTTTAAATCAATGTGTACAAACAAAGCATTCCATCCCCGGGCTGCAATGGGATAGGAACTGTGGGTCAGAGTTCCCAAAACAACCCCTTGAAAAGTCTGCTTACATGCACATGTGTAAGTTCTTTCACAGTGGAATAATTCATAAATGAAGAGATTTTCTTCCCATATTGATTTTAGATGTATGTGGTACAAATTAACATTTTTCAGGGTACACACATGTATTCTGTAAATATAATAATAATAATAATAATAATATAAAAAGATTATAATTTGTAAGCAGTAAAAACCCAGAACTGCTGCACTGCCCCCTTACAAGCCAAAGCATGCACACCTAAATTCCTGAATCAAGTATACAAAGGGAATCAATGAAGGACAGAAAGGTACTTAACTGGATGGCCTGCTGCTGTTGGACTTCTAACACTTTGTTGACAGCATGTAATGTTTGGCCTATAGGTTGACTTGAGGTGCCATATTCACCTCCATTTCTGCATCAGCCTCCAGGGTCACACCCTTTTTGTGCTTCCCGGCCAATGCACCAATTTGTAATTGCCCATGACATTCACTTGAATGCTTTGCCTTTTCAATCCTCTTGCGTTGACAGCTTGCCCTCCAGCGAGATTTCCTAAAGGGTCCCCAGGGGTTCTTTCCTGCCACGTCTTTGTTGTTTTGGATTATTGCTGGGAGAAGGTTCTCTACTCCATCTTCTTCTGGTTTCCTCTTCAGTCTCTTACTTAGGTCATCACCTCAGGGCTCTACCTCCCCTACACCACACATTGTGCCAACCAGTGATGATGTTAATCCTTGGCTAAGGCTAAATCAGAGGTCATCTGCCACCTCTGGGCCTTTGGCCCTCACCTAATCTTAGTCCCAGTTCAGACAGTATACCATGCTTTTCATAGTATCATGATACTTAGTGTTGGAATGGACCTAAACAGATCATCAGGTCTGACCCCCTGCCCTGGGCAGAAACAGGTGCTGGGATTGTATCATCCCAGCCAAATATCTGTCCAGCCTCCTCTTGAAGACCCCCAAGGTAGGAGAGAGCACCACCTCACTTGGGAGCCCATTTCAAAGCCTGGCTGTGAAGTAATGTCTCCTGATGTTCTTGCCTGAACCTTCTCTCTAACAATTTGTGGCCGTTATTCCTAGTAACTCTGGGTGGTGCTCAGGGGAACAGAGCCTTCCTGAATTCCTCCTGGTTCCCCCCTGGTGAGTTTGTAAATGACAACCAGATCCCCCTTCAACCTTCTCTTGTGGAGGCTGAATACGTTCAGGCCCTTTAGGCTCTCTTCATAGGGCCTGCCCCGCTGCCCCTTGAGCATGCGAGTGGCCCTCCTCTGGACCCTCTCAATGCTAGCCACATCCCTCTTGAAGTACAGCACCCAGAACTGGATGCAGTACTCTAACTGAGGCCTGACCGATGCTACGAGGATAAGGATCACCTCCCTGTACCTGCTTGTGATGCATCTGTAGATGCACAACAAGGTGCAGTTAGCCTTACTGACTGCTTCCTCACATTGGCAGCTCATGTTCATCCTGGAGTCAGCAATAACCCCAAGATCCCTTTCTGCCACCATCTTGACAAGAAGGGTGTTCCCCAACCTATAGGTGTGTTGCTGGTTCCTTCTCCCTAGATGCAGTACCTTGGACTTATCTGTGTTGAATTCTATCCTATTCTTATCAGCCCACCTCTGTAATTTGTCTATATCTAGCTGGATTTTGTTCCTCCCCTCCACCATGCTCACCTCACCCCACAGCTTGGTGTTGTCAGCGAATTTGGACAGTGTGCATTCCACACCCACATCCAGATTGCTGATAAAGACGTTGAACAGTACACGCCCCAGGACTGAGCCCTGGGGGACTCCACTGCCTACATCCCTCCAGGTCAAAAATGACCCATCCACCATCACTCTCTGGGTGTGAACATCTAGCCAATTTGCCACCCATCTGACTGTGTAGGCATCAATGCCACAGTCACCAAGTTTTTTTAAGAGAATGTGGTGGGAAGCCATGTCAAAGGCCTTCTTAAAGTCCAGGAAGATGACATCCACCCTGACACCCTTGTCCAGGGACTTTGTGACCTGATCATAAAAACAAACGAGATTAGTCAGGCAGGACCTTCCCTCAATGAACCCATCTTGGTTGCCCCTGAGCATTACCATCCCTGCTGGGCCCTTGCAAATGTGCTCCTTGATAATTTTCTCAAAGGTCTTCCCAAGGACTGAGGTAAGACTGACTGGCCTATAATTGCCAGGGTCCTCCTTTCTCCACTTTTTGTAAATGAGGACCACATTAGCCCTTTTCCAATCCTCTGGTACCTGACCAGTGCCCCACAAGCACTAATTGAGCTGTGCCAGGAGCCCTGATATGACTCCCGCCATGACTCCCGGCAATTCCCTCAGTACCCTCAGGTGAAGAGCATCTGGACCCACTGAATTAAACATATCCAGTCCCTCCAAAAATTCCCTAAGTCATCCCTGACCCTAGGCAAGAGCAGTGCCTCCCCCGGGTCCATCCGCAATTCTAGTGGGGGAGATGTCCTGGTCCCTGCTCAGGAATATGGAGTCAAAGAATCCATTAAAGAGGTCAGCTTTTTCATTTGCTGCAATCACCAGATTGCCAAGCCTATCCTGTAGGGGCCCCACATTACCCAGTGCCTTCTTCTTACTTCCTATGTATTTGAAAAAGGACTTTTTATTATCTTTAATTCTGGTTGCTAGCCCTAGCTCGATCTCTGCCTTGGCCTTCCTAACAGCCTCCCTGCAGTCCTGAGCAACAGAGGTGTAATCCTTCTTGGTGATAGCCCCTTATTTCCACTGTTGGTACGCCTCCTTTTTTGCCCTCAGGTATCCCTGGATGCCTTTGCCGAGCCATGGGGGCTTCTTAGCACTCCTGCCCCCCTTGGTACACATTGGGACTGACTCCCTTTGAGCCCAGAGGATAGTCTCCTTGAGGAACAACCACCCGTCTTGGACTCCCATCTCATTGAAGCTCCGAGACCCTAATGCCTCTCCTACTAACCTTCTTAGCTTACAAAAGTCAGCCCTTCTGAAGTCAAGGACCTCTTCCTTGCTGCTTGCTTTCACCACCCTGCACTGGATAGTAAATTCCAGCAGACGATGATCACTGTTGCTCAACTAGATGATCACTTTTGTAGGCCTCACATTAGCCCAATTCATTATAGTGCTCACCTGGGGTATCTTCCCTCAGGGTACGCTCTTTCCCCACCTCGAGGGGCTACTCACAGCTTCAATATCCTTTCTTCTTTTTCTCTATAGGTTCACTGCTGTCCCAGTCTCTGCTAGCATTGTCCAGGATCCACTGAGAGAGTAAGTACCCTGGCTCCTCTGAGCCAGCCTTAGCAGGGCATCCCACTTCTCAGGGTTGCCACCACTCACTCTCCAGAAGACTCACTTCTGGTCCTCCCTGAATGTGGGTTGGCAGGGCTTTTATCCCCTGTTCCAAGGGCCGGCTGACAAACCAGCATTGGCATACAGCTACAAAACATGCCCACATCGATTTTGGGGAGTACGCCAGATACCCAGAGGCACGCTGCTGTTGCCTCTTTCCTCCATGCTCTTGCAGCGATGTGGCTTGTCTGATGTCGGTGGTATTGCCGCTGCTGCATCTTTGATCTTCAGTGGCATTCTGTGGCTGCTGCTTCTGTCTCTGTCCCGGTGTCAGAGGTGTTTTGGTTCATGGAGGTGTCCCCTCCACAGTTAGATGACAATATGGTAGAAATGCTGTCTCCTGTCTACACTAGAACTTCCTAGATTGCTCTCAGTAGTGATGGTTGCCAGTGCCTGAACTATTTTAGTATACTTCCTTGTATTTCTCAGGCTATATTAGGTACAAGGTTATCTCAGAGGTATGAAGATGCCCTCCTATCCTCTGAAGAAGCAAAGGCATTTGCTGACAGGCAGCTTTTCTAAGTAAAAGAGCTGGAGGGGACAATCTCTATATTATACTGCTTCAACTCACCATGCATAGGTTATCTCCATCACATCTCTTACAATGAGCCTCATTAAAATGACATCAGCAGTTTGCAAGAAATCATCCTTTGAATACTTTTCGGTACATATCCCCACACTGAAAATACTAGAGTAAAAATGATTTGCCCATATAGTATATGGCAACCATCTTATCTTGCCCACTGTTTCAGGTCATAGATTAGGAGCTAACCTGTTTTGGCAGGCATGCCACAAATTAGCCCTACACGCTCCCTAACTGCCACTCTGATTCCTTTCCTGTACCCAATTTGATGCTCTCCTTTCTGCCCCAAATGATCTGTTGTTCTGATTTTTGCTTCCTACCTCATCTACTGTCTGTTCCCTCCCTCAGCTGCCATGTGTCATACAGAAAGACTATCTGTGCCACTTCTAAGACACATGCCATTGGCTGGCCACCCCTGGATTAGGAGATCCCACCTAGTTTCTTTGCCTCAATATAACTGGCAACATTTTTACAACAGCGCAGAGAGAAATCTGTTCCAAGAGAACCAAAAGGTCAGACTCCCATTTGAAGTAGACAAAACTACAATAGTAATGATCTCATCTCATGTTAGCTTCTCAGAAAAATTAATAAGTGCATCAAATATTATTTATTTTCCTTACTGGGACTAAAGCAACAAAGTAACTCTAGCAAGGTCTACAAATATTTCTATGCACATTCCTATTGCAGTTACCTTTAAAACTGTTTTAAGTTGCAGTTCTCAAATAGATTCCTTTTTTATAATCTCACTTGAATCAGTCTATTCCACATGGGGACACAATATTTATATCATCCTTCATTGGAAAGAGAACAACACAAACCGTCCTGTATGGAAGCCTTTGCCCAGAGGACAAGTGAAAGGCAGGGCAAAGAAGAGGGAGGGAATAGACAAGGTCTGTATATACTAGAGAAGAAACAATGAATAGGAAAACTAGCTCTATAAAAAAAATCGCCAGATACAGCTGCAGAAAAGGCTAGGCATTGAAAAAAGACATAGGTTACTGTCTGGTTATTAGCACCAAATGCTATCATACATAACATTTTAGTTAATCCATGACAACATTGTAATAGTGAAGTGATTCACATACAATACATAATAGCATAAGACAGCAATCACTGACTAATGAAC
This sequence comes from Crocodylus porosus, assembly GCF_001723895.1. Taxonomy (NCBI): domain Eukaryota; kingdom Metazoa; phylum Chordata; order Crocodylia; family Crocodylidae; genus Crocodylus; species Crocodylus porosus. The sequence continues at coordinate 5,625,193 of NW_017728907.1, read as the reverse complement.
TAATGTTCCATATTCTTTAGCTACTCCCCAATTTTAAATAATTTTCCCTATTAATAGTCAACCATCACAAATATGTGTATTAATTTAAATATCCTGAGAGATAAACTCATATAAACACATGCGACTACAAGAAGTGATAGCATACTTAAAAATGGTATCCCAACCTGACCATGCTTTCTCTTGATCCCCCTGTGTAAAGAGCACAATGCATGTTACTGCTAATGAGATTCTAAGCACTACAATGACAGTTCTGTGGATCTCCCCAGAGACCAGCTAGAATCTGATTAGTTTTTCAGAATGTTCCTATTTCCTAATCCTCCTTGCAGAAAAATCTAAAATAGATAGAAACATGTCCCATCCGAAACATTTATTTTAGACATTGTACATTCTACCTGTTAAGAAGGGGGGAAAAGAAAACCTCTACACATGGCAGAATGCCAAACATGAGATGCAAGGTCTGATTTGTATTTATACTAACACTGCTTTATAGTGTTTCATCAGAACAAACCACAGCAGCCTTAGTATAAATGAGAATTAAGCCCTAGATAGATATACAGTGGGATTATGAAAAACACGCAGAGAGAACTCAGGATCATATAACAACAAATATAATAAAAAGCCTAGCACTTAAATAAAGCTGAGGCAATGGTAGTCATAATAATAGAGCCTTGGCTTTTTTATTGTTATTGTTGTTAGTGCTCAAAAGTCTTGTTCTCCCCACTATGCTTTCCAGCCAGGGTCAGCACTTTTTCCAGCGGTGTGCTAAAACAGAGGTGGATCTAGGATTTGGCAAAGGGGGTGCAGAAGCAGCCACCCATGCTGCAGAGGTTGTTGTACCCCTTCAAATCATCAGCCTCTGGGAACTTTTTTTTAAGTCCCCAAAGCAGGTAAGAATCTTCCCCCTTCCTCTGCATGTTCAAAGGAACCTTCCCTCTCTTCCCCTTCCCCCTCTCCTCTGCCTGCAACTACTACTTTCCCCACTGTCCCTGGGGCAAGGGACAGCTTCAAAGCCATTCCTGCCTGCTCCAGCCAATCTGTGTGGAGCTGGACTCAGCAACAGGGATGAGTGAGGGGTACATTCACTCACCCTGCCCAGTGCCCCAAGAAGGGGTAACATCCTCCCCCAATGCTGCTGCCCCTGCCACTGTTCCAAGCTGAGCTCAGCCCCCACACAGCTCTGCTGGAACAGCTTGGAAGCATCCCTGTGCCCAGGACAACAGGGAAAGCAGCAGTAGCAAAGAGGAAAGTGGTAGGGAATGGGAGGGCAGGAGACGTGCCTTTGAGCATGAAGGGGAAAGGGGGTGGGCTTTCATACCTACTTTGGGGACTTCAAAAAAATCCTCAAAAGCTCCCACAGTAAAGTTTAATCTGAAAGGGGGTGCAGCCACACCACTGCCCCCACTCTAGATCAGCCCCTGGGCTAGAATGACCCAAGTCAGGTCTGAGCTAAGCTGGCACTAGGCCTCAGCCACCTCTGCTACTTGTCCCCCTTGTGCACAGGAAGGTCTGCCTAGCTGTGGCATGTTGTGGGCAGACCTCCCTACTGCTGAATGCTGCTGAAGCCACGCCTCGGAGAGCCACATCAAAAGGCTCCACAGGTACATCCGCTCTGCAGACCATAGGTTGCCAACCCTTGCTCTTCACTGCCCAAATGCATATACAGACATAGCTACTATCCCAAAGAAGAGAAACTGCTGAAAGCAAAATGAACTGAGAAAAAGACTCCACTTCTGCAACTGCTTCAATAGTAGAATCTAATGCAAACATAACAAACATACTTATGGGATCAAATCACTTGCTGAAGCTATATAAACAAACATGCCTGGCTAGGAAAATCCTAGGCATAGATATGGTCCATTTAACAGCATAAAATGCCACTGTTACATACTAACAAACAGCAACTGAAAGGCTATTTTCATTTCTGGACCTACAAATACGTGTCATTTCTAAGCTCATACTAGATTGTGTTCTGAAGCTTAGACAGCTGAAAATGTGAGAGACCTCACTGAACAGTGTTTCGGAAAAAAAAAATCTTCTTCCCACTCAAAGAAAGGTTAGTCTGTACCAAGAAAGCAGAGTCTGCTAAAAGACACTCAGTAGGATACACAGTATACTTTCCAAATGTCCCTCACAGATGGCTCTCTGTCTGGAAGTACGATTTGAAAGATATTGATCACTATACAATAACAATATAGGAAAAAAATATGAGGAAAAATTAGTGCCAGTCATTTAAAAGGAACAAGCTACTACTCTGCTAAGTTGCAAATCTATAGGGAAAGTTTCTGTTACTCATAGCCAAAATGCTTCTAAAAGTCTGAAAAGGTACAGGGAGATCGCCAAGTGATGTGAACATATTTAGGAACTGCTCTGCCGGTAAGGGACCCTGAACAAGAAAAAAAAGCAATCAGGCCAGCAGGCAAGCAAGAATGCTTTGAACCTTATACCACAGCTTACAAGGTGCAAGCACAGAACGTATGGAAGTAATATGAATCACTTCAAGTTGCACGTCTGGTGACTGTGTGACCTATACTATCAGACCCCTGAAAAATTGTACCTGCTGCTACAAGTTCAGAGAAGTATTGCTGATTTGCCAGAATGGTTCTGAAGGTTAAAAAATGCCACTGTTATTCTGGAGGATGTGCAGAGGCATCAATTCACAAAAGAGAAGGTGAACATGACTTCTTCTTATGGCACTAGAAAAACTATACTTAGGACACTGCTTAATTTGGTTATGTGCACAAGATCAGATGCTGTGATATTAGTGAACTCCACAGTGCATCCCAGAACCCACTCATCTGTATCTACCAAGACTTAAATGCTACACATCAACAAGCCTAATGGATCTGCACAGCTGCAATTTAAATCTGGCTACTCTGTCCCAAGCACACAAATGATCAAGATTCATTCTGGATGAAAGTCCTGGTTTGCCACTGCCTTACATCACCGAATGAAAAGAAGGTCCAAAATGCTACCAATTAAAAATGGTAGCTTTTCACAAGCCCCTTCTACTGGCATAAAGGTATGCACAAGAGGCAATGGGGAATCAGGCTCCACTCACAGGTTTCTCATCGTGATGCCCTGTCTTGGATATGCACTGATTCAAACTGCTTGAACCTAATATCAGCCCAGAGTCACTGCATATGGCTTCAGCAGATGGAGATTCTTCCATTAAACCTGCAAACCCTAATTCAAATACCTAATCTCCTCTGGTTCTTTAAAGAAATTCTTCTTTATCCCTCTTGCCAGTACCAACTGCTTACCTGAAGCCTGGGAACAAACACCTCAAGCACCTACAATGTAGGTCCCTCAATTTTCATCACAGGCTCAGTAGTTCCAGCCATTGCTGCAGCTCCTTATGTTCCTTCCCTCTGAAACTGTCTTGATGTACTCTTAATCTACACAATTAGTACTGTGCCTTCAGCTGTTACTACTGCTTCCAACACACAGGATTCTTCTACAGCAGTGGCCACCTTACCTTGCTACATCGTGCAATGGTGAAAATAAGGAAGACCTTTCTAGTGAAAAACCTTCCATGGAAAACAGAAGCCCCACTGCCTAGGTAATTTAAAACAGGTCTGAGAAAAAGCTGGGGGAATGTACTGTCAGGGACAATCCTGCATTAACTGGTGGTGGGCTAGATGTCAAAATTGGTTGCTCTATGGGACCAACCCTACAGAGCTAACAGAGGAAAAACTGCTTTGGTTATCAATGATAGCTGTGCAACATTCTGCACAGTGCATATTAAAGTGCTTAACTAAACTCTGGAGCTTACCGCTATGGAGTTCATTGCTCTCGGGCACGCATCATCACATGTGCATGGGACTGCAGCACACTGAGTCCTGGGCGGAGCAGCACCAATTGGCAGGGGACCCAAGGGGCTCCTTCCCCCCCAGCTCAGTACTGCAGAGGGTCTAACTGGGACATGAGGATGCTTCAGTGCAGAGCCAGCTGGCAGGCAGCCCTTCCAGTGAAGCACCTTTGTACCCCAGCCAACTGGGGCAACATCTACACGTGCGCTGCTGTGGAGTTTTTTACTCTGCAGTAGCATAATATTTGTATTTACAAGTACTATCCTGCTGTGAAGTAAATTAGTTTACTCCAGCCTAATAGGGGCGTACATGTAGACATGCAACATTTACTGTGCCGCTATTTAGCCTACTGTGCAGGAAACATCTCATATAGACATGCCCAGTAGGCCTTATTCTGTTCCCACAAAAGGCAGCAGCAATACTATTCAACTTTCAGTATACCCAGTTCTAACATAGCATGCCCTTAATCAGCAAAAAACACTCCCAGTTTGATCCCATTTAAATCAGTAATTATAAGGCTACGCCTGAGTTCCCTGACAAGGTGTGTCTGTGACAGGGTCTATTTAAAATGTTGTGATGACAATTTGCAGAAGGTATTATACCATATGGTCGGCAAAACCATCTCTGAATAAAGATAGGTAACTGTGCTGCCTGTGATTGGAATCTCATGGCAGAAGTTTGAGAATGCAGCCATTTTTACAAGAGCAGTTTATCTGTCAGAGTCCCAAAACTCCCACTAAAATTAAATCCTACCAGCTTTGCAGGATAGGGACTGACATCTGCAAAAATGAACGCAATTTAATGCAGTCTACTGCTGAAATGTACAACTAATGAATTTTTGAAACATGGAAGTCTACAGACATTTTAGGATATGCAGATAGTTCCTAAAAATATACTGTTAGAGTTAAGAAAGCTAAACTGCCTAATCCAACAACTCAGACTGTAAAAAGCACATAAGAAGTTGTCATTCAACGCTCCATCTATCAATACAGTTTCCCAGCCTCCACTACTGCTTTTCCATCATCCACACTCAGCTGCCCTACCTTAACGCCAAACATCATACTTCTCCAGATACAAATAACATACTGTAGACTTCACCATTGCATAGGGGGAATAGCTCTTAATTTAGCTGGGGCCAAAGATGTAGGCTGTATATCTCCGTGCAAATGTGAAGAACCAGATGTGCGTATTGGAATTGTATGCTGCTAGACTGCTGAGAAGCTGAGTCTAAGGGCCTGAATCTCCTCTCACTGGCACCGTTATAAATCAAGAGCACCTACACTGAAACAGGGCAATTACACAGGTGTAGAAGTGGTGTTATTGAGAGGAGAATCAAAACTGATGAGTGAATTTGCATATCATGATGTGTGGGGGGACATGCCTATGAACTCAGTTTATACCATTATATTTACTAGAGAATTCCTATCAATGTGATCAGCAACATGCAAGGAAATAACCTTCATGAATATTAATTGTGATTTTATGTGAGTTTTAATCATTATGTAATCAGTTCAGGCTGTTGCATTCATCACACTAATATAATTAAGGAAAGTAAATTCCAAACTTTTCATGGTAACTGTAATATTATATGCATATTTTACTAATAGAAGCTACCATGAAGATTGCTGTACAAATAATGCATTAGTACAAATGTTTTTAAATAGCTTAGGGCACTTTTAGAAACATCCTGCGATGACCTTACCTTGGATGAATCACTTCTTATCCTGCTGAATAAAACAATACTGTATACATATATTTATCACCTGTGAACTTGGTAACACTGACCATTTTTATGTTTATCTGACACTTCTCATTAAAATATAACAATAATACTGATGATGATGATAATAGTAGTAATAATAATAGTAATAATATCATCAACAACAACCAAAAAACTTTTTTAGTTCAGTTCATTCAGGCTTTTATCTCCATGCTGGCAATCTGCTTCAGGCTGAATATTTTTGGAAAATTTCAGTCTAAAGGTTCAGCCATTTATGAGAACAATATATAGAAATATTTTGCCCAAGTTAAAAACATATCAGGTGATGTTAGAAATGTTTTCATGCCCTCTGCTTTAGAGCAAGGAGTTAAAAATTGGAAGGAAGGTAGCCTCTGCCAGGCATGTGCTTTTGGCCGTACCTAGGACAATCTTCTGAAATTTAGTCAAGTTACATACCTTGAAAGATCACTTTGTACATACTCATTGTAGATTACCTAGAGCTTCACAGCTAAATTCCCTAAAAATTCCATTTACAATAGATACGTTCAAGCTCACGGGTGGGCAACATTTCCCCTGAAGTTATACATCTTGGCTGCTGTAGGTCATGGGATTTAAGGCCCCGAAATGAAAATATGGAGTCTGTTTCTTCTATGCTTTCAACAGTCCCCACTGTGAATAGGCAATATAGAGGAGGAAGATGTCTGACAGCCAGTGACGTACCTATACTCCTGGCGGCCCCAGGCAAACTTTTAGTATCGGGCCCCCCTTTGCCAAAGACAGTGATAATAATAATTGGACAACGGAAAAAAAAATTACCATTTTCAAGTCCTCTTTCTGTCTGGGCCCTAGGCAAATGCCCAGTTCACCCATGCCTGTGTCCGGCCCTGCTGACAGCTCAATCACTGTAAAAGGAGTCAAATATGGAAGCAAACTACCTAAAGCAGAATCTCTGTCACTGGAACTCTTTCAGTGCAGGTTAGACAAATATCTATTGCAGGTGGTTTAAACAGAGACAATCTTACCTTGAGCAGATGGACTAGATAATCTCTTGAGGTCCCATCCAGCTGTACTCTTCCAGCTGTAACTAAGGGAAGACCAGGACTGAAATGACAAAGAAACTGGGATTCCATGGAAACCTGTGGAACAGGGAGAAAGAGTAGGGAAGGACAGCTGATGAAAAGCTGGGGTACGCTGGAAGAAGTGGATCTGACTGGGTAAAAAGACTGGGAGCCAAGTAGAGTGGATACAGAGATTAGAGATGTATCCCAGGGAGAGGTCTGGGATTGGGAGTTAATGGGGATAGGGAACAAGGGCTAGTAACATAGAAGACAACTGAAGACTAAGGTAGGGGAAGAAAGATGGCTCAGATGCAAACTAGGACTGCCAAGTCAAGATGCCTGAGGACAGGGAGCCAGGGTGGCAGTGAGAAAACAAGAAATGGTTGAGCACTGAGACTGAAACTGGGTGAAAGGGGACTGAATGTGAATGAGTAAACCCATGAGAAAACTCCAGAAATGAGCCTGAGACCTATTGGGCAAGGAGATTGGAACTGGGGTTCTAGTGGGGTCCCACTGAGGTGGGAAAACTAGAACTGAACAGACAAAGCTGGACTGAGACAAGGAGTCCTTTACTAAGGGCTAGGTGTCCTTTGGAAAAACAGTATGTATCTGTACAGTAACAGACTGCAATGTCATTCACAGGCGCATGGCAGCTGTACTAATATCACGCTGGCAAACCTAACTCCGGTGTTTCCTAGCTTTTGAGTGTATTGAGTTTGCAATCTGAACATCGGTATGTAAATACAGCCATGCACATGAGCAATGCCTCTTCTTGTCAATAAAAGTGCAACAAGGAAAATGAAAGTCAATGTTGCTAAAACCAAGCATACCAAAAGGCCTAAATAACACTGTCTCCAGTAGAGTTGAAAAAAAAAAAGTCAGGTAACCTTTACCAAAGCTAAGACCATTTGAGATGGTTTGTTCTGTGCACAGTGCTGGAGGCAGACAGACCAGTGCGGGACACAGGTGCTTTCCCCTAACACAGCAGTTTCCAAACTGTGGTACGGGTCCCGCCACCAGTATACGCAGACAACCTGTCAGTGGTATGTGTTAGCCGATTTAGTATAATTACTTCAGAAAGTTGCTGGTGGTTCTTAAGGTTGACCTGAAAAAATTTCTGGCAGTACTTGAGGTTGTATCACCTTAAATTGGTGGCATGGGCAACTGGTGCCTCCTGAATCACTTGCTCCCCTGACTGGACAGTCAGCCATGGGGGGGGGGGTCCTGCAGCCAATCCTGCTGACCTGCAACTGGTAGTGGCGTGCTGCTGGCACTTTCAGGCATGCCGCCGGCACTTCTGGGTCCGTGGGATCGGCCGCTGAGGGGACAGTGTCTCCTGGCGCACTCCCTGGCTGGCACTCTCGGAGGGGGGCACTGGCACTCTGGGTGGGGGGGCACTAGCACTTGCCTGCCCCCCTCGCCCAGGAACGCTGGCTGACCGGGGGGCACCAGCGCTCTCAGGGGGGCATGTGCTCCCCCTCCATGTCACCACTGACAGGTAGTGCGTGATCTGTCAAAGTTTGGGAACCGCTGCAGATCTTGGGCAGTGGATTACTTTGCCTTCCTGCCCCTTCACCAGGACACAGCCCTCCCTGGACAGCCAGGCATTTTGTGATTAAAAACACCCACCATAGGAGAAAAACTGATGCATTTAGTCTTGTTTTCCTTTGAAGGTCCTTATCCCCAAGACAGCCAAGAGCTGCTGGGGCCCTTGCTGCAGTGAAATGGTTTCCCTAGGCAGGAGCGGGTGATGATGCCACACGGGTGAGGGGCCTGTTGAAGCATCCCGCCTGTGACTCCCACTGCCTGAGGAGAGACGAGGAGGGCGCAGGGCCCGTGGCTGGGTTTCCCCGCTCCGTCTCGGGCCCGACACAGAGCCTGGCGGCTTGGCAGCCCTGCCCCGGGGCCGAGCCGGGCCAGCCGCAGTGGGTGGCGCCGCGGCGAGGAGCGCCGGAGACGCCCCTCAGCTGCCGCCGGC
>NW_017728907.1:5588762-5616418 GCF_001723895.1 Crocodylus porosus | reverse complement strand
CCCGCCCCCCATGCGCAGCGCCGCGCGCCCCGGCTGGGCCATCGCGGCGCCGGGCGGGGGCGCTCTCCGCTGTCCTGGGATGTGGGGCCCGGGGTACTTGTCGCCCCGCTGCCCCAGGGGTTGCACCATGGCGGGGGATTTCTTGCGAAGTGTCTCTTGTACTGGCAGAGGGGCGGATTCGCCTGGGACTGCGCTAAGGGCCCGCGGTCACTGCCTCCTGCTCGGAAACCTCCGGAGTGTCTGTCCAGCAGGTGACAGGCCGGCCGGAAGAGGACAGGCGGCTTGGCAGCCCTGCCCCGGGGTCTCCGCCTGTCACCGCCGGCCGCGGGGGTGTAAGGAGCGCGGGGCAGGGGACCGGCTCCGGCACTGCGGAAGAGACGCGCTGGCCGAAAAGAGGCTCTTGGCCCCAGCCGGTCCAGCCCCGCGGGCGGGTGCCAGCCCCGTGCTTGCCTTCCCTCTAAGGGAAAGGACTTGAACAAGTCGCGCCGTGTTTGCAAATCGCTCCATACTTCCTTGTAGCTTCAAGTCTGGCGTGATGAAAGTTGCTTTGATCACCACGCAGCACTTCAAGCAGCAGAAGCTGTTTTGTACCCGCTGCTGCACTGAAACGGGTTTATATATATATATATATTCTATAAGAAAATATGTGTGTGTGTGTGTGTGTAATATATATTCCCAAATGATCTATGTTCTTGAGATATCTATCTATATGTATGTATATATGTATAGATAGATATATCTAGATAGATAATAGATCAAGAACATTCTAAAGGAACTTATATAACGGGAATATATAGTCCCAAATATTCTTGATTCGTATGAATCAAGAACATTATATATATATATAGAGAGAGAGAGATGAATCAAGATCTCATTATAGCTATTAATGTAGACACACATATATGAATCAAGAACATTTGGGAATATATATTCCCTTTGTATATGTATAAAGTGAGAGGGAGAGAGATTGTAGATAGTTTATACAGAGATTTCTATCTCGAGATATAGATTTATGTCTATATATAAATCAAGAATATCTGGGAAAGGGAAAAATGTGAAAAGTGCAAAAGTGAAAAACGTCCAGAGTGAAAAGTGTTGAGGTCCCCCCCCACCCCAGCAGCTGACGCTTCGATTTGCATTTTTCCCCTTTTTTTGGAAGCACACATTTGCACTTCACTATGCGTGAACTACTAAGGCAACTACAACCTGGAGGTGAAAGTCCCTTTTCTTAGACAAGCTTGGAATATTGTCGGTAATAGGCGAGTTCTCTCTGAGCTTGATGAGCAGCCCTTACTTCTCCCGTTCTCTTGCTCGGGCTGGTGCCAGAGCTGGGTGTGAGGGCAGCGAGGGTCAGAACATAATGGCAGTATGAATGCATTTAATCAGGAATCACCAATAGAGCTGATTTCGGTTTTAAGCAGTTGGATTTTAAGGCGATCATGATCAAATCCGCGGCCCGCGTGAAACCACAGGCAGATTGGGAATGCACAGCGCTGAGGCTGTTTGTTTCTGTTTTAAGGCTGGCCGGCACACCTACGTGGACCCACTCACTGGCTATTTAGTGTTCACTCAAGTTGCTCACTTGCAGAGAGGTAAATGCTGCGGCTCTGCCTGCAGACATGTGAGTATGCACTCCTCGCCCCGCAGCCTTAGATCGTGCCCTGCACTCTCTGTTTTGTGCCTGTTCAATCCTTTTGCTATCTGGTGTGAGGGGAGGCTAACAACTCTTGCATGCTTCACCGTGAAGTTTAGACCAGCCAAGAACAGCGGCCCAGGGAGGGTCACTGATGATTGAAACTTAAAATAGGAGGTTGCGACATTCGACGTTGACATTGTCCTGGAAACGCTGGAAGGAGACTTGCACAGCAGTGAGTCAGTGCGTTGCCGATTTATATGAGTTATGATCTCTTGGGCAAGTCCAAGATGCCTATGAGAAGAACCAGCATGTCAGAGTCTCTTTCCAGCCAGCTTTCTCCTTTTAAAGCAACTAGTCAACGTAAATAAATCATCTTGCCACAAAAGCAGTTCAGCTCTAGAATTCTGTTAAAGGATCGGTTTTCCAGCCGGACTGAGAAGCAGCTGAAGGTGTGGAGCACGGTGTGATTTTTTACACGAATGAGCATTTCCGAATACATTTTCGAAACTGAAGTTACACCCTTCGCGGGGTAGGGTTAGAGGGGAGGCAAGGGGGACACCCTTCTTCCAGTGAAATAAATGGCTAAAGTCCCATTGGTTTCAACAGTGACAGCATCAGACCCAGAATAATAAACTGAGTGATCACCTTCCTACTGGGGCGAAGTGCCCTAAGCGCCCGGAAACGTAACGCCTGTCTCCCTGCAGTACATCTGGACAAGTAGGTTAGGGAGGGCTGTGGAGAACCTAGAGTAAGCAGGTTCGGATCTAGTCCTGCTTTGCCTTCTCGGTTGAAGAGATGTGTTCACTGTAGATCTTTCTTAGAAGTGAACTTGACGAAGAAGCCATGCCAAGGACTCGCTCTTCCAAGAAGGGCTCTCCTCCAGTTCCTCTGGAAAGAGATCCTGCATAAATAAGGGCTTTGAAACCCAGGATCAGGACATGCTCACAGTTATTCCGGGCAATAGTGCAAATATATAACATCTTACTGTCCCGCCTGCTCCTTTGCACTCCGGGGTTGTCCCTTTTAGAAGAGCTGTTTCGGGAGCTCCGTTATGCAGAACATTTTGCAATAAGAAAGAAGTCTAAAAATAAAAGATTGCTTTAGACAGTCAAATTGCTGGAGTTGGAAAGACACGTTTAGGAAGTGGTTTCTTGGACGCTAATTAGGACCATTTGCTTGGGGTTGCTATTATTTTCCTTTTTAGTCTGAAGGGCACACTAAGATCAAATTAATACACTATCATTAATGATTCTTAACCGTAAGCAGAATCGGGCTTTTTTTTTATCGGGATGGCTGTACAGTACAATAACGCCTTGTTTTATTTCTTCTGCAGTGTCCATACGATCAAGCTAACGTAAAAGACCCCTCCAAAAAGAAGCGGTTCAATTCCTTTTTCTACGTTTGACCATTCATGCCCTTGCCTTCTCCAGAGCCCACAGGAACCAGAGCCGGAGTCAGCTCCTTGTGGCTTGGACTGCTCAAACAGCGGTGACCCTTTCCCTGACGCTGCCTTGTGGGGAATGCATTTTAATTGTAATAAAAAGCTAATTAAACCCCATGTGCGCGTGTTTCATACGCTACATTATCGTTATCGACTGTCCTTTCCCTTTTTTTTATTTTGGCCCCGTGGCTCCCAGGTTGCAAACTAGGAGCAGGAGGAAATTTCGCTTTAATTGAGCAATCAAGGATCCGGTGTATTCGGGGGGGTTGGTTTTGTTTTGTTTTGTTTTTTGGGTTTTTTGCTTGTTTGGGGGGGTTGGTTTGTTTGACTTTGCTGCCCTGAGCCTTGGTCCTGGACACCCCCGCCAGTCCTTTCAAGAGATGTTGAGGATGGTAAACTGGAGCGCCTCCCTGCTTATTTCTTTACGAACGTCTGCACATTCTGGGCACAAACAAGCGTTACTGGCATTGCATCGTGCAACGTAAAAGAATGCCCCCCAAATATCAAAACGGGTCCGATCCGATCTTTAACATAGGCCTGGCCAACCTATGCTGGGGGACAGCGAGGTCTTGCTGGAAGTGGGAGTCTGCACTAAGCGGTCAGCCCAAATGAGATCAGGTCCAGATGTCATTCCAGGAGCTGCTCTGAGAATGGCAAAGCAGGCACCGAAACAGGCATGAACTTCCCCCCACTCTCCCACCATGCCATCACCTTGAGGTACAATCAAAGGAGGTTTCCTGACAGCCTCCCAACTAAACTAAGTCCCCGGAATTGAAGGTGGGTGCGGGACGTCTTAGGAGGACTTGGTGGGGAGAAGCACTCCACAGATTTGCTCGAGTTTCTGAATAATTTAGGTTCTTTGTATGTGATTGAACACGAGTCTGTTTCGTGTCCAAGTTGGTAAACGCCTTTGAAAAGGCGAGAGAATGATGTTTGCAAACATAAAATGAAATGTAAAGTGTGCTACAAATATTCATGAGCACCCAGGAGATGCTTAAGTCTGTTGTCGGATAGAAGACACCTAACCGAGAACTGCTTTATCTCTGCTGCATTAATTGGGGAGGGGGGAGGCCTGCTTTATTCCCCGGGAAAGTTCTTGAAATCTTGACTCGAGTATTTCCCTCTCCCTGTGTCATTACGATGAGATGTCCCCCAGCCTGGCTAAGGTATCCATGGATGGCTGAGTACCAGGCAAAAGACCAAGCAACCCTACATTGGTGAATCTTTTTGAGCGCAGATCCCTCCTTCCCACCTATCTCCCCAGAAACGTGTTGTGCCAACTGAAGGCACCGATTGGCCACCCAGCCATCAGGATGCTACACCAGACTCCAAAGAAGGACCTTCCATCCGGCGGAAGGGTAGGATGGGAGTGGGATGCCCTCAGTGGCTGCAAGAAGTAGGAGGGCATTTTTTTCATGCATGTATTGTCAAAAGAAGCAGCCAGTCCTATTGAGGCTGGAAGCTATTATCAACAGTTGCTTGGTGTTCCCGTTTTTATCCATCTTCTGCTTTGGTTGAACGAAATGGCTCACAAGCCATCCCAGAAAGATGTTTTTGCAGTCTCCCAGATGCTAAGGTTTAGATCATTTGAACGTCAGCGCAGCCTTCTGGCAACATTAAACACCCAAATGGATTTCGTTTGTGCATTAATATCATTCAGATGGGAGAGTAGCCGAGTTTAGAGCTAAATTCCTCTTCCGTCGCTTTAGTCATTAGATCTAAATGAACATCGCGTCTGGCGAGTACACAGACTGAAGCCACATTGCACAGAATCTGTCCAAATCACTGAAACTCCTTGGACTAGCTCTGCTAACAAACAGTGAATTGCCATGTGGGGTCAGGAGAGGTGCTTCTGTAGCCTAATGCACGCATGTACGAAGAGGGATTTGTTCTGGCAGGGAAATACAGGCGCAAACGCACAGCCCAGACCTCCAGACCAGGCTCTGCTGCTCTCCCAGGTAGGCGAGCGTCCAGTCTCAGCAGCTTCGTGTCTCAGGGAATCAAATGCTTGTTACTGTAATGAACTGGCCCTCTAGCAACTGGTTCTCCTCTCTGTCAGCATCGCGGGCTCCTCTCTCCTCGGCGATCTGATAAACTGGAGGATTTCCAGTGTAAGGTCTAGTTATGTCGTCTCCGCAGCAATAACAACAATGAGATAAAGCATGACATTATTTAGGCACAGCGCAGCAGGTGGCTTATTATAAGCCTGGCATAGTCTCTGCCTCCTGCCCCCATTAGGGCGTCGGTAATTGGGAAAAAAATATTTTACATATTTTTACATAGATTAGAAACGAAATGAGTGGATTGCGGGGAAAGGGATCTCGGGCTCTTGTAGGTGGTTTTGGTTTATGGGGGGTGATCCGCCCGACAGCCTAAAATTCAGGAGCTAACTCTGGAAGTGGATGTCTCTTCGCCTCCTTTCTGTTTGTGTGCTTCTCCCAAAGGAAATTGGTGCTGGTATGGGCACAGGACAAAAAGGGGCCCTTGGCAGTAAGTTATATTAATAACGATCAGACGTAATAACAGCGACCCAGGTGACGGCTGATGTCCCGAAGAGATGCAAAATAGCGCAGGCCACCTGAATAATTTGCGCACATTGTCTGTTTGCAGCTCAGCTTTGCAGATGCCAGAATTAAAATTCGTCATTAGTAGGGATTACTCTTGCCATTGGCCGGATCGGCTTTGAACTTCCCGGTTGAAAGTGGATTTGATGAAAACCTTACAAAATAAAGTCATCGTCTGGTCTGGGTTGGGAGTCAAGCAGCCTTGCGGCGCATTGGTATCAGTAAGGCAAACTTTGCGCAGTTATTGCGCCCTGTCTACACTCAAAATCCCCGTCTTGCAAAAAAAGAAATCAAAACAAGAACAAAAAAACCCAACAAAAAAAAAAAAAACCCCAACAAAAACCAACACCGCGCTTTATCGCATCAATGCGTTTATATGACTTCCCTTCCTTGGCACCTGCTTAAATATTTTCTTCAGGTGACCTGCTGGCTGAGAGATCCTAGTGTATTCTGCGGATCCCTGTTAAAATAGGCTGGGAGCTGAAATGAATGCCTTTTCCTGAATGGCATCCCCTGAATCTCTGATTTTCGCAGAGCGTTTTATTGCTTGGTCTTTGTAGGGACCGGAGCGATCTGCATTAAGCGTGCCCTGAGCGGAGCTCGCCCTGCAATCGCGCTACTAACTCATTTTTAAAGCCCAGGATGAAAATCGTGGCGTGGAGAAGAGCGCAGCAGTGACACGATCTTATTGTTGGGTCTGAAGCATGAACTCATCCCACACTAGCAGCTGTTTATTGACAATTCCCGCGGTTGCCCAAGTCTAGGCAAAGTAGGGAACTTACTTTCTGATCTGCCCAGAGCTGCCTGATCAAATCTAGTCCATTTTTGCACGACACCTTCCCTACAGGGGTCGAGCGATTTTTTTTTCTTTTTGTTTGCATGCCCTTAAAAGATTTGGCGTCAGTTATTGTGCCACAGAATAATTGTACCATAGAAATCTTGACGCTTTAACTATTTTTTTTTTTAATCTAACAAAATGTAAGCGAGACGATTAGCATCCCTTGCCCCTTTTGAATACATAATTAAACCGGCCACTTATAGTCACTGGCCCGGTCGCTAAGAAGAGAAGAAGTGGAAGTGTCAGAGGAGAAAGAAGCACACACCCGAGAGAAACCATCCAGCATTTCTGCTCCAGAAACCGGCGGTATTGCGATCCGTGATGCAGCCCCCACTCCCCAAGACCCTTCGGGGAAAATTGGTGGGAAAGACGCTGGTGCAGTTCTTCCTTAAGAGCCTGATTGAAAGCCCCAGATCCCTTCCTGTGTGCTGGATCCGTGCCTGCCCCTGCAAGGAGGATGCCTCCAAGTATAAAAATGACTCGCAAAGCCACATTTTCCGTATTGTTTTGAGTCAGTGGATCAATTGCCCTCAGTGCTGTCACCTCGGCAGCAATGATTCCAATCCCTCTTGGCATCTGATTTTATTTTAATGGGTTAAATTGGATTCACTTTTGCAATTACCCCAGGTTTGACTGCGCAGTATTGTATGACAACTCACAGTTTCATCGGGGTTGGCAAAGCGAGGTTGCTCCACACATCCGTATATCATATCACATCAGATCAGGCTGAAGTTTGCTGTTTAGAGACTCCATTGGAGAGAGGCTTTATGTGAAAGTGGGAAGGGTCGATCCATTCCGTAGCTGGTTCAGTACGATTGGGGTGGGGGGGGAGGATGTGCAGTGATGGCAACAACACAGAGGAATTGCTGCTCAGATGTGAATGTGCACGGATCGAAAAAATGACTCGATGGGGGGACACGCAGCTCAACACAATATTTTAGCAGCCCTTCAGCCCTCGCTTTTTTTTTTGGTTAATTTCCTAATATGTGCTTTGCTTTATTAGTTTTATTTACAACCAGCTCCCCATTAACACCTCACCTGATTACTGAGAGCTGAGACAGCTAATCAGGAAAACCCAACAAACCAGCTAAGGCCGGGAGGTGGGGTTTCTGGGTTTGTTTTTTTCCCTCCCTTTCCTCCTTTCTTTTTTATTTATTTGTTTTGGGTTTGTTTTTTTTTTAATATTTTGAAGCGTAAAGAAAATAAAAGGCAGGTAGGAGCCTGTGTTAGGAGGAGGTCAGAGGTTAGAAATTCACGTCAATTCTATATTAGAGGCTGTGTAGTGGGAGAGAGGGAAGGGGGGAAATCTTTCCACCAAGCAGCTTGTTTATTTTAATTAACATAGGGATCCTCTGCTAGGAACAAGGAACAACCTCCATCTACTGGCTAGATCGCTGCGTCTCTTCTCCAGCCAAAACCCATCCCTCGCTCATTAAGGAGGCACAATTTGGGGAGAAGCTGCTAAGGTCTCAAGGTAAGATCATGCATGAGTCTTTGCTAAGAATCCAGCTATTTAGACCTCACGGATGTCATTTGCTGCAGCTTCTTCTCCTTTTTTTTTTTAAACACAGAATGGTGGTTTCCCCAGGTGTATTGGCAGACAGCATTTGGTGCATGTGAGCGGGTTCCTCTCTAGAAATAGCAGCCTGATTGAGCCATTCTCTTTAATAAAGAGAGGCTGGGTTATTTATTTATTTAATTTTATTTTTTCCTAAGGACCCCGACGCCCTTCACCTGCTTGTGAATCCGGGCTGGGGAGAATCCCTGACAAATTCAGGAAAAAAATGTGACCGCTTCCATGTGAAACTTGAATGCGTCCTCGCTTTAATTAGGAGCAAAGTGCAAATACAAGGTTAATATTCGGGTTAATATAAGACAAATAACCAGCCAACAATGCTGAGCAGCTCCACTCTAAACTCAGTTTAGTGCCAGACAATAATCTGCCTTTCTCTCTCCTGGCTGCGTGATTATATATGCTTGCGGTTACTCGGCGCTGGGCTGTGGCAGCGTGTGTTGGGCATCGCCGTGCGAAATGCCGCACTGTTTGCAATTCAAATCCCCTCTCCTTCCGCAAACCTACACGCAGCCCAAGGTCCACGTTTCCAGGTGGGAGCAGACGTAGGTTTTCAACTCCGGATTCAGGCTCGCTTGCCCTGGCGGGTCTCAGCCTAGCAGCCAGCCGGGGGCAGAGAGGGACTGATTTGTGTGGCTGGGGTGTTGCGATACATCCGCCGTGTCTCTCGTGCGATGCTCCCGAAGTTGCCAGCAGTAAGGATCCCAGCTGACTCCGCCCGGGAGAAAGGCCGATGTTGTTTCTGACCCCAGCTTGGACATTGAAACGACAGCATCGGCCCCTTAACGATGCCATTCATTTACATGGTGGAAACAACATCCGCTACATGGGATGCGGCCGCAGAGAGACGTGATGCAATTCAGCTTTCCCTCCTTTGTG
The DNA here is from genome assembly GCF_001723895.1 of Crocodylus porosus. Classification (NCBI taxonomy): domain Eukaryota; kingdom Metazoa; phylum Chordata; order Crocodylia; family Crocodylidae; genus Crocodylus; species Crocodylus porosus. Next base: position 5,607,487 of record NW_017728907.1, on the reverse strand, counting down.
CCTACGGGGCTGGTATCAGCCGTGGATTTTCGGGCGGAGGGGGAGGGGGGGAATGGATCACTAAAGACGTTTTATTCCAGCACGAGCTCAAAAACTAGGCTTGTGATTGAAATGAGACCTCCCTCTAACCCACCCGGCTTGCAGGCAGCTGGATCCCAGTGCTGGTGCCGCTCCTGCGCTTTTGGCTGCGGGGTGGTGGTGGTGGGGGAGTAATATTCTGCTAATAATTAAGCTGGAAGTTATTTGGGAAGTCCCGGTACCTGCAGGCTGTGCGGGGTAGGCTGGCCATGCCGGTGCCAGTGCCCGCCCCCGCATTGTCCCTGTGCCACGAGCCTGGAGGAAGCCAAGTGTGACTTGAGGCAGACTTAGTGCTTTGAGCCACCCTCCCCCCCCCAAGCTCCCCGAGTGCCCTCCCTCTTCTCCTAATTATGATCCGTCAATTACTAATCTGCATGCAACTCTTGCCCGAAATCCGAGGCGTTCAGGCTGCAATGGGCTTCCGCTTGCAGCCCGCGGCCGCCGGCGGGGGATCGGGCCTGGCCACTCGCGAGCAGCCGAGGCGGCGGGGGAAGGGGCCGGAGCCCGCGCGTGATCCCCGCGCAGTGTCCGGCCGAGGGACAGGAGCAGGGGGATCCCAAAGCAAAGGGATCCCGGCCGCTCGGGTGCCAGGGTCTCCCCCACTGTAAATGCCCCCTCCTCCTGCCCCGCCCCAGCCAAGCAGCTCCGGACACCCTGGAACCGGGGCTTGTTGCCGCCTGGCCGGGAGGAGCACCGCAACCCCCGGCTTGCAACTAACGCGCCGCGAGGGGGGGCGCAGACACACGTGCGTCCGGCCCGCGGGCCAAGCGCGGGGCTACCCTCCCCGCGGGGCTTGGGCCTGGGCATGTGCGGGACCCCCCGCAGGAGCGGGCTGGGACTGACTGGTTCACCTGGGACTGGGGGGTGCCCCCTGGGGCGGTTCGGGAGCAGCCCTGCCCCTCGCCAGGGGGGTCCCTTTTCCCTCTGGTCAGCGGCTTCCCCCCCCCGCCCCAGTTGATCTCCATCCAGGAGTGCTAATGACATTACTTACAGTAAATAGCAGCCCCGCCGGCCGGGCTGTAGTGTGCCAGCTCTGTGGGGGGAGGAGGGGGATAGAAACCCCGGCTTATTTCACTTGATTGACTTCATCTTTGTGTGAAATCGCGTTGGATGCTCTGGGCACTGAGCGCAGCAGCGAATAGCAGCGCCGGGGGCACTGAGCGGAGCCGAGCCGAGCCGTGCCCGGGGCGCTGGGGATCCCAGGGGCTGGGCCCGACGGGTCAGCAAGGAGGGAGCTGGGTACGGGAGGTCCCGAGGCTGGCGGCGGGGCGTGCCCCGTGGTCCCCAGCCCGGATCCAGCCTCCCTGCCAGTCCCACCAGGGCCTCTGCCCGCCCCGCTGGATGCAGAAAGGCCGCCCCGCAGTCTCAGCCCCCAGCACCCAGGGGTCCCCTTCCCCAGACAGCCACCCCGAGTGTCCCGCGCCTGTCCCTCTGGGGGCGGGGGAGGGGGGATCGGAGCTCCCGCTGTGCATCTTCCCTACCAAGGGGGAGCCCCGCACCCCACCCCACCCACCTCCACAGCCGGGATGTTTGTCACCGCTCGCCCAGCACGGGGCGGGGGGGCAGTACTATGACAGGTCTTTGTTGTCTGAATAAAAATCAGCGGCGGCTCGAGGGAGAGGACTCCTCCTACTAAATTATCAAAAATGGGCTGGCTTTAGTCTCTTAACAAATTGGCCGGAGCTGCGGCAAGCAGCAGTCCCCCCTCCAACCTACAGGCACTGGGAACTTTCAAGCAACCGGGGACTGCTGCAAAAAGCACTTCTTTTTTTTTTTTTCCTTTTTTTTTTTTTTTTAAATTCTGCTTGCTTTGTTTTCCAAACTCCTGCCTTGCCCGGCCCCATCTTTTTATGCTGCCCCAGCAGCCAGGATCCGCAGCTCCCTCCAGCACTCGCAGAGCCTCTCTCGCGTGGCTTAATATATATATATATATCTATATATATCTATATAAATTATTATCAATAATCATACTCATTTTCGTTGTTATCTATATATAGATCCCCCCCTCTCCTCCTCCTCCGTTTGCTTTCTGCACATCGTCTCCAGGAAGCCTCTCCCGGTGCTTGCGCGAAGAAAAGCCTCCTCGCTGTAGACCCTTTTGGATGATCTTGGGGGGCTGTATATGGAAATAGTGGGGTGCAGAGCAGAAGAAAACACTTGTCCTTTCCGCCCCCCAGCCATGCTTTTCCACGGGATCTCCGGAGGCCATATCCAAGGGATCATGGAGGAGATGGAGAGGAGATCCAAAACCGAGTCCCGCCTGGCCAAAGCGGGGCAGATGAACGGCCGGGAAGCGGTAAGAGAGGAGCTGGACGCGGGCAGGGGGAAGGGGGTGCCAGGCGCAGCTCGGCTCCGACCCGGAGGCCGGGCCGGGCCGGGCCGGGCGCGGCGGGCTCCGCACGAGCCCCGCACCCCGCCTTTGCGGCCGGGACAGCCGCTGACTTCAGCTCCAAACTCCCGAGCGACGCGGCACCCAGCCCGGGGCTGCTGTGCCGGGCCGGCCCGGCCTCCCTCGCGGGGCGCCCGGGGAAGCCACCCCCGCCTTGCCCCGGCGCTGGGATCTCCCCTTTTATGCGCGAGCAAGTTCACGTGCGTGGACTCGAGCTCGTCCTTTCCTGCATCCCGCCCCATCCCCACGGTGGATGCACGAGATCTCCTCCACCCCCTTCAAAACAACACCACAAGTATCTTCCAGTGCTGCAAACTTCCAGCGCCATCCCTAACTTGCTCGGGGCCGGAGGAAAGCGGGGGCTCTCCCAGGCCTGGCCCGCTCTCACGCCGCCGGGCCGCTTCTTGTTTCCGCAGAGCATGCCCCCCATGAGCCCCGAGAAGCCCGCGCTGTGTGCTGGCTGCGGAGGGAAGATCTCCGACCGCTATTACCTGCTGGCTGTTGACAAACAATGGCACCTCAGGTGTCTTAAGTGCTGTGAATGTAAACTGGCTCTGGAGTCAGAACTCACCTGCTTTGCCAAGGACGGCAGCATTTACTGCAAGGAGGACTACTACAGGTACGCGGCCCCGGGGCGCAGGGCTGGAGCGGGTCCCGGCACGGGCAGGAGAAAGACAGCCTCGCAGGCTGGATCGCTGCGGGGTGGCGGAGCGGATCCCCGGGGGCTGGAGCTGGTTGCTTCCCCTCCGGGGCCCACAGCAGGGAAGGCTCATGCCCGGGGCTGCAAGGAACCGGCCCGAAGTGGGATCTGCCTCCCTGCCGGAGATCTCGAGCGTCCATCCCGCTAGGCGCCCCCTGCTTGCTTTACTTGTCTGGACCTCTGCCCCCCCCCCCCGAGCTGAGTGTCCCCCCACGAGCTCTTAGTAATTCGGGGTAGCGTTTAAAGGGATAATCGGGCTCCCCCGGGTCTTCGCGTCCCCCGTAAGGGAGTCGGCAGGGCGGCAGCCCCAGGCAGAAAGCTCCTTGTCCCCAGGCCGTTTCTCCCCCAAGCCGAGAGAGGTTCATCCCGAGCTGGGCCAGAGGCCTAGGGCGGAAGGAGCCGGGGCTGTTGTGGCTGGCAGCTGGGCTGGATGCGGAGGGAGGGGGGCAGGCAGGGCTTTCCCCTGCCCGTCCGGCTGATGCCCGCTCCTCTCTCCCCTTCAGACGGTTCTCCGTGCAGAGATGTGCCCGCTGCCACCTTGGGATCTCAGCCTCCGAAATGGTCATGAGAGCCAGGGAGTCGGTTTATCACTTGAGCTGCTTCACCTGCACCACCTGCAACAAGACTCTGACCACAGGCGATCACTTTGGCATGAAGGACAACCTGGTTTACTGCAGGGCCCACTTCGAGTCCCTTTTGCAAGGAGAATACCCCCCTCAGCTGAGCTACACCGAGCTGGCTGCCAAGAGCGGAGGGTTGGCCCTGCCCTACTTCAATGGCACTGGCACGGTCCAGAAAGGGAGGCCCAGGAAACGGAAAAGCCCCGCGCTAGGAGTGGACATCGTCAATTACAACTCAGGTGGGGACAGCACGCGGGGGACTCCCCGCACCCGGGCGGCTCTGGCGGGGTCGGGGCAGTAAACCGAGCAGGAGCCCACACGTGGCAGCGTCCCGGGGTACGGCCAAAAGCCCAAGCCCCACACGGAAAACAGCCTCCTTTGTCTGGAGGGATGCGGGAGAAGCTGCTGCTGCCTGGCTTAGATCCACAGCCAACCCCCCCGCAACCCTGGTCCTCTCCGAAAAGGAGAGAGGGAGCCCGGGGACGCAGTGCGCTGCGGGGCTTCCCTGCCCCGCTCGGCTTAATGCGGGTGTGCGCGGGCGCCACACACACACACACACACACACTCTTACATCGTTTTCCACAGTGCTGATGCACACACACACACACACACACACGATTATTGTGATGAATTCCTCAAGCCCAAATCGTTTGAACACACACACACTTCTATCGTTTTCCACACTGCCGACACACACACGCACACTTACATCATTTCCCACAAGTGTTCGCTTTCTCTCTCACACACACATACTTCAATCATTTCCCACGGTGTGGACACACACACGGACACACACGCACACACATATCGTTTTCTGCAGTGCTGATACGTACACACGTGTACACGCACTTAAACCGTTTCCCACAGTGCTGACGAGTTCAATCTCAGGTAACTCCCCAGGCAGCATCTCCCTGCACCGCCACAGCCAGACTTAGCAGCCAAGCCTAGAGACTAGCCTAGAGCAGTCCCGCTAGTCCGCGAAAGGAGTGGAAAGACCCGGGAGCGATGGCCCCATTGCAGTGTAAAGCGAGCCGGTTTCTGGAGCCGGCGGGACGAGCCGGGGTGGGCGCGCAGGGGAGCGGGAGGCCGTGGCGGGCCGGCTCTGCCCTCCCCGGGGCAGTCAGTGGTAACAAAGCACCGAGCCCCGCGAGTCAGCCGTCTCCCCCAGGCCCGAGCCGGGGCGGGGCGGGGCGTGCAGGGTCGGGGCTGCCGCGTGCAAGCGCGGAGGCCGCTTCAGCTCCTCCGATGCGCGGCCTCGGAGCCCGGGCAATCGGGGCATTAACTGGTCTTTGCTAATTGACGCTGACATCGGCATCCCTGGCACCCGAGCCGTTCCCAGTCAGGCCCGGCAGCTCGGGAGGAGGCGAGCCCGGGCGCCGCTCCCCTTAGGGCCGAGCGGGAAGTTTTGCCGCGGGGCTCCGGGCCGGGCGCAGCGATTTCACCGGGAGCCGGGGGTGGGCCGCGGGGTGCAGCAGGAGATGGGCGACATCCCCGCGGGTAAAAGCCGGCGCTCGCCCCAAAGCCCAACCAAAAGCCCCTTCTGACCCGCCGCCCCCGGGATCAGGCCGTCCCCTGGGAGCCCCCCGGTTGCGCTAGGGCGAGACCCGACGTGACTTTTTAGGACCCCCCCCACGAAACCGTGATCTGGAGAGCTCAGCCAGATCTAACGCCGGGCATTGCGATCCCCTGCCTCGTGCCAGCCCGAGACTGTTGGTCACGGGCTGAAATAGAGGGGATTCTTCCCTGAAAGGAGGAGAAAACAGATCTCCCTGTAGCAACCAGCCTTTCCACCCCTCGCCATCTCCCTGCTCCTCCTTTTCCCCCTCTCCCTCGCCGTCTGAGACGGGCTCGACACCGGTTCTTCCATGCAGCGAGTCCAAACGAGCCCCAAGCGGGGGCACAACGACGTGCCGCTGAATGCACACTCCTTGCTAAAGCAAGGAGGAGCCCCACAACCCCTGGGTAGGGGCCAGCCCTTTCCGATATTAGGTATAATATGTCCTGGGTTTGTTTGGTTTTTTGGTTGTTTTGTTTCTTTTTTTCCCTTCCCAACGAACTGGCGGCTTAGGTGGAAGCCCGGGCACAGGTTGCCTAACGGGACAGCCAGGGCGGGGGGGAAATCTTGGGGCAGGCACAGAGGATTTGTTTGAAAAAGACCTCGCTGCATATTATCCGCTATTGCATGTGGCAGCCGGGCAGCAAACTGTATCTCCCTGGCTTGGTGGCACATCATGACATCCCGCTGGAAGGAGATCCCGCAAGTTTGTCCACCTCCAAGTCCTAGTCCAAGTCCTAGCCCTACGTTGCAAACTCCAACCTCTGGGAACGACTGAAAGGAGGTGGCAGTGACCCCTAGTGGCATTTGAGGGAGGCTGATTGCTCATTTGGAGGGTGACTCGTTTACACAACGAGGCTGAGCGGGAGCCCGCTTAGCAATTAACTTTAAACGTTTGATTTGCATGGTTTAAGGTCATTTGGGGGTTCCTGAGCATGGCCATTACTTCTGGGTTGAGCAGGCTGTCCCGTGCCTCCACTGTAATTTCCCGAGAGACCCTCTCCCACCTTAGAGAGGGTAGGAAGGGAATAAGAGTAATGCCGAAATGCGTGTAATTTAGTTCCAAAACGAACCAAATTTCAAAGCCTAGGTTCAATACCTGCGGGGGGAAAAAAAAATCCAATTATCGTATAAAGTGACTCCATAAACAATTTAAGAGGATCACAAAAGAGCAGTATTAAACTCCCCTTGATGTAGCCGGATGCTGTCCTAGTCCGACATTGATCCGTGGCATTTAATAAGACATAATTCAACAATTCAAACGGCTTAAAACAGAAAGAAATGTGCCAATTCTGATTCGGCTAACAATATGCAAGCATGCTGTGGCGGAAAAAAAAAGTTTATTTTCCACCAATATTCTATTACTCTAGCTTAGATTTTTGTTTTAATTTTCCTTAACAAAGACCAAAAGCAATCTAGTGCTCTGGAATTGGAGAAAGAATGAGAGAACTGGCTCTGTCAAAGGTTCCTTACCTGACATTAAGCCAGTCCCTTAATCTCTATTTCTCAGTTTCCAATATTGTTAAAATGAAATTACAACAGTATTTCACAGGGTTATGAGTTTCAGGCCGTTGAGATGTTTGCGAGTTGTTCAGATGCTACACTGATGAGTGCCATGCATTGTATAACTCAATGCATACATTTTACTTAAAATAGGCAAAGCTTTTTCTATAGTAGCTACTATATGCTAGAAACAATTATTTTAATAGTTATTGTTCTAAACCATTCTCCAATGGGTATAGCAAGAAGAGAGAGTGACTTTTCAAGTCAACATAATTTTTCTTTCCTTAGGACAATGTTTTACACAGATGTTGCTTAAGAAGCAGACATTTTATTATGTGTATATATAATAACTATGCTGAATACACTTTGAGAAATCCTGGCAATAAGAAGTATGCTGCACTGGCCTTTAAAAAAAAAAACGGTGTAAAAAATTTGCAGCATCATATTGCCTAGCTTTGAGCTATCCTCTAGTTTTCCAGACAACTTTAAGAATTTTAGGAGGCCATATAATACCATTTCAGCCACTTGGAGCACAAGCTGGTATAATAATTCCAGAGATTGGGATTTTCCAAAGGAGATTTTATTTTATTAACTTTTGCTCCGTTGAAGACAAGCCATAATAAATGAATAGGCACTGTGAAACCATAGTGATAAGCATGATGGAAGAGCTTAAAGACAAATTGTCCTCCTTACTTTATGATTTGAATGTTTTGTATAGCTTACACCTATCTAAAATAATTTCTTAGGGTTAGATTCTGACATCCTTATTTACATGGATCTGTTGTTCAGATTAGTCCCACTGAAAGTACAGTGTTAATCAGCAGTAGTAAATGCCTCAGAAACCCGGCCCCAAATTACTTCCAAGCTAACTTCTATTTCCTGGGGGTTTCAAAATTGTCAATGTACTTTGAAAGTCTAGCTGTAACTTTATGTATTGCTAGAATCTCTTGTAGTCTAGGTAAGCCTCTGTCAATGCACTGTCCAATTAGCATATGTTCATATTGACTAGTCTTTTTGTTTAGTAAAGAAGACAGCTCCGACAGAGAGTAAGTTTTTTCTTTTTTTTGGTAATTGCAAGTACTTTTACCTCTGTTCTTAGCACCGTAAATCAGTGTCCATGCACTGATGTAATTCAAGAAGCATACTGTGTACTTTTCCACACTTTTTTAGAAGATTCAGGGTCAGATAGGCTGAGTAAATAAACCCAGCAACTGCAAGGAAGCAGTCAAAAAAGTCAAATGAAAATAAATCCTGAGCTAGCTTACATGATATGTTCTTAGATCTTTTCTTAAACGAGACATCCCTATTATTCTTTGTATGATTGAAATCAGGTTTGACCCCAAGTAACTGAGTTTCCTGAAAATAACCAGATTATTTTTCAAGCCAAAAATGTAAAACATGGTTAGTTTTGTTGCTTTTCTTGGTAACAGTGTCACTTCTATCCTAACCATGAGCAATGGTGCCATGGAACCCAGAACAATGGAAATTCTGGTGTACAGCTTATGGCCATGCGGCAGTAATCTGCAACATATTTCTCTTTCAAAATCACTTTAACAGCCTTGGCTATAATCAGTCAAGGAAGCTGTTTCAAGGATTGTGATCCAGTGGTAAAAAGGCCAAAGAAGGTACCAGCCAAGGGCTATTGTTACCTGGGGTGACTGTTGCAGGCATCAACCCAAAAACAAGGATGCTTGGCTGCAACTGCTGTCTGGAGGTGTTTTTCATCATTTTACATAAAATCCTGGGAAGAATCCAAATATTTTGGACTTTATCTGAACAATAGTTCGGTGTTTCTACTTTGTAGAATCAGCTGTCAAAACAAGTCTTCCCAATCTCATGTCTCTTTTAATGATAACTGGTGAGAGGGCCACCAAGATTCAAAAAGTATCCTGACTTTCGCTTTGCTCTCCAGCTAGAAGTGTTTCACTGAGTGGAGTTTCAAAATGTGAATGAGATGTTACATGATGCCTTGGCAACATGTAGTACAACCTTCATCAGCAAAGGAGAGAGATTTGCCTGAAAATTTATGTCAAGGGAGGGAGACTGGTAGGCCTCCCCTCAATACATTAGCCTCTTAGCAAGTGTGGGCCTGGGGGGATGTAATCAATATTAAGAATGGGAGCAGACCATCCTTTGGAGCTATTTTTTTGATCATCCAATGATTACTTGTCTGCCTTTTCACATACCACATTAGATCAATTCCTCTCTTTTTTCTCCAAAACAGAGTATGATTCTGGAAAGTTGCCCGACTTTTTTTTTCTTTACTCCATGATGACACATGATCGCCAACTCCATGTTGTATTTTGTTTATTGATCAGGTTGTAATGAGAATGAGGCAGATCACCTGGACAGAGACCAGCAGCCTTATCCCCCATCCCAGAAGACCAAGCGTATGCGCACCTCCTTCAAACACCACCAGCTTCGCACCATGAAGTCCTACTTTGCTATCAACCACAACCCGGATGCCAAGGACCTCAAGCAGCTTGCTCAGAAAACAGGCCTCACCAAGAGAGTTCTGCAGGTAAGAAGCCACCATGACAAAATTGACAAAACTTCCCCTCACCCCTGCCAGTACAATAGTATTACCCTTATTTATAATGCTACATGTGTGTATATATATATGCATATATGTATATGTATATGTGTGTGTGTATATATATATATATATCTTCTTGTTAGCTGTGTCCCTAGTGGGTGCACAGTGAACTTAAGGGATAAGATATTGCATGGTAGGAGTGCCCAATGTATATCTCACCACCCAAAAGTAGCCCACAGAATTTGAATATATGGCTTGTGATCACCCTCATCCTCAGTAGAGGGAAATTTTCTCTGGAGTCTATAAGCTCCAGAAGTAAAGCAGTGTGCCCTGGGGTCTGTAGTCTCTATGCAGTGACCTCCATATTAAAGACCAAGGTTGCTATAATCCACTTAATTTTGCACAAACTGGGTATAGCCTTGGGGGTTCCAGTAAGTTATTTATGTGACCCTTTTTTAGATACGGTTTGGGTTGCCTGGTATATGACAAAATTTGGCTGATGTGATTCTCCAGACCAGACTATCTACTTTCTTCATGTCTGTCAGACAAGTCATCAGTCAGGCTGTCCATAGAAACGTATATCATTATTTCCCTGCCTTAGACAACCCAGCAAATGACATCTTTTTTAAAAAAACAAACCAACGAACAAAAAAAACACTGGCAATCCCTTTATATCTGTGCAGGCTCACTAAGATCCAAGTGATGCATGTATTGCTGTGTGCAGTATGCAAAGGGAGGAAAGTGGTCAAGAAGGAAAATCTATTAGTAACAATTGCTTGTCCGTGATGTGTATCATTTTAAATATTTTCAGTGAACCCACAGGTTTATGGGGTAGCATAAGAATAGGTGACCCATAATAATCAGCAATACAGGGGATAGTGTCATTCTCCCTTTTTCATCTTTAGTCTTTAAAAATGATTATGAAAATTTACCATCCTTTGCAAAACTCTGCTCATCTCCTCTTTACCATGATGACTGAGGTAATCAAAGTCCTGAGGATGTATCATTTACCCACTGTAACGTTTGCTCTCCTTGGAAGAGTGAGTAGAATTTTGCAAGACCGCTCTAAATTCCTTATTATATGCTGCAATGTTCTCCTAACCAGCACCAATGGTGCTGGGCCTAATGTACATGTGCCTTTATGTGACAGAAACGATACCTACTAGTACCAGATGAAGCTGTAGAGTTTACTTAGATGATTTGCCAAACAAAAACAAACATCAAAAATTACATAAAAGCAAAAACAAAAAAACACAAAAACAAACATCGGTAAAGAAATCAATTGGGATTGGTTTGCAGGTTTGGTTCCAAAACGCAAGAGCCAAATTCAGAAGGAACCTTTTGCGGCAGGAGAATGGGGGTGTCGATAAAGCTGATGGCACGTCACTTCCGGCACCGCCCTCAGCAGACAGCGGCGCTCTCACTCCACCCGGCACTGCGACCACTTTAACAGACCTGACCAATCCCACTATCACTGTAGTGACATCAGTGACCTCTAACTTGGACAGCCACGAATCCGGAAGCCCCTCACAAACTACCTTAACGAACCTTTTCTAACATTTGAGTTTTTTTTATTCTTACTCTTCTTCTTTATTATTATTATTATTATTTTCAAGACTTTTTTTTAAACAAACCCACAAAATATTTGGGAAAATAAACAGCTTGGTGTGTAGCATCTGCAGCCACTTGGCAAATGAGTTTGCAGTAACATGTCTCTATTATAAATGAACATATTTTGTCTATAAATTGTATTCAGATTTTTTTTAACTCATCAGAAAATTGAAGGGAAGATTATGAATCATTCTAATAAGTGCCTCTTAAAATTGTATGTTACTTATTTCCAGATTCTTGAAAAAAAAAAGAGCTTTATCACAAAGGACAGAAAATTATTTTCCCACTTGGATAATTACATTAAGGCTCAGTTTAATTAAAACCAACAGGTTGCTGCTCTGTGATTGTATCTGCACTCACGGTGTTTCAGAGTCCTAATTCCCATTTTATTTTTATAAGACATTTTAAAATTTTGTATTATTCATCACACCTGAACAAATCAAGCTAGTAACTGGAATAAAGAAGCATTTTCAGTCCCAATGCTTTTTATAGTATAAACATTAGTTATGAGCTTGACCCTGCTTGAGCAGCAAACATTCCTACTGAAGTCAATAATCCCAATCCTGCAAGCCCTTCACCTATACAGAATGTCTTCTGACACCAATGGAAAGTGCACCAATGGAAAGTGGATGGAGTATTTGAATGGTTAGACGAATGGCAATAATGTGTGAGTAAGGACAAGAAGACTGGGCCATTGGCCTGTGAATTTGTTCATACCCAATGCCCTGATCCTGCAGACAGATTCTAGAGTGGCCTTACTTATGTGAGGAGCCTTATTGAAGTATCTGCCAGAAAACTTTACTCATGTGAGGAGCCTCATTGACATCAGTGTGACTGCTAACACGAGTAAGGGTACCTGACTATTGGCAGGATGAAGCCCTAAGCCTGAATGCTTCAATATAATCATTATTGCATAGATACATTTTCATTTTTATGTCTCTGTCAAATTGATTTGGATCTTAAAAGAAATAAAGACAATTAAGTCTCTCTCTCTATATATATTATGGCTTTGATTCTGCACTGATAAAACCAGTGGGAGAGTTGGCCAGTGACTTCCCATGAGCATAGGATTAACTTCCAAAAGCCTATAATGATACTTAGGTCATTTTTTATTAGTATTTTTTTCAGGGAAGATGGAAATAAGCAAAATATAATTTATTAAGATGTTTAAGGAAACTGGTTTTAATACATTTCCATTGCTATTTTGAATTTTACTTATATGTTTCATGAGACTGCATCAGACATTTTGTTCAATATATGACAAATAATCTTTAATATTTCTAATATATTTTAGGTTTTTTTTTAAATTTTTGTATAAAAGAAAAAGGGTAGAGAAAACTCTTATGAAATTGGGAATTGACAGTGGATAGTTTGAAGCAGATAAACTCAGAAGCCAGGTGGATGCTGATCTGAATACATTTCCTAGTTTACAATAGCAATTTTTCTTTTTCTTAATTTTATTTAAGCTAAAAGTCTGAATGGTCTGGGCAGTGGTGAATGTTCATTTGTATCCTTTTATTGTAGTTCAACATCAATTAGATTGTGGAGAGTCTCAGACACAAACAAACAAAAATAACAGTCAAGATCTATGTCTTGCTTTTAGTGGATTGTTAAGAATAACTTTGCACATATATCCCACTTTCTAGACCCCATGAAGTCTCTTTTTTGGTGGTCGAAGTGGCTATTTAATATATTTTAAAGGTGTCCTTTTTGGCTGTATAAATGTGTGGTTACATATTGACAGTTCACTGCCCACATTAAAGTGCATTATTGTAATTTTTGCTCAGGGTTTTTAGAAAATTAGCACAGAAAAGTAGCTTATTTTTTAAAAAAAGATGATGGAAGAGATGTTAACACTGTAATAGAGGAAAGGTGTGTTTGCCATTATATATTTAGCAAGTATGGTTATCATCTTCTCTGGATATTAAATCTTGACTTTTCCTATTTCTATTACCTTATGGGCATTTACCACTAACCAGACCAAACAACCTTGGTAAGGCTGAGATCTTTATTAATACACTTTTACAGGTAAAAATATTGATACTTATAAATTTTGTTCTTTGACAGAACAATATATGGTACTATAGATCTACTTTATTAAGTAGACTAATTAAAACTCAGTTCTACTATGTGCCTTATGATATAACTTGGGAGTAAGTTTGTGAAAAATCAGGATATATGTGTTGTTTGTTAAATTAACTGTTTTAAGCCCTTTTGACACCTCACTAGTTTTGTACTGTTTTACCTCTTATTTCTGAAACTCTTTTTATGGTGTATCCTGTTAGAGGGGACAAACATGTCATAGAAAGCAGTTGTGCACTCTTTCAGATATAGTTGATAAATTCAATAATCTTATATATTGAGCTTCGTGTTTATAGTACAGTAAGTGGTCTAGCAAAATTGTCCATGTTTCTTTGTTTATTGATAAATGCATTGTATAGAAACTATTTCCCCTAAATATTTATGGACCAAACAATTGTGATATATCCTATTAAATTTGTGTGAATAAAACCATTTTGAATCTAAAGAGTTTTATTTCCCATCAGTTATTATTTTTTTTTTTAATTTAAAGTCTACCTGTACCAGTGTGTCTCTTTGCTTTTACAGTATGTGTGAATCATTGGTGTTAAACATGGTAACACAGCCTTATAAATACTTTAAAGTCCAGTTTCTTTTTGGGCTTTTGCTTTCTTCATATGAAATATACATGCGATTGCTGGTGCAACTTAGGTTTTAGTTTTCAAAATTCTTTTTTCCTTTATTTTGCTTTTGAACATGAAAAGTAATGCCCCACTGATTTGATATTGCAACCCTGTCTTAGGATTCTAAAAATCAGAAAACTAGCAGCTAAAGTAATTGCATGAAAAATATAACCTAAATAATTATGATGAAATGAATCAAGATTTAATGCTAGGTATATTAAACACAAATTAGAATTGCAGACCCCTAAAAGCCAGGTTGCTCTGTAGTTTAATAAATTGTCACTATGATTTCTTTCAGGGAGAACAAATCTTGGGGCATTACAGCCAAACATCCCGACGTTTGAAAATTCCCTAAAGTATTAAAAGAAGGGGAAAAGTTTGATCGGAAATCCACTGCAGTGAAGACAAAGACAATATTAGGTTATGATAATCATACATTTAAAAATCTATTGAGCCAAAAAAAAGACTTGATGTCATTTCCTGAATGTTAACAAAACATATGTTATTTTATGATGTCTGATTAACAGAACGGAAGGCTTCAAAATTGTATGGTATTAAAACAAATTTAGAGAAACTGTGTATAAAACCAGAGCAACCTGGCAACAATCTACCCGGCCCATATTTGAAGGCAATTTTTCTTTAAAAAAAAGTCACATTTGTCAAGCACAAGTACTTGTAAAATAAAATCTGAATGCATTCATTCCACTTGCTTGCTAATGTGTATTAGTCATATCTGTTAAATGGATTTTTGTAAATTCTAAGAAAGCTTTTCATTCATTTAAGATCATAGGGATCAAAACCCAGTAATTTTAGTATTATTGTTTCTGACTTTTTTTTAAATGAAACAAAAAAATCTGCATGCACTTTTCCATCTGTCACTTATAGTGTACATTTCTGTATGATGAATTTCTCTTTGATGTTTCTTGTACAATAGCTTTCATTAATAAACATTTTATTTGATGCAAATATAGTTAACTTTATGTAAACACATATCTAACTGTTTAAATTAATTTAGACTTACCTTTTTGAAAAGAAGCAGTACAGTACAATTCCAAAATGTTATAAATAGAAATCATAAGGAGGTGGCAATACTGTTGCACTCTCTAACATTTATTTTGGAGTTTTAATTTTTTCATGTTTATATTCACTGCATACAGTTGACATGTTTAAAAAAAAATACTATCAGCCTCAAAAATTAAATAACACCCAAATCTCCCTCCATATAAGCATATGCAGTACAGCATGTAAAACCCTCAATGATATTTAGAATACCAGCATATAATTTGTGGTTCCCTGAGATGTTTACATAGTCACTATGCAAGGAGCAAATTTGTTTAACTAGTAAGAAAACTTTGTCCTAAGGAAGAGCTGATCTTTGCCCAGTCCAAATCACAGATGATTTTTACAAGCCAACAAGCAAGTGTAACAATAATCAATTCTTTTTAGTGACAAGGTTTTGTAATTGTTAAAAAAAAGACTATTTGCAGAAAGATTTTTTTAAAAAAAAGCTATATTCCTATTTAACTGTGTAGCCAAAGCATATGTTAAACAAATTAACATAAAAAGTCTTGCCAGAAAATCTTTTCATTAAGATGACATTTTTATTATATACAGATGAACCCTATGTAAACGATGTAACTTTTATGAATACTGACAGACATTAAATATTTCACTTACGTGTATTCTCAGCATTTTGAATGTTTTCTTAAACTCTCTCAGTTTCTGAGCGCTAAAAAGCAAGCCAAAGATACCCAGACCATATAGTTATGAGCAGTGTAACATGAAGTCAGACACAGATTACTTTAATAATTTCAAAACCTGTAAATAGAGTGGTCAAGCTACAGTAAAAAAGTTATCATTTACTAGCGGCAATTATGGGGAGTATTGTTTAAATAACATTTTTTACAGTGTGTTGTAAAATACTATTGAAAAAGTTAGCACAGAGGCCTTAATTCAAATCAGCTTGATCAGAAATTTAAGTATACTGTGAAAATCTTAAACTGAGCCTTATGTGTTTGTGTAAAAGCAAATAAAGGTAGGAAAACAGTTACAGTTATTCATATTACATCACCCTATGGTGTTCTTCTGCTGTGCTTATAAAAATAATGCCATTATGACCTCTAAGAAATTGATCTAATAATTAAGGAACTTGCTGGTGGGGCGGGGAGGGGTGGAGAGGGAGGGGGGATCCATTTATCTAATGTAAATCTTGTATAAAACAATGTGTTCATTATCTGTAGTAAATGGACAGATACCTTGCTTTTCTTTAATTCTTAGAGATGTACTTCTGTTAGAAATCATGCCCTCTATGCTGCTGATTTAAATAGGGGGAAATGGCATGAACTAAAAGCTTCTGGGGAAAGTCTAATCTTACAGGATAGAAAAGCAGGCTGGAAGGGACCTAGATATCAATAGCAAAACTCCCTGGTTTGGGCCTGATTCTTCTTCTTGATCCATACTGAACTATTATCTATTTCAGTGAAAGTTCTTCACCCCCCTGCTATGATTGCTTTTTTTCTTTAACCTAGTTGGATTTGTTCCTAACATGAAGGTACTGTAATTGGCTAACAGAGAAAAAAAGGGTGAGCAAGTTAAAAGTCTTGGGAGTATAATTGCAAAGAAGAAACGATGGAATCCAAAGCATATATGTGTTCAGAACATACGAAAAAGACTTGGGGTCTTACTGTAGTTCCCAGTAGCGAAATGGCTACACTAGAAGCATCTTTATCATTGCATGGTACTCCCTGGCACCTCTGTTCTCAACAGAGAAGCCAGTGCACCCATCCTGAAAAATTTTACTCGGAATTACTTGTTGGAGAAACAACTTGCAGGATCAGGTGAAATGACTGAAGATCAGATCCACAGCTCAAGACAGTCAATGGGATTTTTTCCTTCTCATTCTTGTAACTATAGTTCAGGCCCACAGAGATTCAATTACTATCTTGCCCTTAAAAACATTCCTTCCAGAATGAGACTACAAGATATAGGACAGCCAATGCTGTTCTGCCTGGAGTACTTCACTCTTCCAAGATGCTAATCCAAGCATCTGGCACAAACATTAAATTGACTTTAAAAATATATTTCCTTCCCCAGACCAAGTACAAGGCACAGATTATACTGCCGGAATTTCCAGAAGCTACTACAATTCTGCAAAACGTATTCAATTATTTTGCAATGCTGAGCAATATTCTGGGTTTCTTATTTGGCACAGACCTATTCAGATGTGTACCTATACAGTATACATACTCTTAGTCTTGAGACATGCAGACACTTTCATAGTTAAGTCCTTTGCACCTCCAGAAAAGCTTCTTACAGTTACACACAATAACCACATAAGTTTTAATGCTAATGTTATGGGTTTCTCTTAAAACTACTCTTTCCTTCTGAGTAGATTTTACTCTAAGTATCTGTACTTTGTGTGTTTTTCATTTATTTTTACCAAGAACTACAATGACCTGAAGCATTTTTGTAGAGCATTTAGCCAGCTCTTCTTTGCAATGTCTAGCAATGTATTACAGTCTTTGAGGGTAGGGTTTGTTCATTACTGAAAGGGAATATTCCATTCCACTAATGAATGTTACCAGTGGACAGTTTGGAAGTAGACTCAATACTAACTTACATTAATTCAATTTGTATGAGAAACAATGGGCCCTTCGTTGCATTCAGTTTTGGGTCAAGTGTTTCTGGGCTTGAGGTTCCTAGTAGAACCATCTTGTAATATCTGGTATTAGCCACTGCCGGAAGCAGGATGCCAAATTTGTGGTCCAGTAGTCTGAGCGCTGTGGCAAATTTTGTGGTCTCTGTTTTGTAATTTTTTCAAATTGCATAGAAATAGGAAAAAAAAAATATAAACAATGATATATAAATACATATACATTACTGGGAAATAAAAGTTAACTCTGCTTTCCCATAATTTAGTGGGGATTTCTGTCTGGAAGGATGTACAGCATTTTGAGTCTGCAAGGCTGCTGTAGTGGAAGTGCCCAGTTCACTTCACCTGGCAAGTTTGCTTCCTAGCCCCACATACCCTTTCCTCTTTCAGCATTATAAGTAGAGTGTACTTTCCTCAATGTTTAGCGCATAGCTTGGTGATTAGGGTACTTTATTGAGACCTGGGAGATGCATGTTTAAGATCTCTTTTGGTGGTGGGAGCCTAGAACCTGGGTTTCCCACTCCCAAGACAAAAGTTCTGACCCCTAGCCTATTGGGCTAAAAGGGGAGGGCGATTTCTATGGCACACAGTTGCTAGTCATGGTTTTGTTTTGTTTTTTGCAACATTTCTGGGATATGCATTGAAGTTACATGCCTAGCTGGGTGGAATATGATCAAACCAAATTGTGAGTGGCCAGAGCAGGTCCATCTGAACATGCTAAATTTAGCTGCATATGTTATTTACCCACCAAAAAAGGAGCTGGATTTGAGTATATGTGACTGCTGGTACATAATGTGCTGATGCTGTTTTGTAGCTCTTAAAATGGTACAGTTGAGGTATCAGCATGTTTTCTTGAAGATATTTTATAGCTGCTAGACCAGTCTATGTGTATAATTACTACCTTCACTAACCAAATTGTCTCAATTTTTTCTTCTGCAGTTGATCAAAGTTATTCCTAATAGATAAATACATCAATTCATTCTTCAATTTAACTTATCGTTAGGTACTTATTTGGCACCCATCATCATAGTACTTAAGTGCTTCACAAACACTGATTTAAAAGCAATGCTTTCACTTTGGATCTAAACGTACAAGAACTTTGCGTGAGAAATTGCTGCAAAAGTCAATGGGAGTTTAAAGACTAGGGGACTGTAAGAATGAGGCCCTACATGAGTGATGTTCACATAGGGAGTCCTTTTTGTTTCATTGTATTAAGTACTTATTTAAAATAGCAACACGGAAGTTTCAATAAGTTCCATCTGGAGAACTCAGGTGTTTGGTTGGTTCTCTAAAGTTTATCCAAAGTGTTTGAACTTGGTGCATCTACAGAATGAAACCATGAAATCTTAAGCTTTCTGACTTGATTTTCTGGGACTTCC
>NW_017728907.1:5573409-5588662 GCF_001723895.1 Crocodylus porosus | reverse complement strand
TGCTTCAGGTCTGGTCTTTTGAAGCAGAATATCCTTTTAGTGCCTTTTCAGGTTCTGAAAGAAAACCAAAAGCGATGAGCTGCCTGATAATGGTGAATAAATAAAATAGGGAATAATAGAAATAAAATACTGTCCAAATAGATTTACATCAGATCCAGTTTTAGAAACGAATGAAGGTTTTTGAGAATGGGAAGTTTATAGGAGCAGCAGGGAATACTTATTTTTCTTTCTCAAAACAGATTTCCTGATAACTGTTTATACAGGTTTCTCCTCTACTGCCATGAACATCTTGCTATAATTCTACATAAATTCAGTTTTCTTATCCTCAGACTGGAAATAAGTTAGCTTTTCCCTTTTCTTTAAGTACCTTTTTGAGTTTCTTTGAACTTTTTGTGCCTCTGTACCTTTTTAGCATATGGACACCTAAGCTGTGTCCTGTTTCTTAGATGTAGATATACTGTTGTGTCTCAGGGCACTAAGGTGTGCCTACTCCTTCAAATGCAGAGGCAGCTATCTAGGGAGCCCTGAGAGTTGGCAGGGCTCCACGGCTGCAGGTTGCCTTGGCAGCAGGCTAATCAGGGTATTAGCTGGTACCTGTACCCAGTCAGCTGATGGGAAGGAGACAAGGTCCTGGGCACATAAGCCCCAGGGCTGGGGCTGGCAGGGTGTTAGTTCTGTGTCAGCAGCCAGGGGGAAGGTGCTTTTGCAGAACTGCTGCTTTGAGATGCTTGGTTGCTATTCTGCGGCTGGTAAGACTAATGGGCTCTAGGAGCTCCTAAAGTATCTGAGGCTAGGAGGAACACATTGTTAGGGGGGAAGGTTGCCTCCTTTAAGGAGCAGTTTGACCGCCAATGTTGTTGTTGTTATGTTATCACCAAGGGGCTTGTATTTATGCTGTTATTTGAATCTGGTGGACCAGGATGAGGCTATTTGGGGAGGAGGTGGCTTCATTAGGGCTGAAGTGAGCCCAGTACCAGTGAGGGCACAACAATGGGGCTGCAGCAAGCCCAGTGCCAGAGGGTGCTGCTACAGGGGGTGAAGGACCCCCCATGCCAGTGGGTGAGCTAGACTGTGGCCTCATCAAAAGGGACAGTGTTTAAGTACAACCTGTAAGGCATAGGATGTGGTAAAGGGGTGGTTTTAGAGCCATGCATCTAGCCCATAAGGCTTAGGGTATCTTGAGATGCACTGACTTTACAGCAGAGTCTAGTGGGGGTCAGCAGGACTGTGACCACCCAAACTTGTGAGCAGCCTCCCAACTTATTATTTCAACCAGCAAGACGTGGCAGGAGAGATTGGAAGGTGCCCACAGGGTGGAGCAGGCATGGCCACGGAGCCCTAGGATCATCACAGCCATCCCTTTGGGACCCCATCTTGTGACATGTTGTAAGACAGACTTGCTTGTAAGAGACATCTGTTAACATCTTAGAACTGATTACTTTTGTCTTGGCTGTTCTGCTCAGCAAACTTTTCTCAAATCTCTTGTTGCATGAGGAAAGGCACGGTTAGGATGGCATATAATTTTATATAACAGGGAATTAAGACCTCTCAAGTTCTACTCTTGGCTCTGCTATGGCCTAACTGTGGCTTTTGGCAAGCTATATATCCCCTTTGCCTCATTTTCCCCATCTGTAAGATAGGGACAAGAATTACTGTACTTAGCTCAAAGAACTGTTGTGAGAAATAATATATAGTAGGCCAAGGCCAGGTTCTTTCTATATGAGTAAAGTTCAACATGCCTTCTTATATAATTTATATATATTTAATACATGCCTATCTAGAATGGAAAGTACAGTACAAATGTAGAAAGACAAACAGGATTCGACTCAACATAGAGTGATTCGAATGTGTGAAGGATTACATAAATGCTAAGTATTATTACCAACCCAAGTGCTTTATAAAATATATTCTAATAGAAATATTTGCTGTGATTTATTCTTCACCAGCTGTATGGGTGTTTTCTGGTATTTTTACATCTGGTCTGACTAATATCCCAAAGCATCCAGCTTTCTTTGAATTTCAATATATCTCTGTTTGCCTTTGGAAGGCAGAGTATTGTTTATCATGATGTGTGTCATTGCCTTGAAATGTGTTTGAAAGTAAAGGATATCCCAGCATCTCATGTACTCTATTTTTTTCCACATTACTAGTGCAACTAGGCACAGTTATGATTTCCAGAATAGCTTTAGAGTGAATCCTGCTTCCAATTTTTTAAGCAGGAGTAATTGTTTCAATCCTGATTTCACTGAGAGGAGTGTGAATCTTTCCTGCCATTTCAGGCACACACTGCTTTACAGTTGCAATATAACCTCTGAAAAAGTGGTAACTCCAAAGAGATTCAGGCTGCAACTATGGCTTCATTAAAGAGGCTGAATGTAACTTGGCTCTTTTGCAACTAAAAAAGAAAATATAGCTCCAAGCTTCACTGCTAATGAGAATGTTGCTGACAGTATTGATTAAATGGAGTATGTATTTGAAACTAACAGTTTAAAATAGCTTCTTTTGAAAATCTTGAAAAATGTCTTTGGGTACCCTTCTTCCTGCCAGCAAAATAGCATTACAACACACAATGTGAAAGACATGGTATTGTTGACTTTGGTTCATGCAGGAGGGAGTATTCAAAGGAAGTTGTGAAACAAAAAAGATACAGTTATTTTAAGATGGTTCTCTTAAAGAATATGAAGGAGAAAAAAAATAAGGGTGCCAGGATATTTTTGTCACTGACATCTAATCCCATGGATCTCAATTTCAAAGTAAAAGGAAATTTCAGGATTTGGTAAAAGTATTCTTCTTTTCGTCTGGTCCATTTCTTATCTAATTTCTAGCAGGGATCGCAAAGAAACAGAAAAGTAGGTTTCTAAAAGTTACCATTAGTGGTAGATGTGTGATAGTACTAGCAGACCTTTATCTGGTTCACTAAATAAAAAATGGTTAGGTCTTCAACTGAAATTAATCAATACTTATCTACCAAGCCAGTAGAGCTGTGCCAGTTTACCTCAATTGTGGGTCCTGGCAAACATTTAGAATGTAAACACAATTAGATGTGTGTTGCCTGAAATAAGGGCCTTGTTAAGCAATACCTTGGTTGTAAGTAGCTGGGTTTTGTAAGCACACCACTATCTTAGAAAAGTTAGCTAGATTTTTAATGATTGTTTTGTTTTGGGAATTAAGGAAAAAATTAGTTGCTATCTGAAATTGTTTCTAGCAACTCTTCAAGGACCTCTGCCATAAAGAACTAAAATGGCTCAACTTCTTAGCAAAATAGAGTCAAGGACACTGCATTATAATTCCTTGCTTGCCTTTTGAGACAGTCACGAGATGCTAGAGCTCAGCCAGGTACCTGTCATATTCCTTATCTCAGTTTTTATGATGCATGATTATTTACAGTGTACATGGTGTTTTGCCATTGCTCATTCTGAGATAAGGGAGACCAGCATTTGGCTTCACTTCCATCTTTGGTAATCTTTCCATTTTTTTTACATATGCAGCTGTGGCTTGTTGACAAATCATCATTATGGGCTCAAATGGATGCACTGTATACAAATAATCGAGTAGAAGAAATGCAGGTAAATGAAGCTTTTACAAGTGCCAACATGTTGCAGCATGATAAATATTAGTTTCTACTCAAGTAAGATATTCTTTATTTTCAAAAACATTTAAAGGCAATGATGAGTAAGATTTCCTCAGCCACTTCCAATACTATGAAAATGTTTTCAGAGTTCCACCCTCAGAACAGATTACAATTCATCCTTAAGCTTTGAGAATGTATCCTCTTGTCAGAGGGAAGAAGGGAACAGTTATGGGAAGGTCAGAAAAAGGAAATGGAATAATATAAAGTGGCAAATAGTTGCAGAACAATAACTTTAGGTCTGAGGTGGAATATCTCCTATTCAAATGGTTATTTCCCTAAAAGGCATGAGGGAGAAAAGTTCTGGTACAAGAGAACCTGTATATCCATGTAAACTTGTCTCTAAAAAGAATAATGGGAGGGCTGAGAAACTGGGTAGTTGGGGCAGGGGGAGGGGGGAGGGAAGGTTGGCTATTTTTGGGGGGAGAAAAATAAATAATAATGCTAATTCTAAACCAAAACCCCATGTCTTAACACCCTCATCTTTGAAAAATGTTTGGACGGGGAGACTCATCTGTCTGGTCATCTTTGTGGAATCTGGATCCAGACTTGACCTTTACATTTTGTGTCTCTCTCATAATAGTACTAATTTAAGTCTAATACTACATTTAAGTCTGAGGCTAGTTACCTTAATAGTTGGTAAGCATTTTTAAAACTGGTTATAAATTATGGTAATTGTTATTTGTAGTATTATGTCAGTCATTAAATGCTGGTTATTGGCTAAAGCAGGGCAAACTTAGTTTTACATTAAAAAAAAAACAAACCCACCGAAAATGTTGTTTCAATTATTAAATAATTGTTCAAATTCTGGTCAGAAGATCAGGACTTACAGCTTAATCATGAGGGCACTTTTGTGGGAGATGGGACAAATGGATTTGGTGTTCCTTAGGCAGAAGAGAACCTGGGTGTCTCTGTGTTCTAGCAGCTGAGCTGATGAAAAAAGGAGCCTGCTGCTGGTAGCTTTGTAAATCCAGACCTTTGCAACCTCTGCTTTACTTGCAAGTGCTTGAAATGAGCCACTTTATTTTGGGTCACGTTTTATATTGAGAAAAATGAAACATCTGGGGATTTCTTTGCGTGATTAAAGAAAAAAGAGTTTTAGATCCAGTTCAACCTGAACAAAAACAAAATGAAACAATTATTTATATTACCTTAATAGCAAATTTTGGCCAGTATCAAACATTTTCATATGTATTTATTAAAAGCTTTTGTTAGTTACTATTTTTTCTCCTGTTTAAAAAGCTACTGCAGCTACCCAGTCCAGGAACAGAATCAGCAATGTATGACTCGAGTGACCAGTCACATAATATAGAACGTGTGATCTGGTGTGTGAACAGAACTAGAGACTGAACTGTAATCAAATAAAATCCAATAAATATTTAGTAACATTTCTGAACTAACAGTTAATTTTGCAAATGATCTGCAAATGTAATAATGGATAATTTGTATTGGTTGCAACATGCAATTCAACCAGTTTTCCCCCTGTCTTAGCATTATCCAATCTCTCCTCACAGGAGAACATTTTCAACTGACTTAGAAAGGATCTTGACATGTTCTGTTGCTCACAGCATTCTTTGGTATGCTAACATTTTCTCTGTTGCATGCTGCAAGCATGTTCTCTCTCAAAGACGACTGACATGTTGTTTTCTGAATGTCAGTCAGGCATAAGGTGGCCCAAGCCCGGAATATGTTAAATGCATTAAAAAAGTTCAAATACTAGCCTTAACTGACAAAAGCAAGAAAATTTTGAGGTGAAGTTTTCTTTTTTACTCTTAATTTCTCCTGCTCTGATGGGATGTTGTAGAAATCTCAGTGTGTTAGCTTCTAGAGTTTCATAGCACAATGCTAATGGACAGCGAGGGTAGTATGAGAAATAAACCTGAGTTCAACTTCTATTCTTCTTTCATATACACATGCGTATTCACTGGGTGCATTCACATGTGCTATCAGCACAGCAATAAACTCTGGGGCAGAGTTTATTGCTCTCGGGTACTGCATTTACACACGCACAGGGGACCACAGCAAATTGAGCCAGGTCAGAGTGTTCCTGGCTGGGAGGGGGCCCTGGAAGTCAGGCTGGGACTGGTCTGACCAACTCATCATTCTGTGGAGGGGCTGGCTGGGACACAAGGGTGCTCCATTGTAGGGCTAGCTGGAAGGCAGCCCTTGCATTGAAGCACCCTTGTGCCCCACTCAGCCCCATCAGCATCTACACATGCACTGCTACACACTAAATGATGCTGTAGGATTAACCTATGATGGACTTAATCAGTTTCTTGCTGCTGAATAGGGCTGCACATGTAAATGCTGAGATTTTACTGCAGAGATAATTAAGCGGCTCCACAGTAAACATTTTGTACAGATGCACTCCCTAAGCTCCTGATGCAACTGACACTTGGGCAAAAGTTTCACTCTTATGAGTATCCCCCTTTAAATAATTTTCAGTGAGATTACTCTGAAGGCTGAATTTGTCTCTGCATAAGGGTTTGAAGAAGCAAGGCTTAACATAATGGCTCATTTACATTCACTACTAGTAACAGATCCCAATGTGCATCATGTCTAAAGTAGGAAAGCACGCCTTTCTCTGGCAGTTACTGTTATGTTTTTTGGGGGTTTTTTTGTTTGTTTTTTAAAACAACATCTATTTTAAGCTGCTCAGAAGTTGGAAATAATCCAGGAGGTAGATGGGTTAGTGGCCAAGTATGGTGAAAATAGGCAAAAGGAGCCAAGATAAATGGATTTAATCACATACATGTCACCATCACAGGTGGTAAATGTAATGCACATATATTATTTTGGGAAACGTGCAAATTTCTAGGCTTTTGGAATGTAGATGTGGGGATTCTTCTACTCTGCCAAATTTATGATTTTTTAAAAAAAAATCCAAATAACTTTGACGTACAATTTACAGGCATCAAAATACACATGAGTGAGAGAGTTGAGGGAAAAGTTACTGAAAGCAAAAATGAATTTCTTAATTCTTAATGCCAATATGGTAGGAAAAAAGAGCTTAGTTTTTAAAGGTCTTAGATTTGAAAAAGGGTTGCAATTTCTGAATGGGTGGGAGGGAAACAGTTTTGCCAATTTTTGAAGCATGGGGCAGGAGTATGTGTGGAAAAATCCTGTCTAAATATCTGGATGATTTTGATCTAGGTGTCAAACATTTCTTGGAGGAATAAGGTATTTCATGCTCCCTCCACTAACGTAACAATGCACAGGCAAGCGTTTCTAAAGGGAAGCAGAATCCCATAATCCACTCAGAAGCCTGACAGTAACATTTTAAAACAACAATTCCTTCCTTTTTACAGGTCACCATCAGCAGGACGATGGTTTGCCCAGTGTGTAAATCCCCTTTGTGGTGATTGTCAATTGATTCCAACTATAAAATGTGGTGAGAATAATCATGCTGCTAGTACACATGCTGGTATCCGCATCACTGCTTTCCTGCTCGACCTTGATGCTGACATGTGTCAGAATGGAGGCTACCATTTCCTCTCTGGCTAATAGGACACTGTGTCCTAGGGTGATTTTTTTTTTCACCTGTAGTGCTAATGCCAGTCCTGTTCATAAAGAGAATTTCTTCTTCAAATCCTCTAAGGGGGCTTCTCCCCCCCCCGCCTTTTATTATAGGGGGGCTTCACCTCTGGGTTATTGACCACTTACTCATGTCAGAGTGAGAACACTGGTTTCATCATAAGTGGGTTGGGCTTTTTTTTGTTTTTTGTTTTTTGCTATTTCTCTCTTTTCATTGTGTTCTCTATGGGTTAAATTCACTTGACTGCTTAAACCCTGTGTGAGGGACACATAATGCTTAGGGCTGACTGAATTTTGATCTTATATGATGATGTGTCACAGGAGACAAGCAACATGGTAGGAAACTGGTCAATCAGATGCTCCAGAAGAATTGCCCCAGACAAAAGCAGTGTAGAGGCCCCTGTGAAGTGTTCCATAACCCAGGGACACAGAAATACATCTTGTTTTCCAGCATGAAAACTCCTTTTTGTGGCAAATATCATTTGATTCCAGCTTGTGATCTAACTCGCACTGGGAGGCTAATCCATTGGTTTCAATCAAGTTAAGCCCAGATGCAAATCAAGAAAATTTGAAGAGAAATAGGCCCAAAGATTCAAAGCTGAGTTTTTCCTATAATCCTTGTTGTTGTCTGTACCCTTATTGTTCATGACATGTTGTTAGGGAGAAAAGAATAAGATCACAGGAGAGCACTCTGTTTACTTTTAGCCACATTCAGGCAATGAATGGAATGAAATCAATATAGCTTGTAGCAGACCTTGTGATCTGTGTCCTGTTAAAAGGTTGTCAACAGGCATTAACAAAACACCTATGTATTTCTTTTTAAGAGCAAGCAGTGTCAGCAGTGTTGTCAGTAAACCTTTGAGGATCCTTGCCTACCTATAGGCATTTTTCTGCTTTAATCATAGAATACATATCAGCATTAATATGGCATTTGTGAGGGTGACATTCTGCATATGGGCACTGGGGCACAGGGAATCTGAAGCTTAAAATCAACCCAGAATATTGAATATTCTAGTTCATTATTCCAAGCACTGTCATTTGTACCACTGTACTCTAATTAACACATTTACATGACTAGATTATTGACTATGAAGGTGGATACCACAATAAATAAGGGTTATCATATGATACACCCTACATGGATAACACATGTACCGTAAATTGCCATCCTATTCTATACTGGCATTCATTTAGGCAGTCATTTCATCAGGTCTGAGTTTTGATATCATTTGATTCCTCTCCTCATACCTCCCCCATCCTTAAGTATATCATCACCTACATAATTTTGCTCAATCTTATGGGAAATGGGAACAAAGCCAAAACTTCTGATGTGATTAAGCATATGTCTCACTCAGGAAACAACAATGTACCCATATCTATAGCAAAATGGGGTAGTTCAAACTTCCCACTGTCAAATGTTTGTCATTGTTTATACATCTCAAAGCACTGATGAATACTGCAAAAGTGCAACTTATTTCTACACCAGATAGTGAAACTAAGAGAAGTTGAATGACTAGATTGAGGTAGTGGGCTATGACTTGCAGCTTAAAGGAAATTAGTTAACTCTTGAGTCGAAGACTTATTTGCTGTCAGTCCTTAAGGTAAACAATTATTATCCTAGTTTTGGATATGGAGGCTGCTAAAACTCACTGAAGGCATATTTGAGCCGTACCAAAAATTATAGTAATTAATTTCTATTTCTGTCCTGATGCTTGGAAGAGTAGAGAGCATGGCATGGAAAAGGCAAGATGAACAGATCTCCCTTTCTCCTTACTCTTTCTCCCAAAGTCCAGGGACAGAGACAGATTTTTACAGTAGCTAAATATAAAAGCAAGTAGAGGTAGTGTTTGACCTAAACATTTTCCAGAGAGAGAAACTGGTTTAAAAAAGCAAGTGAGAGAATGTACTACCATAGCAGTTTTGAAGCTCTGTTGTATGGGATGGACCAGTAGTCTAAGGATGAGTTTTGAGATACTTACTGTTCCTGAAACACCAACTTGGTTCAGACTTTCATCTTGAACGCAAATATACCAAGTCTATTGCTTGGATTGTTCAGACCAGGGTTTGAAACCAAAGCTTTGTTGACTTTAAGTTGATGTTGTGTGATGTATTTGGTAACAGTGGGTGCATCTATACAAGATGCTTATTGTGCAGTAGCTTAGTAACACAGCACACTAGCGTGCCGGGCAAAACCCATGCTAATATGCTACTGCACAGTAATCATCACAGAAAAAATGTGCACCAGTTTTGTGCAATAACCATAATTACCATGCATTTAGTTAGTACTTCATTAAGCAAGTACTAGATTAAATGTGTAGTAACTACTGTGCATTAATAAATATATAAGCGTGCCCAGTGGGTATCATTTTTACGTTGGTTCCTTTCCCCATACTTTTCTGTGCAGACCAATTGAAAATGGAAATAGTGATCCATCTGTAGCAGCAAACATGTTCAGTGTGTAGGATGGACAGCACTTCTTTGTTCTTATTGAATATGTTATCTGTCAAAAATTGCTATGAAGTTAGAAGGGCCCAAGAAGAAATGTAATAATTCTCTGACTTCCCTATAGCAGCTGAGTGCTTTACAAATGTTAATTTTATTTTTACAGTACTCCTCATCTCAGAGGAATGATATCTCCATCTAAAAGATGGGAAACTGAGGCACAGAGATATTTAGGTCAAAAGTGTACACTAACTTGGATACCCAATTTGAAAAGCCTATGGCTTGAATTGCTAGGTGCTCTGCAAAATGTAAAACCCTGTTCTCTGATAGTCAGCTTTTATTTCAGGTATGAGTGAAAAATTTTCAGAACACAATCAAAAGTCTTTATCATTGGTTTGACTGTTGATTTGCCAACATCAAACTGATTACCCAGGGACCTCTGGCAATGGGAAGCAGTTAGCTTCCAGTCAGTAACAAAAACCTACTTGTGTGCCAGGAAGACTTGCCTCAGGCCTTTGATCTAGGGCTTGGGGGTGGAATAAGTTTTTCATATAGGCTCATGAAGGTCTGCTTCCCACGGAGATCTGGAATTACTGCTCATCATAGCATGTCTGCAACATAATATAATCCCGTAAATCTATGATAGTTCTCCTACTCCAGAAATGTCACTGTAGATGTGAGGTTAGGTGCAATGGCGGCTTGCATAAAGGTGGCCATTACTGTTATGTATGCTTCAGAATACATACTGCAGTATCCGTTGCTGTTCTCAGCATCTCTGTACATCTGCCCTTGTGCCACTATCATGGAAAGCAGTTCCCCTCGATCCATGGTTATTTTTTACCATTACAAACACACTCCACTGTGGCTGGATATCTGCAATGACTCCTGCCCTTAGGGCCCTTGAGGAAAGACAAAAGCTGTTTGCAGATTCATTTTTAGCAGGGCTCTCCCCTGAATGCTGCCAGGTCAACTGGCATACATCCCCCTAGTGGCTAGGATGCACCTGGCTGCCTATTTCAACTCCCTAATCTGGCTTCCTTCTCTCCTGCCTGCCACATCCTGGTGTTATAATTGAGATATTGTTTCAGGATGCTGCCTTTAGGTAACCAAAGCCTAGGCTGCAGGTGCTTTGCTTCCCCCTACACAGGTCTGACAGGGCAGTGCTGGGATCCACCCCTCTCTTCCCCTCGCCCCTTCTCTGTCTGTGCGCAGGGCTTGTCCCTTGTTGGGCTCCAGCCCAGCCCTTAATTTAATCAGAGCCCTGAGCCATCTGGACTCTGACCCTCTCCCAGGCCTTCTGTCCAAAGAGGGACTTTCACCTGCCTCCCTCTCCAAAACCAACAATAGTAGCGGAAAAGCAGATATAGAAAAACCACAAAGAAAATTGCAGGATACTAGGTACTCTGTTCTGCAACCTCCATAACTCCCCTCACAGCCATATACACATGGCCACCAGGCAGCCTGGAATGCAGCTCCCATAGGTAAGTGGAGGGGTAGGGTGGGGTGGGGGCATAAGGTCCACATAGGGAGGGAGGGAGTTGGGCAGGGCTGGGGCTGCTGCCCAGCCGGGCAGTGTGTGGGGCCTGCAGTCTGCCTCAGAGCTTTGTCTACCGAGGAGAGGGGTAGGACCAGCCTGTTCTTTGGAGCAGATGGCCCAGCCCAGGGCTGCAAAGCATCTGGGATGTTTGGGGACCCTGGTTTAATTTAAAACTAGGAAGATGGCTGGGACAGACATTGTATAAACTGGTTTGACCAAAATTGGTTAAGTCTGATACTACATTCAACTAGGCTTATTTAAAACCAGTTTCAGCCATTTTGAAACTGGTTTATGTTCTGTTACAGGTTTAAACCATTTTCTGATCATTTAAACTAGTTTATGTGTAATGTCTGTCCCTAGCCTTAGAGTTCTTTGAGGGTGTCAATAAGCGAGTGGATCAGGGCAATCCAGTTGACATAATATATTTGGACTTCCAAAAGCTTTTGACAAGGTCTCTCATTAGAAGCTCTAAATTACTTGGGTAATAGCAGGACTACAGGGAATGTCCACTCAAGGATTAGAAATTGGCTCCATGATAGAATGGAAATAAATGGTCAGTTTTCAGGATGGAAAGAAGTAAACAGCAGGGTTCCCCAGGGGTCTGTGTTGGGTCCAGTGCTGCTGAATAGATTCATAACTGATGTGGAAAAGGGGGTGAGTAGTAAAGTGGCCAAACTTGCCAATGATGCATAATTATTCAAAGTTGCAAAGACCAAGGCAAACTGTGAGGAACTACAGAAGGATCTGGTATGATTGAATGAATGGGAAACTAAAAGCAGATAAATTTAATAAATCTAAAGTGATGCATATGAGTAAAAATAACACAAACTGTATCTATACTATGATGAGCTCTACATTAGCTGTTACCACACTAGAAAGTCCTAGGAGTCAATGTGGACAGTTCACTAAAAACATCAGCTCAGCACTCAGCAGCCATCAAAAAGGCAGACAAAATGTTATGGATTATTGAGAAAAGAATTGTAAACACAATGGAAAGTATCAGTATGCCCATGAATCCATGGTGAGTCTATACCTTGAGTACGATGCCCAGTTCTGGTTTCAATACCTTGAAAAGGATATAGAAGAACAAAAGAAGATGCAGAAAAGAGCAACAAGGATGAGCAGTGATATAGAGGGGCTTCCATATGAGGAGGCACTAAAGAGGCTAGATCTAGTCAGTTTAGAAAAGAAACTGTTGAGGGGGGACAGGATAAGGGTTTACAAAATACTAAATGACGAAGAGAAAGTAAATGGGGATTTATCATTTGCTTTCTCACAATACAGAAACTAGGGGTCATAAAACTAAGTAGGTTGTAAATTTAAAACTAACAAAAGAAAGTGTTTTCAGACAGCATGCAATTAAAATGTGTAACTCATTGCCACCAGATGTTATGGAAGCTGACTGTTTAACTATATTAAAAAAGGGTTGGACAAATTCTTGGAGGAAAGGGGCATCAGTAATTACTTAGTATGGAAGTTAGGGGTACAGCCTTGGAATCAATTTCCTAGGCCCTAAATGCTGAAGGCTGCAAGTGGGAGAAGAACAGTGGAAAATCCCTAGTCCTCCTGTTCACTGTCCCTTTCAGCATCCACTCTTTCCCACTGAGTGACACAAGATACTGGGCAAAATGAACCTATGGACTGAGCCCGTAAATGACAAGTCTCATGCTCTATTCTTGCTTCACCTCACTCCTAACTATTCTTTGTTTATCTGGAATCCCCAATCCCTGACCTTCAGCCTGATCTGGTCTATGAACATGGACATCGTTTTGGATTACAAATATGACTCTGACTACTTGGTTTTGACATCTTTGGCACAGCCTTGGTAGCTATCTGGATTCACCATAGGAGTCATGTACTTAGCTAACCCCACACTACATAAGATCTCATCCTTAAAATTGACTTCTTCCTCTACATGGTTGTAGCTGCTGGAAGAGCAGTATACTTGCATTCATTCTAGACCTCTCACCCAGCATCTACTCTGGCATTTCCTCCCCACTAAATCAGCTCTTGGTACTAGTGTCCCCTTTACCACTTCTACTTGCATTACTGACACTTGAGAAGGTAAGGGTTATTGGAGTCAGTGTTCCTGCCTGGTTTCAAGTATCCATTGGTGAGCTGCCTTGGTGTGTGCCCCAGAAGTTGGCCACGATATGAGTATCAGCACCCTCTGAATGAGCCCATGGTTACCCTGGGACAAGGCCTGAGACTCATGTGCCATGACTTCGATGATATCTTCAGTGGTGGGGTCCCCCTCAGAGGATTTAGATTGGCTGTGACCCTCGGCGGGTCTCCATGGGGCTCTGCCTCCCCTACACCACATCCATGTGCCAGCCTCTATGATGTCTCTTGAAGTTCACCAGGCTCACTCTCTATCACCTCTTTCTTGCCAGGTTGCTTGAGGCCACCTGATGAACTTTTGGCTAGGTCTAGCTTTTGGTTGTCATCTAGCTGCCGCTCCTTCCTTTTAGAGTGCTACCTCTGCCCCTTCCCTTATTTCAGGGTCTTTCAGGGCACCCCTGCCCTTGTCTCAGAGCCTCTTGGGGCCAGTCCTTATCAAAGGGGTACCAAGGAAAACCCCTTTGTAAAAGAACAAACGCAGAGAAGAAGAGTTAAAAAAGAAAAAGAAAAAAGAAAAGGATTTCACCAGTGATCCAGAGCTGGGTCTGGTCTGCCCCTTTTCAGCTCATGTCCTCTTTCTTTTTTTCCTTATGGTCTTCATCATCCTTTGACATGGTTCGATGTTCTTGCCTCTGCTGGAGGCTTTTCTTGATTGCTCCAGCTCTGTGTTCCTCACTGCACACCAGCATTGTTCACATCCGGTGTGGGAAGCGCCCTCAGCGTGCATCCCCTGTGGTGCTCTCTTGGTGTTTCCTTCAGTGACGACTTTTATCATCCACAGGCAGTGTCTGGTGATGACATCACTGGCCTGTGCCAGTTTGACCCAGAAGTAGGCATGGCTTATGGAAGCAGGCGACGGCTGTTTGGAGCTGGTGCGGCGTGTCCA
Source organism: Crocodylus porosus (assembly GCF_001723895.1). Classification (NCBI taxonomy): domain Eukaryota; kingdom Metazoa; phylum Chordata; order Crocodylia; family Crocodylidae; genus Crocodylus; species Crocodylus porosus. The sequence goes on along the minus strand of NW_017728907.1, from coordinate 5,574,514 downwards.
CTCCCTCACCTCCTGAAACGGGTAAGCTTGCCCTGGTCTCAGGGCTTTTTATGCCTGGGTAGGCTGTCCAATTCCCCATCCCACTACCGGGGGAGGTCCTCCTTCTCCCAGTGACTATCTTCCTGGGACAGTCAAGTACAGGCAACCCCCGCTTAACACTGTTTTGCTTAGCGCTATTTCGCTATAATGCTCGTTTTGCACTGATACCTGATTCTACTTAGCACTCAGTGGGTTTTCTTATAATGCTCACAGTCACCATCTTCGTTCATCAAAAACTTTGAGTTTCGCTTAACGCTATTTCCGCTTAATGCTGTGTTTTTCAGGAACCAATTAAAGAGTGCAAAGAGGGAGTTGCCTGTATTTAAGTCCCTGCTGTAAGAGCAGATGGGGGGGATGTAGGCTGTCAGTCTGATTGGATCATGCTAAATCAGGGGTTTACCAGAGCAGAAGCCAAGGTCAAAGGTGGGTGTCGATCCTAATCCAGGTTAGAAAGCTGAAGGTCAAATGAACTCATGGTTTAGGGCAGGTAGTTGATTAAGACTGGTAACGCCAAGACAGGAACAGGAGGTTTCAAGCTAGAGACCCAGAACAGAGTCAGGTTTTGACATTGCAAGCAGGTCTAGTCTATTTTCCAGACACCCCACTATCTGGTCTGAGCTTATATAGGCCACTGGACATCCTTTCTGTCCTGAGGGAGGACTCTGATACACTGATTACTTCTAAATAAGGCCTGGAACTATATCCACCTCAGCAGGGCCTCTGCTCCTTACACCTGCCCCAACACGACTGTTTACTCTGTCAACTTGTCCCTGTTCCAAGCCTGTATCTTTCCCCCTGGTTCCTTGTTCCAGTCACATTCTCTTCTCTTGGCCAGGCTCAGCTTCCACATCCCAGTCCATAACTGCTTCTCTTACAAACTCCCTATTTCAAAGTTCTTGTCTAACTTTTAGCAACCCCTGTCCTCCATGCTTCTTTTCCTGCTTTCCCAAGACCCTTGCCCACCTGGACTCCATTACCTCCTCCTGCTATGTATCTGATCTGTCTCTTGCTTTTAGCTGCCCCTCCCATCCTTCAATATTCTTTGTCCTTGTCACGGATGGCTCCG
>NW_017728907.1:5547567-5572074 GCF_001723895.1 Crocodylus porosus | reverse complement strand
TTCAGCAGCCCTATTCCTCCTGCTAGTAGCAGGCACCCTGGTGCCCTGTTACACCTCTCTCCTTCCCGGGGCATCTCCTTAGGAGCGGGGCGCGGGAGTGCCCCGCGACAGTCCTCATTGGCTAATAGTCCAGATCTCCCTTGGTAGGTATTTGCCTAATTTCAGTAGTGCCCTTCTGTCTTCTCACCCTGATCTCTTTTTGAGAACAGTGCCAGACCTTGGCTCTTTATCAGGTCTGTTTCCCTTCTGCATCCCACGTCTTTCTCTCCATACCACTTACCCCTCAGCTTCTCAGCTTATCTCAGTTTCCCCTCCAATTTATTTATTTGCTTCCCATTTTCTTACTGTGCTAACTCCCAGTTTCCTTGCCCAGCTAATTATAGTCTCCCCTATTCCACCTCCAATATTCTTCCCCTTAATTGTTGCCAGTCTCTAGTTCAAACCTCTGCCTGCTATGTCCACTAGCTTCCATGTCTAAATCTATTTTTCTCACCCCACAGATCTGGTTCTTGTCTCCTTTGTCTTTAAAGTGGCTTTCTCATCCTCTATGCCTGGGCCCAGCAGAGGGGGCACTGAGAGCATGGGAGAGAAACTCCATCTCTCAATTAGTGATGGGAGTTGGCCTGGCCTGGCTTGAAAATGCAATCATGTTCAGCACCCTGAATGAACCATGTCCAAAGTGGGGAGAATCTCGGGGGAGTATTCCTAGGCTGTGATAATGTCCTGCTGTCACAGAAATTGTGAATTTTAATAAACTTTGTGACATCTTGCAAATCTGGCTGTAAAATACATCTAATTTGGTAGAATCTATTTCATATAAAAATGCATGCCATGTCATGCCCTGACATTGAATCAAATAAGTGGGTTTCTTACTTGGCAGGTTTGTAGTTTAGCTGTTGTAAGCTTGCAGCAAATACGCATCTATAGTAATATAGCTCAGTCAGTGAGATGTGTAGTGGAGCAAGGAAGCTGGAAAGTACTACTGAGGTGAAAACAAAATACAAAAAGGCTACAGCAAAAGTGGGATGTTTCATGAAAATAGAAGTTTGTAGCATTTCTATGCTTTTTAGGTGAAAAGTGCACTGCAACACACATCTTGTTGGCATAAATGGAACCTACAAACTGTTGAATCAGTAGAGGAAAGGTAGGTCAAGTTTGAAAACTGGTAAGCCAGCTATTTTCTGTTGAGACAAAAGGGCAAACGGATAACAGAAGCACGCAGCTGTAAAGAGGTTTTACGTAGTGCTAATGTTCTTAGACAACATTACTATGAAAATCTATTAGGAAAACTGTTTGAAAAAAACCTGGCATCATACCTTGTTCAGATCAACGGAGGGAAAAATATATACTTGCCTACCGAAGCTTGTGGAAGTCATACAAGTGTCCTGAAAGAACTGTTGAAAGATTGTTTTAGGTTTAGTCTTGCTGCAGATGAGACGATAGATGCTGAAGGCAACTAGTCTCAATATTGTGTAAGTGCTATGTTATTCTTTTACCTACGTTTAACAACTAAGGCAAGAGAGTCTGGAACTTAAATCTCTAGGCCACGCTTAGAAATTTGAACATCAAAATCAGTGAGTTACACAGTGGTAGGAACAAAGTTCTTTTACAAAATGACTTCTTTTGTTAATGGGACTGCTACATATATGCCAAAAAAATGGAAACAAAACTCTGAAAGGGCTATTCCTGAATGCAGTGAATGGTACTTGCCCAGTGCATCTGCTTAACTTTGACAAAAATGTCTGTAATTGTTAATGAACTCATTATCGGAATAAAATTGGCCTTTACTACATACTTTGTCTGCAAGGTCAGGACAGTTTCATCAATGCCCCTAGGCAAGGTGAGTGCAGTGAATATAAATGCAGTATCGCATTCAGAGATAATCAGAAGGTGGAACAGCTGGTTTTAAGCTGTCCATCTCTATGCCAGCCACTTCAAGTTTTATGTGGAATTGTTCTTGAAGATAAGTGTGAACAAAGTTACAGTTCAGCTGCTGAACTTGTAAGGCTTCCTTGTTGATCATCAAATATACACACACATTTCTACAGTTAACATCACTCTTGGAGCAAATACTAAAAAAACCCCAAACTCGTAAATGCATGGAGCTTTGTATTTTGATTAATTTGCTGCATTTTTTCAAGATGTACCAAATTTTAGATTCCAAATATTTCCAAACTTTAACTTGATGAGTATTTATGATGCATTTTGATGTTTGAAGATGGTGCTTTAGCCGGAGCTGAATTCAGTGGCTTTTAAACAGTCCTGTTTCTGCTATAAAGTAATTAAATACTGTTCAACTTCCATGGACTTTAAAGGTAATTTTCCAACACTGGTTGCTACTACCTTGAAAAAACTAATAGTGCCCAGTAACACTTAAGACAGTATTCTTCTTATAAAGATACCTTATGAGATGACAGTTGGGGAATCAAGTACAACAACATTACTATGCACATCATTTCACAACCAAGGAAAACTACAAGTACAAACCATCATTTTTCAGTAATCAGTGGGTTTAGTATTTTAGTATTGGGGGTATTAAAAAGAGATGCTTTATTATTTTGAAGCATCTATGCATGTTGTATAGGAAAAAAAACACAAAATGGAAAACAGTTTCCCCTGGTGCACATATCTCTGTGCAATGAAATTTACTAAAATTACTTGGCCTAAATTATAGCTTTAACCATAAGTTTAAGAAATCTCTATTGAACAGAGGTGATTTGTTGTTTGTTCAAGGCTCATCATTTTGCAAAATTTGGGTGTGATTTTTCTCCAAAGGGATACAGAAATGTCATCTTTGCCACCAGGGCTAGCCTCCACCTTCCACATTTCAAGTGGGTGCTTTGAGACCTTGAAATGTTAGCACTTTTTGATGAATCATTAACATGTAAACAATGCAGTTTCACTAGCTCTGTTTTCCGAAATACCTGAGCTCTTCTTGTATAAAAAGTTTCAATCCAATTGGTGAAAGCTTGGCAAAACTATAAGCAAGTGAAACTGGGTTCTTAGAGTAGGTGACAGCACAACCTTAACAATGTTTGTGCTATTATTATGATATTATACTTGTCAGAGGATATACTGTAATGGTTTGTTTTTTTTAAATGGCATTAATATGACATGATAGCAAAGTCTTCATTTTTTTTTAATCTCAGGAGCAACATATGCATTTATTTACTGAATCAATTGTTGGACATTAATGGATTTTCTTTTGGAATAGTACAGGAACTGAGTGTATTAAAATACATAGCTTGTTATTGAGCCAACCCTATGGGTTATTTTACTTTACATATCCTCCTTTACAGGAGTTCTACAAAAGAGATTTTTTTCTTTTTAATAGAATAATTGTGTGCATCAGAATCTGAAGCTCTAATTTCAAGCTGAGTCATTCCTCCTTTGGGGGTCTCTACTCTCTCTAGCTGCACTTACCCACCCAGACGTTTTTGTAAAACCATGTCTTATTGTTAAAAGGATAAGTCTTTTCCACTCTTTTTGGGAACTAATCTTGTTCCAACCAATAGCAATGTCAAAGGCAAAACTATCTTTGACTTAACTGAGAATTAAGGATTGGGCTCTTTCTGTTTAAAGGGCCCAACTGAAAGGGTTGAATTCACTTTATTGGGATTTAAGGCCACTGAATAACTTGCAAAATTGGACGCAAACCAGTAGAGGAAATGCATAAAATCAGTTTTATAGGCTAAGTTAAATATATGACACATTCCTATTGCTATACTAAAATGGTATGCTTCAGTTGATGAAGACCTCTCCCTGAGAAAGCAGAGTGAGAAGCTCTTTTGAAAATGGTGGTGGTTCTTCTCTCTTTATCTCATTTAAAAAAACATTCTTTGGAATTATTCTATTGAATCATAGAAAGCATTTGTAGTCTTATTAGAACCTTTGCACCCTACCACAATATTACTTTTAAGTCATGATGGTGTGGGTTTAGAAGATGGGAAGCTTTTATGGCAGTAATATGTTTAGATGGTAAGAATGACTATCTTACATATTTCCCCTTCGTTAACATCTTGTTACCCACTTTAATGCCTAACTATAGCATATGTTGCACTGCTGAATTAAACATAAGTTTAGAACATGTTTAGAAGGTGTAATAATTTATGACCATTATAATAAATAAGGCAAAACTACAGTTGCTATCTGCTATCTGCAAACAGGCAGTACAGCACACTCAGCTCTAGCAAGAACAGACCTTACCATTTCATTGCTCATTAGAACTAAAGTTTCTTTGCCACTAGAGGGTAAGAAAACTACAAACCAATAAAGAACAGGTACCATCTACTATATCACTCCCACAGACAGCACAGTCCCAAGCTATCGTACCTAAGTACACAAGAGTCAGAAGTACACACATTATCCTTGTTGTTTATAATTATGGTGGGGAGAGGAGGGAATGGGAGAGACCCTGACACAAGCTACTATCAAGTATTGAAAAACTCTTCAGTTTGCATTGGTCTCAAATGTTAGAAGTATACAGCTTTTAGGGAACTAGGAAAGTAATTATGTGATATGGTACTGCAGATGAACGAACTTTGTGTACTAGAATGTAGACAGTTACTTGGTTTCCTTTTCAGATGTGAAAATGGAGATCCTGGAGTCCCCTGTGAAGTACAGTAAAAAAAAGAAATGCTGCCATGGACTAAAGACCTGAGTCAATGTCCTGCTCTCAAGAAGAATCAATTCTCTCAAAAATCATAGCATCATCTGGGCAACAGGGGTCCCCTTTCACAATTCAGAATCTGTCCAACTATTATGTTTGTGTGAAGCTTCGGTCCCTGATTCAATTCGATAAATGAATCTCCAAATCTGAATCAAATCTGAATCAGAGGACCCTTTAATCTCTCTGAATCAAATCAGAATCCTCCAAATTGATTTGGACGTAGACACAGCTTTAAATGTTTTTTCTACATACCTCCTAGGTAGCGGGGGCTCGTGAGTGCTGAGATGGTGGGATGCATGGAGTGCCCCACAGAAATGCAGGGGGGAGGGAGGGGGGACCTCTCCAGCACTCTTGGCAGCAGACCTAGAAGTGGATCAAAAGCACTTCCAGTCCACTTTTGGGTCTGCCAGGGAGCATGCTGGGGAGCACGCCAGGGGGCTCCCCTCACACCACCCCAGCTCAGTGACTGGTACCTCTTGGATCTGGGAGGGGGCACCCCGGGGTACCCGTGCAGCCGATTGCTGAGCCAGGGAGGCACAGATGGGCCCCCCAGTGCACTCCCTGGCAGACCCAGAAGTGGACTGGAAGTACTTCCGGTTCACTTCCGGGTTTGCCACTGAGAATGTGGAAGGCCCTCCCCGCACTCCTGGAGGACGCTTCATCCACCCCAGCATCGCAGCATTCATGAGCCACACGTGCTATCTCAAGGTACGTAGAAAAAACTTTTAAAGCTGTGTCTATGTCTGAATTGCTGATTCTCTGAATCAGCATCAAATCTTCAGATTCAGCTGAATCAAACTGGGGACAGTGATCTGAATCAACAAGTCGAATCACTGTCCCTGATTCAGGCCAAATCCGAATCCAAATTGAATAGGGCCCGCTTTGCAAACCCGTACCAGCTATCTCTCTTATTGCTGCTGATACCACATAGCCTGCCTTGGCAGAGTGTTCCATTGTGTAGCTGTTCTTGTAGTTAAAAGAGTTTTTCTTTGAACTTAAATTTCTGTGCTGCAGACAGATCATCTCTCCTGGACAAATGGGGACAGACCCTTCTTTATTAAGTCTCATTATGTATTTGCAGAAGTTTAGATGTCTTGGATCTCTTTCTAGAAACAAACATGCTCAGCTCCCTTAACTATTTCTCATTTTTCAATGCTTTTTTATCTTTTCAGTGCTACATATTTGAAGTGTTAGTGTTTTTCAGATCCTGAAGTTTTAGCAGGAACTTACGTTCTTATTAATATCTCTTTATTGTTATGACATCCAGCTTGTCTTCAGTTTCTTGACTAAACATTTTAAAAATCAGCTGTGCTTGATGTCCTAAACAGGCTTTTTGGAAGGTCTTTTTCTCAAAAGGCTTCTATAAACCAGAGATAATATGCTATTCACACTTTCAATTGATAAAAGCTACACTTAAAACAGATTGTACAAATCAATGGACTATTTTTTCCAGGAACTGTTTCCTGATTTAAAACAAAATTCAAGTCCCAAAAGGCATCGTAACATCAAGTAACTTCATCTTTTGTTTGTTCTTCCAAAACCCCCTGAAGAATTCCATCCTTAAATATGGTTTTGACAGTGAGTGTGCCTATTTTTCTGTTGACACTTCAGATTTCTGAGGGCTCAAATTAAATTTCCCATTTTAGGAAGACAGACTTTGATACTGAAGTTCTACAATAGTGCAAGTGGAGATTCAGAAGAAGCAAAAATAGCAGAGGCAGAGGGTTCACTTTTTTGCAGTGATAAAAGCAGAAGGAAAATAAAAGGAGAAAATGTTTTCCTCATATCTGCCACTCCAGTCCATTGCCTGAAAGAGCCTGGTAATTTACTTGTTCCCTATTAAAATAATTCTTGCCATGCTTGTGTATTAGAAAGTGTTTCTTATGATGTGTAAGTGACTGAGTGCAATAGGGGACCCTGCCCTGTTGTTGCAAGTGTGATAAATGGAGGACTGCAAACTCTTGAGTGGCTGAGGCAGGCTATGGGCTATATAAGCCCTGCACCAGAGGCAGAGGGGGCAGTCTGACTTGTAGGAGCTCACTGCTGGGTGCAGAGAAATAGTGTGGGGAACTGGAGACTGAGTTTGGCTGTGCCAACTGAAGGAGCTCCCTTGGCCGAGTGGAGAAGCAATAGGTGAGACTAGGACCGGCGAGTAGATCTACGATGGACCAAGCTGAGAGAAGCCAGAAGAACTGAGTAGAAACCTGGGGAGAGTGGAAAGAAAGCACTGTGGGTTTTGCTTTCAGTTGCTGTTTAGGCTGAGGCATGGAAATGGCTAAAGGGGAGGAAAAGAGGTCCCTGAGGATGCCCTGTGGAGGGGCTTAAATTATATCTGAATTGATGAATCACAGAGACCCTGTGAACCATGACTAGGCTGTCACATCCTGAGAGATGGTGCAGGACAGGACACCCAGAATCACCATTCAGGTTCTCTGGAGGCAACCTCCCACAGTTAATAATAACAAAGATGTAGCAGGCAAGGACCCGGTGGTACCCAGAGTGGAAGGGGTAGGATTAGAGGGGCCCAGGGAGACCCTCCCACTGCACTTCCCACTGCAAGTGGCAGATCAGGGTGCACTGACAGAAGTAGCGCATTCAGTTTTGTCCATTTAAGCAATTACCCCTTCCCACCCTCTAAGATAATAGTTTAAATTTGTTTTTTCACTGACAAAGTGACCTTTGGGGAAATGCATTAGTGGTTGGCTTGGAAAACTGAATATTGATTTCATATTTTATTTTTCCTGTAAATGTTTTAGGCCTTGAGTTAGGCATCTGCTTTAATTTAAAGCATGAATTCAAGTAATCCCATTCAAGTAAATGATACTTAAGTATAGACTCGCCTAAACAGGATGATTAAACACATTCAGTTTTTGGTTATGTTAGTGTGGTGGTCCAGGAAAGAAGTATGCCTTGCACTCAAATCTTGTCTATCTAAATCTAACCCAACCCTGCAGTTAGTCCACTAAAAGAGATCACCCACAAAACTCTTTGCCTCTTATTCACTTTTTGTTAGTTTCTACAACCATTTGCTCATATTCCAAGCACAGTATTTGTAGAGCTATAGCAAAACAAAATCTGTATAATTATTTTTTTCATTTTTAAGATCATTTAAATCATCTTGTCTTAGGGCAGTGAATACTCACTCTCCTTTACTTGTCAAAGAACTTGTTTGAATCTAAACAAAATATGACACTAACTTTTGTTTGTATTAAGCATCTGGCCTCTTTCTGTGGGTAGATTTCTTTTTAGGGTGCTAAATAGTGTAGGGGTAATAGAACAGTATGAGGCAGTGTATATCTTTTTCACCAAATGATCAAGCTCTTTTAAACATTGATTTTTTTAAAATGGATATATAATATACAGATTTAATTATCACTGAAATATTATTTTACTGCTTGGAATTTCAGATTGAAAAACACTATTCCAAAAAAAGTAGAGCATGTTTGCTAAGCTAATTACAGCACTGAGACAAACTTAGCATTTGAATTAAAGGGTACTAAGAGTCTTCCCTTCCCACACATTTAATTTCTCTTTTTCTTTTTTTGCCATGCAGGAGACCCAGGTTTGATTCCCCAGGTCTGATGCACATATAACTACAGCCACTGAGGCACTGCATGTCTGGACACAATCTGGCCTTTGTTCTCTGTCTCCAATGGTTTAAAGTGGGGATAGAAGGTCTGGGCAGCCTCCACTCTTCCAAACTCCTGCCTAAGTGTATGCGTCCAAGGCCCTGGTGACCACTCATGCATATACCATGATCCACAAAGATCAATGTTTGCCTCATGGGTGACTGGTGCCACCTTAGCTGGGGGGGCACATGCCCCCACAGTGACCAGTCAGTGACTGGGGACAGTCCCCCCACAGCAAAACTTACTGACCAGTGAGTGGCCACGGCACTTCCACCTGCCCCCCTCCCCCCAAATCATTGCCGAAGTGGGGAGAGTGGTGGTCAGGGGTGCACCAGTGTTCTCAGGGGGTGCACGTATACCCCCTATGCATTCCCTACTACTACTTCCCACCCTTTGTAGTGACCAAGTAACAGGGATTGCTCTGGGTGCAGCTTATTTAGTTAATTGAGGAGTGGAGTTAGGCTAGGCACTCTTATGAACAGGCAGTCCCTAGAAAACCATGGGAGCAGTGAACAGAGCAGCAAATGGAGAGGGAGTTGGCCTAGGGAGTTAGCCCAATTAGAGAACCAGGATGCACGTGTGTGCGCGTGTGCATGTAAGCATGTGGAAGGGTCGTGGTGTGGCCTGCAGGTTCTTGTGGTGCGTCTCTTCCCCCTGCCCCCTCTTTCTTGTTCTTTAATCCTTGCAGCGTAGGAGTTCTCCAGTGAGCAAATAAGGGACAAATGGAGACCAGGTCAGTGGTCATGACATGCATGGGATGCTCCATGTTTGTGTTCCTCCAAGAGGGTCAGGAGTACTTCATCTGCATCAGGCGTAAGCTGGAGTCTGCCTTGGAGGAAAAGATTCAAAGACTGGATGTGAGGGTTTCAGTTTGCTCAACAATGAGCAAATATTCTTGAAAGGATGCTGATATCAAGAGATGGGATCCATCTGATGAGCATCTTTGGGTGTCTCCTGACCAACTTACTAAGGGAGGCTTTATACTAGGTTCTATGGGAGCTGGTGATCAAAACTCTCTAGCAACATAGCACATAGTTCAAAGAGGAAAAGACCTGCAGAAGCAACTTACCTCTGGGAGAACTACAGGACTGCAATAAATAGCACACAGGGGAAGCGAGTAGGTCAAAATGCAAGATGTATCAGATGCATGCATACAAATTGGCTGACTTGCTTGACATTAAGATAGCCTTTAACACTAAGAGAGCTTTAATCTCAGCTAGCTGGGGAATGGGCAGACAGCCATTGGAGTAAGCCCAGGAAGTGACAAACACATAATCATCAGGTCAGGAAATACAATCAAACCCTAGCCCAAGGATAGGACTCTCTTAAGCATACAGAGAAGCCTAGGGCTTCTGATAGCAAGCTTATCTAGTTGTACGCAAGTGCCAGAAGCATGGGAAACAAGTGGGAGAAACTGACCCTTCTGCTAAGCAATAACAAACAACTGTAAGGTTGAGAACAGGCAGCCGTCACGTGTGGGCCAGCCCTGATGAGGTGGCCATTTTAGATCCAGGCTCTTAAGGCTAAGAAGCAGTCTATGGCAAGCAGCTGATAGAAAACACCCAGCTGAGCTGCTGCTCACAACACCTTGGAGGTAAGTGATGAACTGTGGGGAGGGCAGAAGTTTCTTAGGGGCCCAGTGAAGTCCAAGCCCCAGAGAGAAGGCTTTGGGCCTAAAAAAAACAAGACTGTGACAGGGACGGCCTAGGGGTGCCGTGAACTCCCCTAGCGCCCCCTACCTACCGTGCCAACTCGGGTCTAAATGCACCCTCTTTATCCTCACCCGCCACATCTTTGCTGGTAAATATTGTTAAAGGGAGGCTGCCTTTGTGCCCTCCTTGGCATGGTGCCTTGATGTATCGGGGCTCTGTCTAGTCGCCCGCCTGCGCCCTCGCAGGTGCCTCCTGGTTTTTCCCCGTGGCTCTCACAGCCTGCACCGGGGCCTTGCTCCGCGATTCCCCTGCCCGCACTGGGGCCTTGCCCCGCGATTGGGCTTAGGCAGCCTCGGCCTTACCTGGCCCCCAGGCCCCCTTCTCAGGTTCTATGGCCCACTGGGGCTTCTCACCTACACCCACACTGGGCTCCTCCCAATATTGCCCACACTGGGGCTGGGGTCAGGACACCCCAAAACACAGCGCCACTCTCTGGCACCAGGAACCCTCACCCCAGCTACTGGGGAGCTCCCATGAGGCCTCCTCCAACCCCTACAGCCTTGCCCGGTCCTCCGGTCTTATACAACAACAAAACAGAAAACTCCCACTCCTGGGTTCCAACATAAATTCCAAGCCAACCTGGCTATCCTTCACGCATATCCTTATCAGGGTTTCCTCTACCCAGTATCATCATGCTGACACTGCTCCGGCCATCAGGCTTCTCTGCTATGTTTTGCCCTGCTTGCTCCAACAGAGCTCCCTCTTCCTCTACTGCCAGGGATGCCATCATGAGGGGAACTGACTCTGGCCTCAGCCTCGCTGTTTATATAGGCCAGGCCCTACCCCCTTCCGGTCAGCTGACCAGACTGGTTGTCTCGGCAACCCACACCTGTGCTGCCCTGGTGATTGGCAGCTGAGCCCATATTACTGTTTATCAGTAGCAGGCACCTTAGTGCCCTGCTACAAAGACCCATCCTGGGAAAGGGTTTATAGTTGTGGGCCTACACAGAGGCAAGGCAAGCCCCTGATTTAGAAAAGGCAGGGGTGAGGCCTGGGGCTCAGGTGAGCCCAGTCGAGACTAGAGATACGTTTTTAAGATCTCTGGGACTCTGTAAGCCTAGTGTGAGATGGCTGTATGGTGAGGCCCAGAAGGGAGCCCTGCTGCCTAAGAAGGTCAGCTGCTGTGGTGCTGAGACCAGAGCACCCTGACTGGTCAATGCAAGAGGGCCAGGGCCAGAAGACCAAAGGGCAATGAAGCCCAATGTGAGGGGCAGGCCTGGGCCATGCTGAGCTATCTGGCACCCCGACTGGCCTGGAGGTGGGGCCAGAGCCTAAGGAGCCTGAAGGTCCCCTCAATGCAGGGGACATCACTATCTAGGAGAAGAAAGGCTCAGCAAGACAGCAGGCTGAAATGAAGGAGGCTGAAACTTAGCCTCTGGATGGAAGGTATCCAAGGAGGTGTCTGGAGTGTAGGGCCAGTGAGAGGCAGCTAGCAGCATCCCAGGAACAACAAGTAGCCTAGTAGGGATAAGACCAAGGCAGGTAGGCCTGCATTGGTCCTAGGTAAAACAGAAAACAGCACCCTGCTGGGGAAGGATGGCCTGGTGGGACTCCCTGTGGTAGGGGAGTTCCCCAGAAATGCCAGGCCAGTTGCTTCCCTAGTGAAAGGCAAGGAGGGGAGCCTTATCCCATATCCTGGGGGAATAGCAGATTTTAGGGGCAGGCACGGCAGTCAGGCATATCTCTGAACACCTGAGTCCAATGGGGTGCAAGACCCTGGAGGCCCTATTAAGGGGGAAGATAGAGTGGTTCCACTGAGGGGACAAGGAAGGGGCTAAGTATGTCTGCATGCTGCCTGAGTCACATAGGAGAGCAAGACCCTGTGTAGCCCTAGTGAGAGAAGGGGCAGTAATGTTGGTTTCAGGAAGGGGACCAGGAGTTGGTCCCAGTGAAGGGACGAAGGGGCCAGGTAAGTCAGTGTGACACCCGAGTCCCATAAGGGTGCAAGACACCAGTGGCCCCTGGAAAGGGGGACCAAAGGGCCCAGTGAAGGACTAGGGACAGAGTCAGCCCAGTGTAAGGCACAAGGCCAGTGCCACATAGAGTAGGGAAGCTCAAGTGACCTGAAGGGCTGCGTGTCCGCTGGTCAGAATGAATGTAGTAAAGCCCGATGGCCCAAGGGGGTCACTCAGGAAGCAAGGACAGGTTGAGAGTGGCCTTAGGTAAGGCAGTATTAAAGAGGGCTGGTGAGAGAGGGCAGAGTGTAAGAGTCTCCAGTGAGAGGGGGTGGTATGTAGGCAACCCAGTGAAGGGCAGAGTGCTATAGGTCCAGCATGGGACTGAGTTTGACTGAGCCTTAAGATGGATGTGTAATAATAATCTGGAAGACCCTAGTAAAAGGGCATAGATGGAAGGACCTAGCAAAAGGGCAGAAGTTGAAGCCCAGGAAGGGGGCAGTTTGGCCAAGGTAAATCTACAGACACCTGAGGGCCAGAGAACAAGACCTGGGTAAGTCCTCAGATGTGGTGAGGCTGATCTTGGATCAAAAGTTAAGAACCTTGAATAGCTGAATACACAGTGTGGTGGCATAGTGACAATAAGCTCCAGGGGGGGTGAGAGTCCCGGTGAGACCCTGGAGTATGGGTTACTGTAAGGCACTGTGCAATAGGGATGCCATCATGAGGCATGGGACACAATAAGAGGAGGCTGGAGTCATGTATAGTGTCCCCATGGCATAGGGGCATTAAAATGGGCAGCCTCCAGCATTTATATACCAGTGCTGGGAACAGCAAGTCATGGCAAGTGAGACTGGGAGGACTGCCCTATTTAGGCAGGCAGGCCAACATGAGACCTGGCCACAAGTTGGCCCTCTGTCACAATGATCTCATAGGGATAACAGAGACCTGGTAGAACTCCATCTATGACTGCACCACGGTATAGATGGCTATACCTTGTACAGGAGGGACTGTGTTGGGAGGAAGGGTGGGGGTGTGGTTCTCTATGTCAAGGAGCAGTATACTTCCCTACTAGCTGACACTGGCACCCAAGGAGGGCAACTCAAAACCCTCTGGGTTAGAATATGAGAATGTGGTGAAGGGGATATTACTGTAGGAGTCTCTTACAGACGTCCTAACCAGTAGGAAGAGCTTGACCATGAATCCTCTACGGAACTAACAGAGGCTGCGCACTCTCAGTACATGGTTGTCATGGGTGACTTCAATCACTCTGACCTCTCATCGGAAGAACATTCAGCTAAATCTGATCAGTTGTGCAGCTTTTCCACCTGCATTGATGAGCTCTATCTGACTCTAAGTCCACAGGCCGACAAGGGGTGAGGCATTACTAGATCTGGTTCTGGTCAAAGTGGATGATCTAGTGAGTGACCTGAGGATTGAAGGGAAGCTTGGTGACAGTGATCACAAGTTGATCACTTTCTCTATCCATCACAAAGCTGGCAAATCAGTCAGCAATGCAGAAATCCTCGACTTTAGCAAAGCTGACTTTCATAAACTCAGGAAGTTGGATGTTGAGGCCCTGAAAAATCGTGACCTGACAGGGAAGGGAGTCCAAGATGAGTGGTCGCTCCTTAAGGACACAATCCTAAAAGCACAAGGGAAGTACATTCCAGCCTGTTGGAAAGGTAGTAGAAGGGCTGGGCGACCCCACCCTTGGCTCAATAGGGAACTCATGGACCTCCGGAATCTGAAAAGAGAAGCCTATAAGTGTTGGAAGGTGGGAAATACCTCTAAGGAGGATTATGCATCGCTGGTCTGTACCTGTAGGGAGCAGACCAGAAAAGTCAAGGCTAAAACCAAGCTCAAACTGGCTACAGGAATCAAGGATAAAAAAAGTCCTTCTTCAGATATGTGCAAAGTCAAAGGAGAAATAAAGGCAACACTGGACTCCTGCTGAACCAAATGGGACAGCTGACATCCGACACCCAGGAAAAAGTTTATCTCCTTAATGATTACTTTGCATCATTTTTTCACCAGCCCAAGGGGATTACCCCGCCTGACAGGACACAGGATTACGAGGGCACTTATGACTACACACCTACGTTTGATGAGACCTTGAGAGGCTGGACATTTGTAAGTCAACAGGGCCTGATGAAATGCACCCAAGAGTGCTAAAAGAGTTAGCTGACATCATAGTGTGACTAATGGCAAGGATATTTGAGAACTTGTGGCACTTGGGAGAGGTTCCTGAAGATTTGGGGAGGGCCTGTGTGGTGCCTATCTTCAAGGAAGGAAGATCCAGGGAACTACAGACTAATCAGCTTGGCCTCAATCCCTGGAAAAATCATGGAAAATATTAAAGAATCCATCAATAACAGGCTAACAGAAGGCATCATCTTGAGAGACAGCTAACACAGCTTCATTATGGGTAGGTTGTGCCTGACCAACCTCATCTCCTTCTATATGAGCAGGTGACATGTCACCTGGACAGGGGTGGGGAGGCTGATGTCATTTACTTGGATTTCAAAAAAGCCTTTGATTTGGTCTTCCATGTTGTCCTCATGACAAAATTGGGGAACTGCGGCCTTGACAACCTTATGGTCCGATGTCTGCGGAACTGGCTCTGTGGTCAGACCCAGAGTTGATGGAACCAAGTCAACATGGCACATGGTGACCAGTGGCTTTCCTCAGTGTTCAGTACTCTGACCAGTACTCCTTTAACATACTCAAAATTACCTGGATTTGGGTGTGAGAAGCAGACTGGCTAAGTTTGCAGATGACACTAAATTATGGGGAAATGTGGTCACACTAGAGGCTGGGGATTCAGGCTGACTTGGACAGGCTCGCAAAGTGGGCAGATCAAAACCTGATGACTTTCAACATAGAGAAATGTAAGGTGCCCCACCTTGGCAGAAAGAACCCACATAATACCTATAGGCTTAGCAGTGTAAGACTCACTAGCACTATGACCAAAAGAGACTTGGGGGTTATGGTTGACCGCAAGATGAACATGAGCCACCAATGCGATGCTGCAGCCAGCAAAGCAAATAAAACCCTGGCTTGCATCTACCAATGCATCTCAAGCAAGACCAAATATGTCATCCTTCCACTTTATTTGGCCCTGGTGAGGCTACAGCTGGAGTACTGCTTCCAGTTCTGGGCTCCACACTTCAGAAAGGACATGAAGAAGCTTGAGAGAGTCCAGAGGAGAGTCACGTGGATGATCAGAGGTCAAGAGAGCAGGCCTTATGAGGACAGGCTGAGAGGCATAGGACACTTCAGCCTGGAAAAGTGTAGGCTCAGGGGGAGACTTGGTGGCAGCCTATAAGTATATCAGGGGTGTGCATCAGGATCTGGGAGAACATCAGGGCATCCCAAGGGAAGACAAGGTCCAATGGTCACAAACTGTGGGAAGACATTTTTAGACTGGATGCAAGGAAAAACGTCTTTACTGTCCGAGTCTCCAGAGTCTGGAATAGACTCCCCCCAGAAGTGTAGCAAGCATCTATGCTGGACACATTCAAGAAGTGTCTGGATGATGATCTTGCTGGGGTCATCTGATTCCAATTAATCTCTTGCCCTTTGGTGGTAGGGGGCAGGACCTGATGATCTCATAAGATCGCTTCCAGCCCTAATGTCTATGAAATACAAGAAGTACAGGGAATACACAAGATAAGCTGGGAGCTTTAGCCTGTGAAAAGAACTATGATCTGATTGGCATCATAGAGACCTTGTGGGACAGCTCCTACGCCTGGAATGTCAACACTGAGGGATACAATCTTTTCTAGAAGGACAGGGTTGGGAGAAAAGGCAGTGGTATTGCCTTCCTTGTATATCAAAAACTCATGCACCTCTTTCCTAGTTCAGGAGGAAGAAGATAGTAGAGTGGAATGCATTTGAGTGAAAATGAAAAGTGAAAGATGCAGCACCAATATAATGGTGGAAATTTATTATAGGTTACCTAATCAGGAAGAGGAGGTGGATGAGGCACTCTTCAAGCAGGTAGCAAATTTTTCCAAAAGCTATGAGATGGTACTGATGGGAGACTTCAATTTTCTGGACACTTGCTGGAAGAGCAAGGAAGCTAAAACATAAAATGTCAAGGTGGTTCCTAACTTGTAAGGAAAAAAACTTTCTGAAACAGAAAGTGAAGGACACAGCTGGGAGATCATCTCTCCTACATCTTGTCCAGAGGTAGAGGATATGAAGGAGATGGGTAACTTGGTAGGAAGTGATCACGATATGACATAATTCCAGATCCTGAGACAGGGAAAGCATGACCTCAGCAAAACTGAGATGCTAGATTCCATCTGACTCAATTAATATGCATGGTGTCATGGAAAGATAGATTGAAGGATAAAGGTGCCCAGGAGGGGTGGGAACTTCTAAAGGGCATGGTATCAGAAGTTCAACAACAGACATTTCTGACACAATGGAAGCATAAGAAGAATGGCAAAAGACCAAACTGGCTGCATAAGGAGCTGCTAGGATGTGCTAGGAGGTAAAAGATGTTTGCAGATGACATTGTGAAAAATGTCTTCGCTGCTAGTCTATTCCACTGGCTTGCTGTTCTGTCTATGGAAGTTGTGGACTCTCCATGACTGGAGGTGTTCAAGAAGAGGTTGGACAGCCACTAGCCAGGGATGATCTAGGAGCAGCTATGCTTGTATTGCGTTGGGTGTTAACCATGCTTCTGGTCTTTGCTAGTTGTTCCCCTTCCCATCCCACTCCAACTTCCTGCTGTGTGTCAGGGTATTTTTAAGCCTTCCTCAGAGGCACTGGGTGTTGGCAACACCCAAGGCTGGGGATTTTGACTGGGGTATGCCAATGCTCCCGATGGGACCAAAGCCAGGGGTTGCTAGCTAGAAGGTCTTTACCCTCTGCTCAGGGCCACAGCAATCATCATATTTGGGGTTTGGATGCAATTTTACCCTAAGGTCGGATTGGTATGGGCTGTGGGGCTTTTTTTTTTGCCGTCCTCTGTAGTGGAAGACATGGCCCTCTACCCAGCTTGCCTTGAGTATTTATTGGTATCTTGTGTCATGTCTGAGTTTTACCCATCGGTTAGAGTGCCAATGCCAGCAAAGCAAAAGACCATAATAACTTAGTAAGGATGCAGGCCATAAAGACCCCTCAGCACTAGTAGCCTTTATTTCTTTGCTAAAAGAAGCATTGCAGTTGGAGTTTGTTAAAAGTTTGTTCTCCACACTTAGAAGCTTGTTGTCTGCAATGATAAGTATTGCAGGTGCCAATCACAAGGTTGACCTTTTGAACCCACTGAGGGTAGCCAGATGAATAATGTATCTGGGTCAAATGAATAGGTATCTAGGTCGCTTGAATATGTATCTAGGTCACTAGTGTAAAAATGTAATTGGCGGTCAATAATTATTCACAATTGGCACGAGGTGATTGGTCATTGCTGACTATAAATAAAAGCAGATTCCCGCCATTAAGTGGAGAACTCCACGTGCACACCTTGGAGATATCATCAGCAGATTGGCCACCTGCAGACACCTTCTCCCCACCAGCCGTTCTTCATATGGCGTATCTTGTTCACAGTTCGTCTAATCGTTTCATCAAAGAGCTCTTGGAAGGTTGTTGGTCTATCGAAAGTGCATTTCCTTACATGAGCTGTTGACCAGTTCTGGGACTATTGAGTCGGGCAGCCACACCTATCCCGGGCTTCGACACCAGGGGTAGAAAGCAAGGGCTCGGCTCAAGAACCCTGTGAACCAACAGATCCCCTTTAGTTTGTTTTAAGTTCATGCACTGTAACTGAACAAAGCCAACTATCCTACCTATGCTATGACCATCGGTAGCGTAAGTACAATAAACCTTTCATACAACCAATATGCTTCAAGCCGCCTGACTCCTACTCGCCGCTACTCCCCACCTGTCTGGTCATCTATCCCTTCTGCGCCAAGCCGGTCGTGCCGACTCAGTTTCGCAGGTCAAGGGTACACCGGTTACGAGGTGCAACATCTTGTAGAAGCAGGATGTTAGTTGCTGATATTTCCTTGCTTTACCTGTGGCAAGTTAGGGTGTTAGGTCTGTGTTGTGTCAGGGTTGATGGTAGTCTTATGTAGGGTTTAGATTATGGATTGTATAGGATGGTTTGGATAGGGATGATTCTGCCTCAGGAAGTATCTTGGATTAGATGACCTGTGGAGGTCCCCTCCAGCCCTACTTTTTGTATTATTTCATATAGAAATGTACAGTATTTGGGATCTTCCAAGATCAGAAAGTAGAATTATTCCCTATCTATAATAAAACATAAGTTATGAAAAGGAACTATCATCTATCTTTCCTGCATGCTGTTTAACCCTTTTCACTAAAGCAAAATCTGAACATGCTTTAGCATCCTACTGTTCCCAGTGTCAAAAACCGGATTAAAGATAACTGCAAACAGTGGCTAGACTCAGGCTGAATTCACTGGGCTTGAGTCAGTCCCCTAATACCACTAGCAAAAATATATTTCAAGTGTTATCCAAGATTTGGTCTTAATTTACAGGGGGAACAAGGAAAGAACCCCACTTCTATTTCTAAGATTTTTCCTGTTGTCAACTGATAGAATCAAAGTGATCAAACCTGAAAGAGACCTAGGATGTCACCAATCTGAATCCTGACAATAGGTGCATGTAAAAAAAAGTGTTAGTGCTTGTATTGTGTTTTTACCTTTTTGGCATCAAGACATGACCATGCCTTGTGTTTTCCAACCTTCCCATCTTTCCCACCCATTTCTCCCTGCCCTTTGGTGGTTGGGTGATTTGAGGTTGTTTATAGCTAAACAACAAACCTTTGTCTTCTAAGGTAAATGCATCTGTAAATCCAAAATACATCCTTGGTTCTCCTTCTGGCAGCCAGCGTTTATAGCAAAAAAATGTTCAGTGTAGTACCTTATGTATTTCCCTATCCAGGTTAAACAGTTCAGCAGCAAGCACTGTCTTGTTGCTGTGGCTGCAAGGGTGGTTCTTCTCTTCCTCTTTCGAGGCCTTGAATATATGCTCAGAACAAAGCTAGTGCTATATTCTTACCTCAAGCCAATGTACTTCCTTGGTCCACAATCTGCTCTTTATTCTTCCAAAGGCTTCCTGCCTGCCATACCATCCTTCTCAAACTCTTCTTCACAGCACTTTTCCAAATTTCTTGAGGCATCATTCCAGTGTGGGTGTCTCCTCAGTAAAGACTTCTCTCCATTGCTCTTTATATATTTGAAGTTCATATGCACACTTGCTACTTGGGGAAAGTGAGGTCTATGGTATAACAGAAAATGGCTCTGAAATGTCATGAATCCCAGATGCTATTACCATTAACAGTCATTTATACAGCACATCAATTTATGCACTGATTTTTATAGTCAGGATCCAGTTCTCTTCACTCACTGGCGTAAGTCTGAGGACCGATCCTGATGCCAATAGACCACCAGTGGAACTTCTAAAACAACTCTACAGGCTTTCATGGAGCTACGCCAATTACAGACATCCAGCAGTGTAAACCTGACATAAGGAAGCGGAATCAAGATGACAGAACTTAACTGAACCTGCTGAAAGCAACAGCAAAGTTCCCATTACCTTTGAGGGGAGCAGAATAATCTCTCATAAGAGATATTCCAGGGCCCGCAGAGTGGCAGGCCTCCTTAAAGACCATGTCTACACCACTTCAATACTGCACAAGGAATCAGAAGATCAGGAAATGTGGGTCTTCTCCACATATGCTTCTTCCCAAAAGGGAAGAACAGAAGAACCTTTATGGGCACATGCCCAGTGCTGCACTAAATTAGTTGCATTACTTCCCTTTTGGGAGGTAGTATGCACGGAGTATCCCTCTGCAACACTCCCTAGCATGCTACTAAAGAGGTGTGCATGGGCATCTTTAATCTCTTTTTCCTGCAGCGAGTAGGAACTGCTAATATACCTGTTTTACGGATGGAGAAACTCCTAAGGCACAAGGACAGCAATCTACTTACCCATGGTCAAAAGGAAGTAACTGGTAGACAGAAGGTCTGGAATGCAAATTAAACCCAGATCTTCCAACTCCTAAGAATATTTAATTGAACAAATACAACTTTCTATCTTCATACCATCAATGTATACTAATCCCATCTTCCATCTAACAGAGTAACAGAAATAGGGATGCTCCTGGGTTTTCTAGGAGCGTTTCTTCAGGTTAGGCAGGTACTATTTTACCATAGAACTGTCAGTGTTTGGACTTTTGTTCTCCTTCCAGTCAAACATACCCCTTTATTACTCACAAAATCCAATCCATGCAGTATGTGCACAGGGGTATTCTTCAGGTCCACTGGGAGTGGATGGAGCTTGTAGACTTTTACTGTGTTTGTGCTCTTTCCCGTCTCTCTGTGTGACTTGGCCCCAAGCTTTAGCTGATCTGACATCCATTTCCACAGAAACATGAGTGGGGATGGCAGCTAGCAGCAGAGTAGTTAGTTCTCATGCCTACTCCAAATGTGGCTGTCAGATGAAAGCTGAAAGTGCTATGTTGAAAACAGCACCTCCAGATAGCCTATTATAGGTCTGAAAAATTAGGGAATAGGGATTGGGGGTGGGGGTGGGGATAACTACAACATCCTCTGCATGGAAAAAAAAACTTTCAGAAGAGGTTAATAGCAATTTTATAGTTATAAATGTACCGAAGATGCAATAGTATTTTCTCTGATATAAACATTTGAGCTTATTGTTCTGATGACACAGTATATGTTGCGCCCATTTTTCAAAATAAGTTGTTTTAAATATTGAACATACCACTGGGTAATCATATTTAACCAGCAGCTAAGAAAGGCCTCAGAAATCAGAGAGTCTGGAAAAGCAAAAAAGTAATGAATGAGATTAGTGGATCTCAGACACGACACTTTAAAAATAAAGAGTTGATTTTTATCAGATATAATGGGATGGGTGAAATGATCTGTTAGGGGTTCTCATGAGGCAACAGTACCACTGAACATGAAAGAAGCCAAACCTATTGTTCCCGGCCATGGAGAATTGCTTCAGAGTGGAACCGTCAAGACTTTCTGTTCCATAGGGTTCATCTCCCAATTCTCAGTCACAGTACTACCCAGTGCAAAGCATCCTCTCCAAATTCCAGTATTTCACCCACATCTTCCCTTTTAAACAAAACAATATTTATGCACATATCCACTCTTTCATCAAGTCTTTTGTCCCACATTTAGATTGTAAATTCTTTAGAGTACAGGCTGTGCTTTTGCTTTGTGGGTGTACTGCATGTATGACAATAGGTTCTCCATCCATGATGGAGGGTCCTACACAGTATGATGATATAAATAATACAACAAACCCCAGCCCACCAGCAAAAGCAGGATCAGAATTTGGCCCACTGCATGTTTAGCTTCATTGGCTCATATGTGAGGCACAGAACTGCAAAACCCCAAACTACCTCGCGCCTTTCTTCCCTTTTTCTACCGACTTTTCATGTTAACGTGTATAGATTCTGAAAGATGCTAGAGAGAGGAGGGAAGTTATGGAACAAAGGATCCATCCAGAACCATCAGGATTTTTGTTTTCTTCAGGTGCCAAAGAGCCCACTTGATCCAAAGATAATTTTGCTAGATAATTTTGTCTCAATAGCTGTGAGGGCGTGGGGCCTAGGAGCAGCTGTGAACTCCCTAGCGCCCCCTACCGTCATTCAAGGCTGAATTCAGCACCCTCAGATTCTCGCCCGCCATGACTTTGATCTTAAATGAGTTTTAAATGGGAGGCTGCCTTTATCTCCCTGGTGAACAGTACGTATGGTCCTGCCCCTACTCCACTATGGGGTACCTCTCTGCACCCCTCCCTTAAGGGGTATGCATGGGACGTTGTGCCGTCCCTTGCCCTCTGGTGCTCTCTCTAGTACCCCGGGCTCATCACCCGTCTGGCGCCCCTTGGGCGTGGCTCTCCCCCGGCGCCCTGTCGCCGGCGCCCCTTGGGCCTGGCTCTCCCCCGGCGCCGGCGCCCCTTGGGCCTGGCTCTGGGGCCTGAATCGCCCACCTCTGGGCTTTTGTGCCCTTCTCAGGGACTCTACCACGCCTCTCGCCCCTCTCGGGTCTCTGCCACCCTATCCGTGGCTGTTGGCCCCCTTCTGGGCCCATGCCTGTGCTTCTCGCACGCGCTCGCTGCCCCCTCTGGAGCCTTGCCCTCTCTAGGGCCCACGCCGCTCTCTCTGTGGCTGTTGCCCTGCCTCTGGGCCTGCGCCGCGCTCTCTGCACGCGCTCTCTGCCCCCCTCTGGGGCCTTGCCCTTTCTAGGGCCCACGCCGCGCTCCCTGCAGCGGTTGCCTTCCTACTGGGCCTATACCACGCTCCTCGCGCTTGGGGAGCAGGTGGCCGCAGCCGTGCCTGGCCCCCTTGACCCTTCTCTGGGTCCTTTGCCCCACTGGGCAAACACCGAGCTCCTCTCTGGCACAAACACTGTGCCTCTCTGGCGCAAACAATAGTGTCCCACTGGCACCATGCCCCTAGTGGGCACTGGGAACCCCCAGGCTACTGGGGAGCCCCCTGAGGCCTCCTCACTCCCCTACAGCCTCACCCGGTCCTCCGGTGTAACTATAACCAAAGTGCCAGCCACCTGGCTTCAACATAAAACACAGAGCCTCCTGCTCATAACATAAACACGGAGCCCCCCCCCAGGGCCTCCAACCATACCTCTCGTCAAGGTGCTCTCATCCCCGGCATCATCGCAGCCAGTCAGCAGTACAATGCTGCCACTACCAATTCAGGCCACTCAGCTCAACCACAGAACTCCTGCTCCTGCAGCTGCCAGAAGGGAACGGCTACTGGGTCCAGGCCTGAGCTGTTATAAAGGGCCCGGCCCTGCCCCCTTCCGGTCACCTGACCGGCTGGTTGTCCTAGCAACCTGCAGCTGCACTGCCCTGTTGATTGGCAGCTCTGTCAATCAGCACTTTAGCTGCCCTGGTGACTGACAGCTCACCTTATCTCCTTCTCAGGCACGGAGCACCCCAGTGCCTCCGTGACAATAGCATATTTGCTTGTTATGCTGACTGTGTTCCCTGTATTTCATTCAAAGAACAGAATCATTATATACTTTCTGGATTTTCCATTTTACTTTTTATTTAAAACTAACAACATACTGAGACACAGAAGAATATACTTCTCTAAATACATCTACCTGCATGTGGCATACTAATAAAAAACCACACAGGACTGAATAATTATGCTTTGAAACTGGACATAATGTAGACCATTTAAGGGCACGATTCTGACCTTCACCTTGGGCAGTCATTAATACTTGTGCAGAATGTTTTTTAAAATGTTACCATCTCCAACTATTCATGTCTCACATCCTTGTTACAATCATTTTGCACAGGTGTACTGGAACAGCGTGGTCTGTCCTTTTAAGAAGGGACAGCTATTCCTATCAAGGATGTTCAGCTGTATGACAGTCTGCTAATGAGAGAGTGTGGTGTTCCTTCACCCACCATGCTGTCCCCAGGAGAAAGCAAAAATGGGCAAGCTGTGAGGTGAAGAAACCAAGTTACTGTGCTGGGAAAAAGTCAGTGTGGAAAGTGGCTTCTCTTTCTGTCTTTCAAGAGGATGGAGGATTTTGGTTTGTTTCTATGTCTTGTTAGAGACTGGAGTTTGGTGAGAATTAGGCTGCCTAAGGATCTAGTAGCAGAGCTAACAGGCAGACAAAAGGCAGCAGGATAAAGGACCTGCTTACACATACATGGCTTCATAAAAGGCAAGACCTGAACATCAGACTATTATCATAATTGTTTTCACTTAATCTTTACTACTAGCAGCATGAAATTTAAAATTAAAATGCTGAGTAACAAAACAAGCCACGTTGGTTTTGTTTTGGCAATTTTTGCTTTGTGTCTGCCTAAGTCCATTCTGTTTCTAAAACATATGTGTATGCTAAGAGATTTCTAATAAGAATATAGAAACAATTCATCATTGGGCCAGATATATGGCAATGAAACATGGTAGCAAGTGTCTGGGTCAGACCACTGTTAAGGAAATAAGCTAGCTGTTAAGGAAACAGTAGCTGGTTTTGAAAGAATCTTGTCTGGGAGTCTAACCCGGGGCGCTCAAGCTCTGGCCTATGGAGCCATTGAATCTGGTCTATGCAGCTCCCCATAGGTCAGGAAAGCACCATTAATACAGCCATCCTCCCCCCTGCCAAATTCCCAGGCTCCAAGCCTTGCATGGCTGGGCTGCAGCTCTTTCCCCCATGGGGCCAGGCCATGGTTCCTTCCTCTGCAGTTGTATCTGTGCTGGGCCATACCCCCTTTACCCTGTACAGGGCCAGGCCACACTCTCTTTCCTGCTTGCATGGAGCCACAGCCCTTTTCTCCTCCTGCAGGGCTGTATCAAGTCCCCTGCCATCCTCCGTGCAGCTAGATGGTGCTTGCTGTGCCTGCCCCAGGTGCTGGATTGGCTGGATGTAGCCCACAAACCAGCTAGGCACTGCCCTTATGGCCTGCTGGGGAGAAAGGTTGAGTACCACTGGCTTAATCCACAAAAGAAATATGAGCTTGTCATGAAGGTGTTCGAAATGCGCAGCTTGCATCTTGCACCTGATAAGAAAGAAATACTGCCCAAGGCTCCTTTCTCCCCCGGTCCCGCCTTAG
>NW_017728907.1:5542212-5547556 GCF_001723895.1 Crocodylus porosus | reverse complement strand
ATCAATGCCCCACTCTGACCTTGTTTGCAAACAAATACATCCTTTTGTGCCAGCTGATGTTTGTGTGTCTGTGTTTTTTGCGGGCCTCCAAAGAAACGAACCGCTTTTTGCAACAAAGGGAAGAATTTCCAAGTTTCTTTTGGAGAAGAGAAGGGACTTCTATGTACCTAGCTTTTGTGGGAATGTTAGGTTTACCAGTATATAAGCGTATTCATATAAATGATCTGCAACTTAGAAGTCTTTTGTTCTCATAATTGCATTATACAGTCCTTGGGGGAAGATGCAGTGACTATTATTATACAGATAATAAGTTGATTCAGTAGGTAGAACAATTTTGTGCAGTTGAACTACAAATCATAATATTTCATGCTTATAAGACTCCCTGGAAGTTTAAAACACATCATTTATTTCTTTTGGGGTTTTTTTTTATTCATTTATTTTCTTTTCTCTTTTTGGCTCATTAGGACTGCAAGACTCTAGTAAACCAATGGGGAACCTGAATAGGGGTTTCATAGTAGGTTTAGCTGACAGTGGGAGTACTTGTAGCTTTACTTTCTGCAATTGGGATTCAAATGCTTTGAATATCTAAGGCTAATCCTAAGCATCTTCTGGGAGCAGTAAAGTACTGACATGTCCAGAAAGTCTGTGAAACAGTCTTCTTCCTAAGGAAGTGGGGGGAAGAGAAAGCCATAGCAAAGATTTCAGGTTACTGTAACACTACTACTCAGATTCTCTAGTGAGATCCTCAAATATGGGGAAAGACATGAAAATGCAGTATTTTGAAGTCAATAGGAATTGGGCAATCACATCACTTTGCCAGACTGGCCTTCTCACAGGGTTTCATTATTTACCCTTTTAGAAAGAAAAAGTCCTATTTTAATAAGTAATATTTTTGTGGGAAGAGATATTGATTTCTTCTTCTTTTCCTTCTCTACTAAGACAGAGAAGGCAGTAAAGACAAGACAATTGCTCACCGTCAGACAACTTCACTTCTGATTTATGACTGTATACCTAGATTTATTTAGAGATATAGTAAAACTCTGGCTTCAAAACTTAGAGATCTCCAAGGAGGGGTGTGTGTGTGTGTATATATGTCACAAGAAATAGGAAGGATTGAGGCAAACTTTTTAATTTTTATGCAAGTCGGTGTGAATGTTGTAAAATGGTCTCTACGTGTACCCAGCATTCAGAAAAATGTGGGCACATCTACATGAGACACTACTGTGCAGTGGTTGCTGCACATATTTAGTACTTGTATAAGCAAGCACTAAATAAATGCGCAGTAATTGGAGTTGCTGTGCAGTAGTCCTGCTGAATGTCTCTTAAGTGATACTGCTATGCGGTAGCTTAATACTACTGTACAGTAGTGTATTAACACTGTTAGTGCTGTGATGCAT
Source organism: Crocodylus porosus (assembly GCF_001723895.1). Classification (NCBI taxonomy): domain Eukaryota; kingdom Metazoa; phylum Chordata; order Crocodylia; family Crocodylidae; genus Crocodylus; species Crocodylus porosus. The sequence continues at coordinate 5,546,159 of NW_017728907.1, read as the reverse complement.
TACTGCGAAGCAATATTTGGCTACTGCACAGTCAGCATCTTGTGTAGATGTGCCCTGTATGGTGGCACAGTACGGGGTGCTACCATGCAGAGTCACCTGCCTCACTGTGCCAGGCCCAAAAACCTACTCTGTGAGTCTCCTATGGGGTACCTACTGCTTCCTGGAGAATGCCCGCAAGCCTGGAGTAACGCTGCCACCATCTGGGCACTGGTCTCTGTTAGGGCTCTGTGCGGCCCAGGGCACACTGACCCTGCAAGCTTTGGGGGTGCTTTGCCTACTGGTAATATTTCTGGGTGCCTCTTTCAGCCGAAAGCATCCCAGAATAACCTCACATAGGACTGAGAGAAAATGAACAGACAGGCTGTGCTGGCTGAGCTGGGAGCAAAAAGGCTGGTCTCTCACCCCTCCACAGCAAAACAGCAAGGCACACCGTAACCTGTTACCTTTATTGATTTGGCGGGGGGTGGTCTAGAACAAGGAAGTCAGAATACACTTTGAGCAAACGTAATTAGAGTCTTATACAGTCTTGGACATAAGAATCCTTTAAAAATGTGTCTGCCTGTACATAAATCCTAATACTTGGCTAGTTTCCAAGTTTTTACTTACAGGAGTTCATCCAGGCTGCAGCCTAGAGGCACTCCGCTTGTGGCTTTTCAAATGCCTGCCAGAGGAAGACAGCATTTCCCCATCTCTCCTCAGGAATTTATCTGGTCAGGTCACCTGGTTGAGCAGCCTGAACCAAATAGAAAGCAAGAGAAGGAGAGAGGGGTGCAGCTGGAATGACCCAAGGGAGGGACGGAGAGAGGGGGGTTTCTTTGAACCCTGTAGGTATTAAACCATGATTTTGAAGCAATTTATTTAGGTATGAACTAAGACTGAGGTGAAGATTGTGTGAGTAGTTATTGAACAAGAGTACATAGAGACAGGAAATGAAACTGTAGAGAGATAGTTAAGGCCTCCCAGTGTTTATTGGGCTTAAACTGAAAGGTTTAAGAGCAAATCAAGGGTACGGGTACATTCAAGCATTATATTTTAGATCACCCTAACCAAGTTTGGGTCAATCCAAATTTCTGAGCATGTAAGCATTTACAGTGCTAAATTGCTCTAAAAGTGGCGCACCTGATCTAAAGTTAGTTCTTGTCAAGGTTGACTCAATCTAATGTGGGTTAACCCAGCCTAGTGAACACTTGCATGGGTCCCTAGCATTGCCTTGGTGTTGGGAAAGCCCAGACATTTTCCACAGTCCAGGGCTGTGCTGGTTTTACCCACACTAATACACCCTTGGATGAGGTAGCACCCCTGCCCCCATTGATGTGCAAGCCCCTCTCTCCTCCCCCATCCTCTGCCTAACTTACTTGTCTCCAGGTGCCCGTGCAAGAGCCTGCTCATAGAAGAACTTGACTTGGGTTTAAGTGGCTTCAGTAAGCCACCTGATTTTTTGAGTCAGGACTTCCAAATGTTTGTTTGCACCTAAATATATTGCAGTGATTGGCTATTGTAAGCCTGATCCAAGGCCTACTGAAATCAGTGGGGTCCTTTCTGAGTTTTGTATGCTTTGGATCAGGGCCCATATTAACAGATTGGGAAATGGTAGAGAGAACAGCAGAAGGAACAAACAAGTGGCAGTTAAATGTGGCTGACAGGATGAAAAAATATAAATGGAGGAAAATGAGCAAGAAAGGATTAGGTAGGAAAAAAAATTAAGAAGCAATAAAAGAAATTCAGAAAAAAATTGGTAGACCTGTTACTTAAATGGTAGGGAATAATATATTTTATTTGGGTTGCTTTCCTGTGCTAGGTGTCCTGGAATCCTTTCTGGAAGGTGTAGACAGAGAGGTCATGGATGTCAGAACTGCATGGAACAAAATGGGAAAGAATAGTAGTGGAGCAATTGCCTCACTTTTAACTGCTGGAAGGTGTGCCCTGAATCTGTCAGCAAGATTTCTCTTTGTGTTTTTCAAAAGAAACGGTACAACAAAACAGATCAAACTTAACATTTTTTTTCTCTGGGTCCCCTAGAGGAAGTGACAAGCTCATTTTACATGATTTTTATTACAACCCCTCCACCCCCCACATTTTACTCATTAATTGAAATTCTCACAGTTTTATCCCAAACTACTTAAAAGGGATTAGCACCTTTTCATTCTAATATTCACTCTTTTTTTAATGATGTTTCATTTCATAACCTTTTGATCTGCTTTAGAACTTTGCTACCTATTGTTCAACACCACATATTTTCCCTTATACAATAGTTATATTTTGCTTTCAAGCTCATGAAGGTATTTAATTTGTACACCATAGTCCAAGCATTCATCAAGCATTGTATAAAATGAACTGTAGCCAAATCCAAGTAGTTTTTAAACTCTCCTTAGAAGGAAGGTGGACAGGGAGGGGATAGGACAAAGCACAAGAGCAAAATGTAATAGAAATATGAAAGAACCCAAATACAAAAAAAGCTCAGTATACCAGGTCAAATGTCATAGGTTGTGTGTGAACTCTTTTCAAGTACATAATAACGTGTATGGTGTTTGCCCCAGCATTCACTTAACTATCCTTTCATTACACTGGTGGCAGTGTTTTTTTGAAAATAATCCACTTTCCGTCCAACAGTCTTCAAGTCCTTAAGTGGAGAAATGCTGACCAATTGCTGTTAGCATTAGGTAAATCGTGATGTTATGGAAACCTCCCAGTTGAATGAGGCTTCAGTCTTTTCTGGCTGAGCCCACACAGGTTCATTCAATACAACACCTGCTCAAACATTACGACTGTGCTGTTGTCCCAGGCACCTTGCAATTGTTTTACATCACATGAGTGAGAGTCCAAATAGCGTCGTACTCTGATGCCGGTGCAGCCAGCGCAGGACAAAATCCAACGATCAATTATCAACTCCATTGTAATGTTTGCTTAAGGGTGATAGAGGCCACTCTTTGAATATCTAATAATGAATAAAACTATAAATGTGCAGCAGTCATCTTGGAACCCAGTATGGCTACCATGATGGAAATGTTACGATTGATCTCCTCAGTTCAGTGTTGGTTTTGTCATTGGAATTAATTTTCTAACCCTAGTGGGAGCTGAAATACTGACCAAAATGTGAATTCACAGCAGCCATCTTGGATTCCAAAGTGGCAGGCTGGCAGCTACACACACTGCTTGCCAGAATGGCAGTATGAAATTTCTGACAAGGGTAAACCACTTCTACCTGAAACACACTGTTGCTGCTTGTGGCAATGAATTGCCTAGGACAACAAAATCTAGAGACCTTATTGGTCAATTTATACCCTACTATAATAGGGATTTCTAATAGAAGATTAAATTAAAGCTAATTATTTTAAATGGTCTGAATAGTTAGGTACAGAGGTTAGCAGTATGGTAATTTAGGGCTAAATCTCAGCATAGACTACTTGCTTTCAGATTTTATTAAATAATGTTATGATTATGGGATATAGTTGGACAAATAAACTACAGTTTTAGTATAAGATTAACCTGGATGGATATAGTAACAGACTTAAATGATTTAGGCTAAATCGGTTTATTGAATTTCTGTCTCAGGTCCCCTCCAGATTCAAGTAAACACAGTCCCCCTGCCATCTTGGAATGCTTTGCACCTCCCCTGCAAAACCCCCTCCTCACAAGGTGGGTGGGTTGGGGATAGCTTTGACTCAAGCTGTCTGCTGCAGCTGATCCTTTACCTTAGTGCACCCCAGTTTCTGGCCTGGGTCACTGCAGGCATTTGGCTATGTTTTCAGAATCAAAGGTGAATGTCTGTTCACTTGCTTATTGGTTCAGTCTATGCAATTTAGACTATTCTGCAAAGACTAAATCAATTCAGCCTTGGGCTTTCTGACTGTCCGTACCTGGCTTTACAGTGTACCTTTTATCCAGATACAACAGAAATACAGTTATGATGCACATAAGGGAAAAACCTACTTGACCAAAATGAATAC
>NW_017728907.1:5526079-5542112 GCF_001723895.1 Crocodylus porosus | reverse complement strand
AAGGGGTTCCATAGTGATAAAAATTGTCCTGAAATACTAAAAGTACTTCCAAACAAAACTGTCACAGGGTCAGGTCCCAGGGGAGGCCATGATATTCCGCCGGAGGCTTTGCGGCCATGCCACATTCCATCCCCAGGGCACCTTTCCATCTCACCTACCATGCTTTGATGGTAAATATGATGATGGGGGGCTGCCTACAGGCCTTCATGTGATGCAGTTCCACTGAACCCCTGTCGGCCTCTACCTGCACCAAGGCCCCTCCCTGGACCCCATTCCATAACTGTGTCCCCCAGATAGCACCTGAAGCTTTAAGGGCAAATTGTGTGGCTCTAAATCCACCCCTACACCGTGCCCCATGCCTCGCAGATGGCATCCTTACAGGCATACAACCCATTGCTGACACAGCCCCTCACTGGGTCTTCCAACTCCTCAGCCTCTCAGCTCCACTCTGGTTGTCAGACCCCTCAGTCTCACCCAAGCAGTCACTGGGCTACTAGGCCCCTTGAATCTCTGTCTCTTGGCCCCTTTCCAGGTTTTCAGCCCTCTTACTAGTCCCTTGTCCTTGGTCCCTCAGACCCTGTTATGTTTTCATTTTCTGCCCACTCTCCAGGCCCTCAGACCCATCTGGCCTTGCAGTCTACTCTTCAGCCCCTCACTGGGCCACTGTACCCCTCTCGTTCCACCATGTTCACTGGGCCTCACTATAGGCCTCTCTGGGCATCACAACTCCCAGCCTTGGACCCCTGTGGTCCTACCTTCTATTTCCCAGCCCCTCACTGGGCCTTTGGACTCAGATGGTCCTGAACTTTCCTGGCCCCCTCACTGGGACCCCCTCTGGATGCACCTTCCCTGGCCCCCTGGACCCACATCAAGTATTTTCTGTTGGGGTGCGCTCCCCTAGCCATCCCCCTCCATGGTGTCACCCATAAGGCAGTGGGAGCTGAGACCTTTTGGTGCCCCATCCTTGCCTTTCCCCTGGAGTGGCCCATGTGTGGCATTTCATGGAGGCTGCCCTGCCAGAGGCAGCCCTACCACACCAACTCCAGTCAGGTGCAATTTTCGGTCTTACCCAGGACAGTTCTTCAAACCTTCCTGGTCTTATCTATATCTCTTTGGGCTCTCCCCTAGACGTCCTATGCTTCTCCTGGGCTCCTAACCATGAGCCGCCCCTAGCCCTGGCTCTATCTCGCATCCAATTCCTTTATCTCTGACCCCTGCCATCCATTGTCATCCTTGGCTGCATGCTTTCTGATCCGCCCCCGCCCAGCTCAGCTGTGGTCCCAAAAGAACTGTGCCTCTCCTAGGCCCTGGCCTCATGTCCAAGCCAGCCAGGACTCCAGGATCTCCCAGCTCTGGCCATATCCCATGGTAGGCTCTCCCACCCTTCAGTTCCTCCAGGGCCCTGGCTCCAGCATATGCCAATTGAGGTTCCCAGGGTCTGTCCTTCAACTGCTAGCTTTCTCCTCTCTGTGGGGGTCCACCCATGTGGGTCCCTCCATGGATCACTGTCTCTGTGGGCTCAGAGCCCTCCATAGGTCTTCCTTACTGCAGCCCCTTCTTTATCTGGGCTCTTGTGGGCCTGGTCTCTCACAAAGCTCCTGTGCATACAGCTCCTCTCTGGGCTTGTCCTGAGCCTTTCTGTCAACAGGAAACAGGCACTCAGCCCCTCTCTGTCTGGGCTCCTCTGGCCTCTTATCAAGCCCCTATGTACTCAGCTCCTCTCTCTCTGGGCTCATCTGGTCTCTCCATAGGCCCCAGGTACTCAGCCCCCTTCTCAGGCTCCAGACCCTACAGCAGGATCCCAGGAACATCCTTCATCCCCTTAGTTACTACCCGAACCTCCAGATGTTTCAGCTGGATCAGCAGAATCAGCCACAGGGGGAGCCCCTACCCCTGGCCTGATGGACCAGCCATGGCATCCCTGACTGTCCAATCAGAAGGGCAAGTGTCCCCCTGACTCAGGAGGCACCAGTTGCCCATGAGCTAGTCTGAGGAGTTTCTTTTTCAGGCTTTGGGGCAGTGTCCCAGTATCACTACTCAGCTAAGCAATAGCAGTCATCCATGGCCTTTTAGGTTGGTTTTGTAGTAAAAGCATACTTTTGTGATGAGGAGCCTGGGTATACCTGATGTTTAATTTGCCTTATTCACACCTGTACCTGTATGGCTAAAGCAGTAGTTAGTCAACTTGGAAGTCAGCTTCCTTGTTCATGAACATTAGCCAGAAAGCAGTGCCTGGTTCCTAGAGACCAACCTGAACTGAAAAACTGAATCTAGTCAGAGACTGAGGTAAAGAACAAACTCCTGTTTACATAGCTTTTTCCAGAAGCTGCTCCTAAACAAATGCTCTCACAAGAAAAACTAACCTAGCTACAAGATGTGTCCTGCCAAGATTGAGCATTTGCTCACATACTAAGAAAAAGGGCTTGGAAAACTGTGTGTAGTAGTGTCCTATGACATGTGCCTTAGCAATAATTTAGTAAGCAAAAATAAATGAAAAAAATGGGAAAACACAGGTTTTCTGTTTTGAAGGAATAAAAACTCCCCTTCATTAAATGATTAAAAAGTAACTCCTAAGCCTGCCTGTCAGCAGCTTGTTTAGCCTGCTGGCTTCTGCAGGAGAATTCACTCTCTTATGAGCTCCTCATCCAGTTCTTCAAAGCACCCTGCTCGATGCAGGGTCATCTCTATCCAAACCATGCCATACATTCCTAAAGTAACACAATCAACCCTGTCACACAGCTACAAGGGATATTGCCCAAAGATTCCCCAAAACACCCTAATCTTCCATAGCTGAAACAGGGGGACAAGGACAGTTAGAGGGGTGGATCTGGGGATGGGGTGCACTTGCACCCCACCTTTGATTCCTGGTCCACCCCAGGTTTAAAACAAATTGCCTGGTGGTGGAAGCAGCATTTCTACTCAGGTAGTGCTGAGCATGTCAGTTGACTTCATGGCTCATTGTAATCACTGGATCCCTTCTAGATTCTTCATTCCACAGGTGTGAATGGCCTTTTCTTCTTTTTAATGGTCTTGATGTTCCACCAATCAAGCTATCCTGTGTTCTAAAATTGTGCTGTTAGCTGCACCTGGTAATGAGGCTCGTATTTCACAGCCCTGCAGATTGTTTCTAACTCATTCCAATGAAGTTATATTTGTTTTTGCTTCAGTCTTAAACTGAATAACACAGCCCTGGGCTCTTGCATATTAGTAACGCTTCTAGTTTATTTTAAACTGGAGGAAAATATGTGTTGTTTTAGATGTGATGATGGACCTCACTGTCTGCACCCCTTTTGACAGGAAGTGACCGGTGGTGTTGTGGTGCCCTCTAGTAGATGCACATCTCCTGCCTCATCTGGTCCCTTGGGTGCCCTTCCTCACCACTCTTCTGCCATGCCTTGATGTTGTATAGACAAAAGGTTGGGAGGCTGCCCTGAGGCCCAGAGAGAGTCCAGTCCATTGCTAATCTATCCTTGTTTAATCTATCATGGTTCTTCCAGCCCTATTGGTGAACTAGGACACTGGGTGCCATAAGAGCTGTGCTTGTGGCCTTCGTCTTTCCCTATAGCCATGCCCATGCCTCACAGATGTTGCTAGTTATAACTTCAGTGGGGCAATTTGATCCCAATGCACTGTCTTCAGGCCTCAATGCATTTTTCAGAGCTTTGGCCTTCCTGGTTTTGGCCCCTTTTCTCTAGATGGGCCTCCTAGTCTAAGGTCCACTGTCCTGCACCCCAGCTTCTCCTGGTCTCCTGTTCTTACTGTTCTCAGTCACCAGGGTCCTGTCTCCTGCTCTCACCCTTCCTGGGCTCTGGGGCCTATGGCTCTTGGTCACCTTTTTCAGGCTCTTGCCCTGGCCCTCTCAGCCTCAAGCTACTTCTACATTGCCTGTCTTAGTCCAGGTTTTTGTCCTCTTGGCTTCTACCTACCTGTCTTGTATCTGGTCCCTGGCAGGGGTTAAAATTTCCCTTGCCCTTCAAGCATCCTTTCAGCCATGCCTGGGCCACCAGTCTAAACTAGAACATAAAGCAGGGATGAGCAAAATGGCATATCTGGCCAGTGGTTGGACTCCATTTACCAGCAGTGCCTGCTTGCATTCCTGCAGCCAGTTTTCATGGAGACTCCAGTAACAGCAGCAGCACTGTGACAGCGCAGTACCAGGGTTTCCAAGGAGACTGGCCTCAGCAGTGCTGGCAGAGCATGCGGCTGTGTAGGGAGCTGTTCTGGAGCTGGGGTTGGGGTCTTGAAGTGTTGATGGCAAGGTCCAGAGCCAGAGAAGAGCTGTGGTCTGTTGCCTTCATGCTAAAGGGGAGGCTCCTTGCACATTACCAGTCCTCTTCCTTCCTCCTAGTCATTTGGCTTATCTACCCTGGAGCATTGCTCTATCAGAGTCTGGTAGCTCAGTAGCTCACACAGGTGTTCCTCTGGTTCTAATAGGCAGCTTGCTCTTCCCCATTATAGCTTAGGTCTGTTGCATGCTGCCCCTGTCTCAGCTGCCTGCTGTGTTTTTCTCTTCTTTAGTAACAGGAGCCTCTGGCTCCCTGTTAAACCTCTCTTTTCAAAATTTCACATCTGCCCAGAGCTGTTAATGTCCTGTAGTTGCAAGGGTTGTTAAAATTCAGGTAAGAAATCCAAAGAAAAGGGCCGCTCCTCCTCTACAGATGAAGGCAAAAACCCACCACAGTCCATACCAATCTTACCATGGGGTAAAATTTATTCCTGGAGTCAAATGTAGTGATCAGTGAGACCCTTAGTGGAAAGACAAAACCTCTGGGTTTTTTAGTCAGCACACCCTAGTAAAAATCCCTAGCCTTGGCTGCAGCCAAAACTTGATGCTTCTGCAAATGGCAAAAAAACAACACCGCCCCTCCCCCCGCCAAAAACCAAACCCAAAAACCAAACACTTACACTGATAGCAATCAGATTGGCAGTGGATTCCTTTCTTGCTCCATGTGCTAACTACCAAAGCCCAGAAGCATGGGGAAATATCAAGCACTTTCCATTCTGCTTTGCAGATCACAAACAACTCCACACATCACACCCTCTAACTGGCTAGGCAGAACCCTTTTCTGTATCCCCTCTATTAACTTATCTCAGCTACTTTAAAACTTCTTTCATAAGTAAGGCAGTTGTGGAATTCAGCTTCATTCTCTAGCTATTGAACATAGCCGTCTCCAGTAACTTCCTGCTCTAGACTGGAGAGCTGCTTTTGTGATCTCCTAGCAATCTGTGCTTGTGGGATTGGCTACAGATGACTGGGAAATGAGTTTGAAGACTTATGCTCTTGGGTGATGTGTAGGGATCCTGGTTTTCTCTAATAAAAAAATCCCAAATTTTCAGATTTTAAAAAGTACAATAACACAAAATCCATATTTTTCCATTTTATATATACATATATAAAATCCAGACCTAATGTCTATGAAATCTGTGAAATTTATGAAATATATACACATATGTACACACACATGGGAATTGCCTGTGAAGAATGATGGGGATGGAGGGCGGGCAGGGATGGAGGTAGGGAAGCTTGCTAACCCTATCCCCACCCCGCATCATTGTTGCCTCCCAGGAGTGGGGGAGAGGGGAATCTTGCCCTGTTGTCCCCTCCCTCCCCCTCCACCAGCACTCTGTGCCACCCCCTCCAAGGAGCAAGATTGGTGGGGTGGGGTGAGCCCAGCATTGCTGGCCTCATCCCCTGCTCCATCCCCACCATCATGGTGGCTTGCCACTGCTGCTGCCTCCTGTCCACAATGCTCTTGGAGTACTCTGATTGGTTGTTTCAGTAACCAATAAGAGTGCTCCAATAGCATTAAAAACAGACAGACAAACTTAGCCCTTTATTATATTGAAATATATATTATGGAAAATGTGGATTTCAGGTTACTTTTTAAATATGAAAATTTGGGATTTTTTTTTATAAGAGGAAGCCAGGATCCCTGGTGATATGTGGCATCAAGTGGTATATTTCCATGGGCATAGTTACATTCTCTGAATCTTGAGGCAAACAAGGAAAAGAGAGTTGGATGGCCTGCCCATATTGGTGGCTGAATTAAAAAAAGAAGAAACCAAGACCAAAATAAAAATCTGGAATAATTGAGAAAAGGATGATCCCCTTCAATCCCTGTGTCAAAAAATGCAGGTTACTATTTTGCTTTAGACGGGTAACCTCCATTCCCCACAGACAGCCTCTTCAGCTGATATTTTCCCTGTTTTACTTAGAAACATAATCCTGGAAGACTGCAAATGAGTCTCAGATGCTCCTGCGTATGTTCATAATTTCTGTTTTGTATTGCTAAATTTGCTGTGGAGAATGTTTTCATTGTCAAGCTCTGACTAGAGACAGGGTATAGAAATATAGAAATATTCTGAAATGTTATGGTGCTTAGAGGAAGATATTTTATAGAGAAGAGTTTAAAATGATTTATAATGAGATGGGGACAGGGAAATTATTTTGTATATGCTGCAACTCTAACAACAAAGCAAAATAGAAAGCAAAACATAAAGCAGTATGTTTGCAACATGTCACCCTAAAAGATATGTTTTAGTTGAATAGTTAAAGGCTTGCCAGAAACAGTAGCAGCAAACTAAGTCAAATTAAAACAAATCTCAAATTTGTCAAACCTCAGTGAGTCACAGAATAACACCATTTAATAACAACCTGAACTTTCCTGGTGCTTGGCATTGATCTTTGATATAACTGTGGATTGCCGTGTTGTTCCTTTTACCCATCCCCCATGTTTTTGAAGGGATTGGGCATAATTTGAAACAAGTGGAATAAATAGTTGTATCCTCCCAGCTTTGTTAAGGAGCTATATTTTTTTTCCTAACATCTTGATCAGAATAGCTAATGGTATTTTATAGATATTCTCGTTACAGACAGTCCTTGGACTTATGACACAATTGGTTCCTGAAAACCGCATCTTAAGTCAAAACGCTGTAACTCTGAACTGATTTTCCCATAGGAAACAGTATTATAAATTGGGGATTGGTTCCTGAACCAAGGCCCGATACCCTATTTTCACCAAAAATAACCCAGAATTTTTACTCAATCAATTATAGATGACTAATATAGCTACATTAAAATATTTATATTGTAAATAGCAATCATATTGATTTGAAAGGACTTCTTTGAGGCGACTTTGCTGTACTTTTGAAGGGCTCTTGGTTGGACTTTTTGAAGGCTTCTTGGCTGGAGTCTTCTCAGGAGTCTTGGCTGCAGGTTCTTCTGAAGCCTTATCTGCTTTATTAAAGAAAGTGTCCAAGGAAGTTTGGACAGATGTTCTCCAGGGAGATGGGTGACGCAGCAAATTTGTTCATTGGTATGGTGACGCGTTGGGTCAAACATTGTAAAGTTGAAACTGATGTCAGAAAGTTGAAGCAGGGTGTCAATGTATTAAACGTAAGTGTGAAACATTGTGTCTCAAAATGTTGTAAGTCGAGGACTGCCTGTATTATTTATCTATAATTGTAGCACCTAGAAGCAGCAGCTGATTTTGAGGTCCTGTTGTGCTAATCAGCCTACAAGTGCATAGATACTATTTTGGTGAAGCAGAAGTCCTTGCAAATGTTATTACTGATTCCAATGGGGAATTTCATCTATGGTGAGAGACAGTCCATGTTCCAAAGATGGTGAGATAGACACACAGTGGGAGGGGAAACAGAGAGAAGTAAGAAAACCAGGATTATGTAGCAGTAGAGCAGACTAGAACCATGTTCCTCTTCGAGCTCATCTAGTGCCCTGTGGACCAAACCATGCTGACGCCTCCTACTTTATTAACAAGTGAATCTTCCTAATAGCACATGAGGTAGGTAGTCAAATCTGCATTGTGCAGATGGCAAAGCGGAGCCATTTTAGACCTAGAAAAGAGTTCTTTAGAGGCATGCACCTTATCTAAATACATAAGAATAGAAACAAAAGGAGAAGGAGGAAGTAGAATATATACTTAGCATTCCTGAGGTACTTAGTTGTTACAACACTGAGCACCATAGAGTGAACCCAGGTCACCTGTGACTAGTGACTGACTGGACCTGAAAAAAGATGTCTCAATTTTAAAAAGCATAAGGATGCAGTTGAGGAAGGAGATTAGGGAACAAATGGCAAGGAGTTGTTGAGCACTATGGATAGAAACACACATGAACACTGAATGCCCCTGGAGGCTGGTGGGGAATGGCGAGTTCCCGCAGATGTCAGCATTGCATTGGCGGTGGGAGCATGGTGGTGGCAAGTGGGGAGCTCCCGCAGGTGGCCTGTAATAGTAAGAGCTTTATTAATAGCAAGAGTTTTGCACACTGATTCCATAGTAGGCCGGTGAAGTGGCACATAGCCTCCTGGTCTGTGAGTGTGACCGAACCATGAACCTAGATAGTAGAATGTTGTAATACAGTGGAATGTGATAGACACTTGTGTTGGATCACGACTCATCCCACTCTGACACCAGTTGTCTTAGGATGAACTATGGGCTTCAGAAGATTCCCCACGCTTGAACGAAGGACGCACTCATGGTTGTTTTCACCCTTGCAAAGCTTTATTTAAGGATACTTGCAGAGGCAGGCAATAGAACAGAGCAGAGAGGATAGTCACCTCACATCAGCCTTAGGTGGCAGCTGCCACCCCGCATGGTTCCCATGGCCCTTGAGTGTCCCGATCCCAGGGGTTCCTCAGCTCTGGCAAGAGTTCTGACTTGCACAGAGCCCTGGCACAGGCTATCGCATCCCCAGGATTGGGACACTCCGGAGCCAGGGGAACCATGCGGGGTGGCAGCTGCCACCTAAGGCTGATGTGAGGTGACAGCCCTTTCTGCTCTGTTCTATTGCCTGCCTCTGCGAGTATCCTTAAATAAAGCTTTGCAAGGGTGAAAACAACCATGAGTATGTCCTTTGTTCAAGCGCAGGGAATCTTCTGAACCCAGTAGTTCATCCTAACACACAGCTGCAGCCGCAGTGGCACCTTTTCACAGCAGTGCACCACCACACTCAGAATGCACGTGGACCCACGTGCATCCCCTACACATCACCAACAGAAACAGACATTGCCTTTCCTTTCTTTTATGCTGCCATAACATTTTTTATGGCTGTACAAAGTCAAAGCAAACACATCCATACCCCTTGTTGTGCAACAAATGTCCAAAATTTGTAGTCATAAAAAACATGGTCATGACAAAAGCTGCTTTACTGTGGCATCCATTCTTTTTCTTCATGATGGGAGAGTGTGGTCAGTTGGAGCTGCCTGTGCTCTCCAGCCACTCTAAGCAGGTGCTCTGGAGGCTTGAAGGGCCTAATTGTGTGCAGCCAGGGGATTCCCAGGCAAGATCAAGCCATTTAAGTCCCTGGAGGATCTTCTTGGTTTTCCCCTCTTACAGAGATGAGTCCTGGGGAATCATGTGACGCCTCTCATAGATTTATAGATGTTTAGGGTTGGAAGCGACCTTAGTAGATCATTGAGTCTGACTGTCAGTAAGCTAGAAAATCTAGGTTTTCCCTGCTTACAAAGATGAACTCCCAGCATTTCCTGTCTATGTCTCCATAAGTGGGCACCTCTGGGATCTGCTGGGTGTGTTCCCATAAGTTGCAAAAAGCCAGAGCTCCTTATTTGAGGAGGTGTGGTGGGGGATCCTTGCTTATGGTGGAGAAAGCCTGGGATTCCTTATTTATAGTAATGCACCCCTGGAATCTCTTGGGAATGTCTTTTCAAGCTGGGAACCCAAGGCTTTCCCCACTTAGAGATGAATCTACAGTTGGCCTGAGGCAGTGCAGGAGCTGGGCCATTTCCCATGCCAACCTCTGCCTCTATGCTACCCTGATTGGACCCATGCATCACTGTGAACTGTGAGTTGGCATGGGAGCTGGCAGGAGTCCCAGCATAGAGGCATAGAGTATCAGAAATTCTTCAGCTCCCGCACTCCCCTGTGCTTTCTCACCTGCTGACCTGTGGTTCACCCAGTGTTATGTATGGAAGGAGATGGATGAGAGTGGAGAAAACAGCAGTAGACAGATACTGGGAAAGAGAATTAATCCAGAGATAAAACTTAAGAGATTGGATTGGAGCATGGTATAGTGAGAACTGTTGAATGATACTGTCAAGTGGAAGGCTTGTGCAGAAGGCCCCAAGGTACAGGGGGAGTACCAGCTCTGTCACACCAAGATGAAGCTAAACACTAATGTGGCAGGCTGGCCAGTGTACTTACCAGCAGCCTGGCTTGTTGGCTTGAGCCCTGATGGCTCAGGTCAATTGGTGGGGGCATTTCTCTTCCCCACTTATCAAGAGAAGACAGGAGGCAGGCTTGCCCCACACTGACACAAGGGCAAGAAGAAGAAGAGGACCTGAGGGAGAACTAACCCCTCGGGCTTCCCCATTGGTCAATTTTCAGTCTGGGGGTAGAGCCTCCAGAAGCGATAAAAGCCCATGTGCCTAGCACATGGGTGGCTTTGATGAGGGATGACTGAAGAGGACTGCAGAAAGCACTGGTGGAGCTGCCCAGTGGGGGTGGAGCAGTTGCCCCAAAAGTGGCCTGAAGCTGCATCCGTCAAGCGGGAGGCAGCAAGTGGCTGTGTCTTAGCCCCTGTCACTGAGGGAGCAGTGGTGTCAATGCATAGGGTGGTGCACGGGGCCTGGAGAGAGCTGAGGGATCCCCATGGCTGCACAAGGCGGCATGGGTCCCCATCTCTGCAAGAGGCAGAAGCCCCATGGTGCACAAAGTAGTGCACAGAGCCTGGACAGAGCTGAAGGGACCCCTGCAGCTGCATGAGGCAGTGTGGGTCCCCATTCCTGTTAGAGGTGGAAACCCCACAGTGCACCGAGTGATGCATAGGGCCTGGATGGAGCTGAAGGGAGCCTGCAGCTGCACGAGGCAGCATGGGTCCCCATCCCTGTGAGAGGCAGAAGCCTTGCCATGGTGCACAGAGTGGTGCTTGGAACCTGAGAGGGCTGATAGGCTATACAAGGCAGCTTAGGCCTTCCCACAGCAAGTAGCAGCAGGACGGAGTGGCCTAACCAGTGAGGGGAGATGCCCCAGCAGCCAAACTCCACAGAGAGAGAGAGAGAGATAAGCCAAGCCCACTGGAGCTGTTGGGGAGTCATGAGTTACCCGGGTAGGGGATTGCAGTCCCAGGGAGGGGAAGAGGCAGGGATTTCCACAGGGGAGGGCAACTGACTTTGTGGTTACTGAGTCATTTTAGTCAAGTGGACTAGTTGTGGGTGATGGTGTTTCTTTATGTCATCCTGTTTTTTTCCTTATTTTATTCCTTCCCTTGTGGCACAATTGTGTATCATTATCTGTTTCATTTAGTAAATGCTTAAGATTGTCCTTATTCCTTACACTGCAGAGTAGCCTGTAAATTGTGTCTTTTGCTGTAAACTGTATTTTAATGTTGTGTTATGAGACATCCATGAACTGCCTTGTTTTGTCTGGTAGCGATTCAGTTGCTTAAGAGGCTGCTAGAGCCGCCCCTTGTTCAGTTGTAGCAGGCTTACCTTTTGGAGCTTGGGTTGAGTCCCAGGCTCGGGACTCGGCTGCTTTGATTGGTGGAGACCATCCACCAATCAGGAGGCAGCCAAAGGATTGAAGCCACACCCTTTTCCTGAAGGGATGGGGAGGGGAGCACCGTGTACTTAATTGTAGACTGCAAACCTGTCAGGTCCAGAAGACTTCAGGGACAGAGCCCTGAAGAGTATATAAAGAACAGCGTACCCAGCACAAGGGGAGATGCAACGGGGGAGCTGAAGACAGAAGATAGAAGCGAGAAAAGCTGGGGATGAGCACCCCCAGTGGGGAATAGCTCCAAGCTCCAGAAGATCCCTGGGAGAGTTTGAGACCCTCAGGCTCAACATGGTGCATGTTTCAGCACACAGAGCTCAGGCTCTGGGAGCCGCGAAGGGCAGCTCAAGCCTGCAACCCTGGCAGGTGGCTGGGCATCACGGTGCACATTTCGGTGCATGGAGCTTGGGCTGTGGGAACCACGAACAGCAGATCGAGCCTGCAACCCCAGAGGGCCAGCAGGCCACATGGTGCGTGGGGCGCTGCATGGGGCAAGGGCCTTAGGAGCTGCAGTGAGACATCTCAGACTTTATCTCCCGGCAAGCAGCTGGGTCCCATGGTGCACAGGGCAGTGCATGAGGGAGTGGAGTCAGGGAGCCGTGGAGGCTGCTCAGATTCACCACCTGGTGTCAGGTCAGGTGGCCGGAGCCTGAAGGGCCCTGCCTTTGCTAAAAGAGCCCTCAGTGCCAAGAGCCAGGGCATGGGGAAATAGTGCTGCGGTGTGAGGCCCAGCATTCAGGAGCCATCTTCAGCTGAGAGGAGCTGAGCCCTCAGTTCCTGGAGCAGGGCACAGGGTGGGGAGGAGCCAGCAGTGTGGAGAAGGCCTGGACGGGTGCTCCAGTGTGTGGTACGGAGGAGACCCCAGCGAGCTGCACCTTGACCACTGCCACGTGAAGGAGCGTGAGTCATTGGGCCCTTGGGTCTCACAGGGGAAAGACATTTGGGATGCGCAGGCCCAGAGAAGGGGCTGGGTGAGCAGCCCCTTGCCCAGTCAAGGCCCTAAGGGGAGAGGCCCCTGGGGCTTCCTGCACACACTCCCCCCTACCCCCAAGGGACCCCATTGGAAAGAGGACTATACCTTACCATGGGTCATGGACTATATTAAGGAGTAGATGTTATTAAGATTGTTTATGATTGCACCTTATATTGAAACGTTGTATTGTGTAATGCTGCTAAATCTTTATTTGTGATGGGTAAATAGTGCTGTCATAGCACAGAATAATTTCTGAAAAACACCCTGTTGGTTTTTCTTGAATGTTAGGACCCCTAACTGGGTCGGGGCCCATTTGATGCCTAGCATTCTGCATTAAAGAAAAAGGGAACTGTTCTTCTGTAGGGGTAAAATCACATTTCCACTGTTATATTTGCATAACCCTTAATTGAGTACAGGTTCTCCACTATGGGGTGGGGAAGCTGTGGGTTCATTGTGCATATATATTGCTTTCCCTGGGGGTTGTGGTTGGGAGTGAATCTTCCACAGTGTTATTTAGGTTTTAACCTTGGTTATTAGTTACTGTCCTTTGTGCAAATATATGTTTATGATATTTAGTTTTATATTTATGTATATTATGTGTTAAATATGTATAAATTGTTAAGAGCCTGTCTCAAGTCTAACTCTATAGAGGCAGGAGGGAGCCAGAAGTCAGTGGTGGTGGCCCCTCCCACAGCACCCTCACCTCTCACCCCGCCCTTGTGATTGGGATCAGGGTACACCCTGGGTTGTACCGGGGTTACACAGTATTTTACTTTCATGTGTTTGCTATCCTTATATGTTGAATGTTATTGATGTAATCTTGTTTATGCATGCTCAGACTAATTTTTTATCCATGCTGGATTTCATCTGCTGACGTATTGTTTAACCTGTGTTTTGCTGTTGCTTGTTCCCTTTGCCTGCTGCCTGAAGGGCCCACTGAAGGTAGGGGCTGTGAACTAACCAGAAGACTGCTGAGGGTCAAGGCCTATGCTGATAAAGGACCTTCATCTACCATAACCATTTGTTCTTGCCTGTGTATATGTTTCAATAAAATTCACTGTCTCTGTATATTTAAATCTGTAGATAGTTCCTATCATGTTTAGTAAGCTTTATTGATACTGCACTGTAAATTAAATCTGTAAATAGTTAAACCTAACTAGGTGTCCATGGTCTCTGCTCTGCTCTGGGGAGAGGGATGTGAGCCAGCCTAAAACAGGCAGTCACGCTCCCCCAGCACACTCACACCTGCTAACATCCCGTCAGTTGGACAGGGGGTGCCAGCCACATACCACCCAGGCTACACTAAGATGTTTGGTTCTGAACGTATATTTCCTTACGATGCTCATCAGGGATAGGAACTGCAGGTTAAAGGGCCTAGAAAGCATAACAGTGCAAGGGAGCCTTCTTTTTTGGGACTACATTGCCCGTATGGAAAAGCAGGAAGAAAAAGATAAAGGATGAGCTATACCTGCTAAGGAAGGTTAAGGACAACAAGAAGAGGTTCTGTAAACTTATTGGCCATAAAAGAAGGAACTAGGAAGCTGTGGGGCCTCTGTTGAAAAGCCAAGGGAAAATCTTAACTGAAGAAACAGAGAAGATGGAGCTACTCAACAGCTACTTTGCCTCAGTTTTCACAAAAAATCAAGCTGCAGCCAGACACCTAATAGGGATTATCTGGATAAGGAAAGGGACATGCTGAGGGAGGAGAAAACAAAAGGGGTGGTCAGAAACCTTTTGTTGCATCTGAATGAATTCAAGTCAGCAGGGCTGGATTATCTTATCCCAGGGTTCTGAGGGAACTGGCAGAGGAGATCTCAGAGCCCTTGGCAATGATCTTCATCAGGTTATGGAAGATGGGCCAAGTACCAGAGGACTGGAAGAGGGCCAACATAGCACCCCTTTTTAAAAAATTCAAGAAGAAGGACCCAGAGAACTAGAGGCAGGCTAGTCTCACCTCAATACCCAGAAAATTACTGAATCATATCGTAAGGAAGTCCATTTGCAAGCAGCTAGAGGAGGAAAAACTGATCATGAGCAGCCAACATGGATTTTTGAAAAACAAATCATGTCAAGCAAACTTTATCTTCTTATTTGACAGAATGGGATTGTCTACACAAGACATTTGCTTTGCAATTGACTAAATAAGTCTACAGTAAGCTTTTCAGCATCTACACTGTTGTTCCTCTTAAGGTACATGAAACTAATAAACTCTGCAGCAGGGTAGTTCTTGTAAAATACAAGTACTACCCTGCTGCAGAGTTTTTTCATGTGCAGTGGACATGTAGATGCCGCTCTAGCTAGCTGGGGTACAGGGTTTCTCAGTACAGGGCTAGCCGGTAGGCAGCCCCTGTACTGAGGCACCCTATGCCCCAGGCAGATGCTCAGCAGCATATGGTGATCTGGGGAGCATCTTCCCCCCACATCTTCATGTGCTGTGGAGAAGGGACTGGCTGGGGTGCAGGGCACCTCAGCATGAGGGCTGCCTTCTGGCTAGCCCTGCACTGAAGCACCCTGTGCCCTAGCCAGTTGGGGCACCATTTATACATCTGCTGCTGTACATGAAAAAACTCCAGAGCAATAAGCTCCGGGGTTTATTTATGTACATTAATCACATGTGTAGACTTGTCTAGTCTACACATGGGTGGATGAAGGTAATTCTGTGAATATAGTGTGTCTGGAGTTCAGCAAGGCTTTTGACAATGTCCCACGTGGCCTTTTAATAACCGAATTGGAGAAATGTGGGCTGTATAAAACTACTACAACATGGATAGATAACTGTCTCAATAGCCACAAGTAAAGGGTAATTATTAATAAATCCATGTCAGAATAGCAGGACATTTGAAGTGGAGTCCCACAGGGGTCTGTCTTCATCCCAGTGCTGTCCAACATGTTTATTAATTATTCGGATGCTGGCATAAAAAGCTTTTTGAGCAAGTTTGTGAACAACACAATACTGAAAACATTGTATTGAACACTTTGGAGGATGTGATCACAATTCAGAAGGATCTTGACAGATTGGAAAGTTGAGCTAGACCTAACAGAATGAAGTTCAGTGAGGACAGATGCAAGGTGCTACACCACAAAAGCAAAAAGACCAAATGAGGGACACCTGGCTGGATGCCAGGTCTATGGGAAAGGACTTAGGAGTCTTGGTAGATCATAGCCTGAATGGGAGTCTGAAGTGTGATGAAGCTGCACAAAAGATGAATGAGGTTTAGGGTTGCATCAGTATAAGCATTATGTGCAAGATATGGGAGGTGATAGTGCCTTTATACTTAGCACTGGTTGGGCTTTATTTGGACTACTGTGTAAAGTTTTGCACGTCATATTTTTAAAAGGATTTGGAGAAGTTAGAGACAGTTCAGAGGCAGGCAACAAAGAAAACTCACCCTCTTGCTAGCTGACACCAACCCGGACATAGTGGGGATCACTGAAACGTGGTGGGACTCAACACATGACTGGGCGGTGAATGTCAAGGGCTATAGGCTGTACAGGAGGGACAGGATAGGAAGGAAAGGTGGGGGCGTGG
>NW_017728907.1:5501539-5525979 GCF_001723895.1 Crocodylus porosus | reverse complement strand
GACTAGATGATTTACTCAGGTCCCTTCCGACCCTAGAAACTTTGAAACTATAAACAAGAGCTTGGAAAGCAAAACATACCAGGATAGGCTGAAAGAGTTATGCATGCTCAGCTTGAGGAGAATGTATTTCAGAGGCGACATGATAGCAGTCTTAGAATACTTGAAGGGCTGCAGTGGCAACGTGTAGGGGATTCATGGGGGTGCACATGCACCCTGAGAGTGGTGGTGCACCCCCTGAAAGCCAGCATTCTGTGCTTAGGTGACAGGCAGGCGGGACAGGTGAGAGCACTGATGCCCCCTCTGAGAATGCCAGTCAGGGAGTGGTGTCACCAAGGGAAGCAATCCCCACAGTCGCCCTGCAGCCAATTGCACTGACTTGCAAGTGCCAGTGGTGCACCTGGAAGTTCCAGGTCAGCACGATTGGCTGTGGGGGAAGCCCCTCTAGTTGTTGACTGGCCGTTGTGGGGGCAAGTGCCCTGACTTGGGAGGCACCAATGACCGATGAAGGACTGCCATAAAGAAGAGGGAAAGCATGTTTTCTCTTGCTGTAGAGAGAAGGGCACAGACCAATGGCTTAAAGTTGTAACAAAATATGTTTAGACTAGCCAAGAGCCTATCTAGAATGATGCGGAGGGGGAGCAGGCAGGGATGGAACCCCATGCTCCCCCCCACCCGGGCCCACTCCCCACTTCCCTCCTGCTGCTTGGGATCTGGGTTCATTCCCCTCCTCCTCACTGCAGTGGTGGGGGGATGGGAGGAGCAGGTCCAGGCCCAATGCAGGGGAGGACTGGCCCAAGGATGGAGAGAAGCTGAGTCACCATGGCGGGGGGGCGGTAGGAGGAGTTGGATCGGGGCTGACATGGGGCAGTGGTGTGGGGAAGGAGTGGGACCGGGCCCGAGGAGGAGAGGAGGTCCACTCCTCCCTTCCCCCAGTTGCTGCCGTGTCAAGCCGGGTCCTCAGTTCCCCTCCACCTCCATGGTAGGCTTGCTCCCCCTTGCGTCAGGCCTACTCCCCTCCTGCGTTGGGCCTGGGCCCACTCCAGTCCTTCCCCCACTGCCACTGCTGCCACTGCAGTGTGCCAACTCCTCCCCCCTCTGCTGCCAGGTTGACTCTGCAGGTGGTGACTATGGAAGGGTGGAGGGGCAGGCTGAGGCCAGCGCTGGTATCCCGACCCTGCTCCCCCCCGCGCCGTAGCTGCTGTCACCTCAAAGGAGTGGGGGGGGGGGCAAGGCCAGCTCCGGTGGCCTCAGGCCCCCACGCCAACTCCATCATCACCACCTGCAGGGAGCGGGGGCGGGGGCAAGGCCAGCTGTCCCATGTGTCCCTGCCATCATGGCAACGCATTGCCACCTGTCTGAACACTTCTTTGCACTGTGATTAGCTGTTTGTCAGGAAATCAGAGTGTGAATGAAGCATTACAGACAGACAGACAGACAGATTAAGGCTTTTATAATATTAGAATTGGATATCCAGGGAAAAAATCTTCAGTATTAGAACAGTGAGGCAGTGGAATAGACTGCCTGGGGAAGCTGTGGAGTCTCTATCACTGGAGATATTCAAGAAGACATTGTACAGCTACTGGTTGTTATGATCCAGGTGTAGCTAAGCCTATGTTCTACTATGGGTATTTCCCATGCCTCTGGGCTTCTTCTGCTCAGGGTCACACCAATCACCATATTTAGGGTCAGGAAGTAATTTTATCCCATGGCTAGAATGGTATGTACTGTGAGGTTTTTGTCTTCCTTTGTAGCAGAGGGCACAGTCCTCTACTCAGGACCTCTTGAGCATATATTGACAACATGTTATAGAAGCAGGCCATTGGCTGCCATGGTTCTCCTGCTTTATGTGGGACAAGTTTGGTTTAGGTCTTTGTTGAGTCAAGGTTGAGGGTAGTGTTATGTATAGTTTAGATCATGGTTGTATGGGATAGTTTTGATAGGGTTGATCCTGCCTCAGGCAAGGGGTTAGACTAAATGGCCTCTGGAGGTCCCTTTCAGCCTTACTTCTCTATGACTACGATTTTTGCAGAAGACCTGAGGTAAAAGTAGTGAGAGGAGTTGCAAGAATTGTGAGAGGGTTTGGGGAGAGATAGGCACAAAAATAAAAAAATAATTAATAGCCTGGAGAATGGAGTCTTAGATGGGAGGCATAAAGAAACTGAGGTATTGTTGCCTCCTGAGTCATTGCTGTCCCAGAAGAAACCGTGAGTGTATAGATGTTCAGGATTTTTCTCTCAGGCAAAAATGGTCACCCTAGAAGAAAAATAACCTGGGAACAGCCAGGGTGAAATCACTCCTGGGATAGTTTCTCCTGAGAGAGAGAATGTCTCCATACGTTCTTTTCTGAGAAAAACCACAGTAATCCTGCAGCATTCCAGGGTGCTTTGCTCACACTCCCAAACCCAAGGAGACTCACTGGACTCTACTGCTGCAGCCAAGCAGGGAGCAGAACACGACCCCTTTGCAATCCCCAAACAGTGCTGCAGGGAAACAGACTGACCCTGAGCAGTCTGGGTCAGCTCATCAGTGCTTCTAATGTGGTGGTGGTAGTTGCATGTTCACACATACTGCGCTCTGTAGTGTGGAAAACCCTAAGATATTTCACATGTGTGAACATGCAGCTACCACCACCAACATAAAACAGATTAGGGATGCAAATGAGCTGAGAGAATTCTCCCAGGTTTGTTCTCCTGGCAAGAAGTAAACTTATCTGGATAGCTTTGAACAAACATTTGAATGCTGAGCCCCTGAAGAGCAGAGAGCCCGCTACATAGCCAGGTGAACCCTGTGCACACATCTCAGCATGCTCTGCAGACTTCCTCAGTCTGCCCAGGGACAGAATGGCAGCAGTGCACAGGGAAGCACTTTATAAAGGCAACCATAAAGGTAAGGGAACATACATACTATTACCTACTGCGGCATAGAGTATGTCATGTGGAACTCCATGCTGCCACTGCTAGACTGCAGGGAAACAGACTGACCCTGAGCATGCTGGGTCAGCTCATCAGTGCTTCCCAGTAGCAGTCTAGCAGTGGCAGCATGGAGTTCCACATGACATACTCTATGCCGCAGTAGGTAATAGTATGTATGTTCCCTTACCTTTATGGTTGCCTTTATACTACTAAATACATTATGCCTAGAAGTGGGGTTTAAATTGGACTCTGAAATGGATAACATTTTTTCTTGAGGAGGGACTCTAGGGGAGGGGGAGGTAGTCATTGGTCCAATCTATAATAGATAATATAGACAAAGAGCTGGTTCCAAAGACTGAAAGGAAGCTGAACTACTTGTTTTGCCACAGCCAGCAACAGGAGGACAGTGTATGGCACTTGAGCTCTCCTACAGAATTCTACATTTTTTATCCAGGATTCTCAAATCATTTTACAAACATCAGGAGAAAACCTATGAAAAGAAATGGTACAGCACACAGTTTAAAATTGTTTCTAAGTACTTCTAAACTACACATGTTTACCATGAGAAGCCGCTTCTGGAATTGATATCCATTTCTTTTCATTAGAGTATTTTAAGAATTATTGCCTTGGCAACCAGTAAGCATGCATGATGTAAGATTTTTCCCTTCAAGCTCTCTTTGTGTTGGAAGCATAACATAAGAAATAGAACTTAAGTGAAATCGGAAAAAGTGAGCCAAATTCATCTCTGGTGTTACCATATTAATTTCAGTCTGTGTTAGATTAGAAATTTGTATGTCTAGCTGTTTTGGAAGTATCTATACATCATCAAGATGCCTGTATTCTGAGTAACAAACTAAGGAATTTTTTCTGTTATGGCTGCAGTGCCAGTAAGGCTGTACAAGAGGATTCCATAACAAGTAATAAACCTAAGCTACATGAAATTTCAAAAGTCCTGTTTTCTCCGTAATATATCCAAGGATGAGACTTCTGGAGAAGGTAGAGCTGGGCCATAAACTTTTGCAACCTTTATTGCAGTTTTACAAATTTGCCAATGCTTGGTTTTTCTGAAGGAAGAGTTTGGGACTTGTTTTAGGAATAAACTGATTGAGAGGAAATTAGCAAACTTTTGAGTTACTCTTACTAGAAGGTAATAGTTTCAGCTGCAAAGAGTTCATTAGAAATCAGTTTTGGCACGGGCTTCAATTTTTTAAATCTATTTATTTCTTACGCAAAATTGAAAGAAGAGTGAACCAAAACAGATTATAAATTCTGAGCACTGTTTGATTATTTTTTCATATGGTAATTTGGTGATAAAAGGACTGTTACAGAAAAACCAATAAGAGTGTAAAATTATCCTTGTAGCAGTTTTTACTCCTCCCCATTGGAAGGTTTTATTTGTCACTGTGCCCCTTTTGAATGGCTGAGACCTTCTCCTTGGCTGCATTGTTGTTCCTCACATGTTGATTGCTTGAACATCTGTTCTGTCATTAGTGTTTGTATACAGACTGAGGGGTGGGGGGCAGGAAGGGGAGTTAGCTATAGCTGTAACGGAAACTAAATGCTTGGCCAGACACATCTACCAATTTGTAATTTGACAGAAAATTCCATATGACTGAAATGCCATCACTTGCTTCTAGAGGAGAAAGGAATTGGTTTGTGTAGGCTAGCAGATGGTTTCCTAAACTGGAAGAGAGTCCTAATTTTAACTGCTGCTAAGAGCTGTTTAATGTAAATTAATTGACCTTATTGACTGGAGCCATGAACTCCAACCTAGATGACAATTAGGGGACAGCTGTTGAATATTATCTCCTAACTTCTGTATTTTCTGTAAATTAGCAAAGAAAATACAGAAAGCCATAGCAGGCCCAGAGTTTAGGCCTTTAAAATAACAAATTGAAACCTTAATAACTGTATATTAGCTTTGGTTATCCTAACTCTAGATAATTATTTTCTTGACCCAGGAATAGAATGAATTAATGATTCTTATTGCGGATTAATATACAGCTGTCTAATCCATTATTATTATTATTATTATTATACACTTCAAGTGCTTTAAAGTATATGATCCACAAAAGAGATAGGATTTACTCAAACAGTAGTGGCCAATGCTAAGTACACAAATTTCAAAGGGTTCAAATTCTGGTGCCAATCTATATTGGGAGATGTAGTTGCATGAAACTCTTACAGTTAAAGTCCTGGTTCAAAACAGTTGTTATGATTAAACTGTCATTTGTCAGTCACCAAAACATACATTTTACTCATTTGTCTCACATATTGCTTGAGTAACCTGAAGGTCACTGTGTGTGTGTTGTGTCACTCCTCTGTGGTTAATTCACAGAAAATGTGACAATATTCCACTAGAAAGCCTGACTCATTATAAGTACAAGTGGAGGGGTGGGGGCATTGTTTAAATGTGTAGTGGTGACTAACATAGCAGCTGTCACATTTCTAAAGCTAGGGACAGACATTCAAAAAGCCTGAGCCTGAACTGATTCAGTCTTTGCAGGTTAGTTTAACCTGGCTAGGCTAAACCGGTTTGTAACTGTACAGACATCCCCTCTGTACTGAAGAAATGCAGGCACATGCCTACAGTGGCTCAGGCTAGAAGCTGGGGGTGCTAGAGCAGCTTTCCCTTCCCTTTCATAATGCTGAGTTTAGGGTCAGTCTGGTCAGGCTGCAGCAGGATGCTCTGATTAGGGAGGGGTTCCCCCCCACCACACCTCACTGTTGATAACAGAGCATTGAGGTACACAGCAGGGAGTTACATGGGGAGTTGTTAGCATTTATCACCCCATCAGCAAAACAACAGTCCCTCTCATTAGTTCAAGCTCTTCTTAAACAACTTTTTCCAAGGAAGGAATGGAGGGACATTACCAGCTACCTGTTGATTAGCTCCAAAAAGGCCTAAGCAGGCACTGTCCTGTCTCCCACAACATGGATGGTAGCTAGCATGTGGTATGCTAGCTAATGCTGAGAGGTGTCTATGTAAGGCAGAGGGGAGGGGGAAATCCCTGTTGAGCATGGAGTGTGTGTGGGGGGAGAGTAGGGGGGCAGGAGGAAGCCAGACAGACCCTGCTGTACCTGCAATCTCTGCCAGAGCTGCAGCCAGGGAGCAGAGGGGAGGGGCCAGCTCTGCTGGGCTGGAGCAGACAGCAGAGCCCCACCCAGAGTTGCAAAGCATCTGGGAAGCTGGAGGACTGTGATTTAACTTAAACCACGAAGGGGTCTGGGACAGACATTGCATAAACCAGTTTGACCCAAAGCAGTTAAGTCTGATACTACATTCAGTCAGGATTATCTCAACCCAGTTTCAGCCATTTTCAGGCTGGTTTATGTACAGTGAATGTCTATTCTGTTGCAGGTTTAAACCAGTTTCTGATCACTTTAATCAATTTATGTGTAAGGTCTGTCCCTAGCCCTTGTGTCCTGAGCTAGCAGCTTTGAAGGCCAAGAGGTATACTCTGCTAATGAATGAGTAAGGAGACAGCAGTAGACAGATCAATTGATGTGATGTAAGCACATTCATCTTGCTGCTGCAGCTGGTCCTGGCTGTATCCTATTTCCTGAAGTCCATGAACGATTACATCATGTTTTGGGAACTGTGTGACGATATTGACTCTTTCATAGTAGGTCCCTCTGGCTGCCAGAGTATTATTGCTGCTAAACAAAGATGGATGTTCTTATTGTAAATACTTTCCTTAATTTTTCTGTGGTGACAAAATGTGGTAAATGAAAATAACTGACTGATGCATGTCAAAGTCTCATGATTTTAGAAGGTTAAGAATGTAAGAAGTCCATACTGGGTCAGATCAGTGATCCATGTAGCCTAGGAAACTGTTTTCAGCAGTGGCAGGGGTGAATGCCTTAGATGAGAGCATATGAACAGGATATATCTAGAGCAGTTGTGGGTAAAATATGGCCTGAAGACCAGATCCAACCAACCAATGGATTCTATCTGGCCTGAAGTGGGGTTCCTCAGCCCCACCCAGCCCAGGACCAGGGTCCAGTTTAGGCCACAGTGAGTGCAGCTGGTCCTGCTGCTCCCTGGCATGGGGGTGGGGTGGGGTGGGGACAATGCAAGGGCTGGACCTGGCTTTCTGGCAGCCCCTGTGGCAACAGCTCACTCTGCCTGGCTGCTACTGCCACCAGACCCAGCCCTGCTGCCTGGGCACCCCAGTTCATCCATCTTGCACCCACTGCTAGGGGCACTGGACAGAGTTGGTGGGCAGGTGTAGTCCCCATGGAGACCAGCCTAGGAACCCTGCTGGCAGGCCACAAATGGCTGAGCAGATGGGATGGGTCCATGGGCAGGTGGGGAGAGGCATCCGGGAGTGAGATGGGTGAATGGGGCCAGGATCATGGGGTGGTAATAGCACAAGGCTGGAGGCTTCTCACACATCTCTGCCTGCAGAACCAGTTCCTATCTCAGAGATGTGCAGGGAGTGGATCACAGCTCTGTCCTGGGCACTGGGCCTTGATCCCTTGCCCCATGCTGACATCATCAAAAGATCCCAGCCCCGCCCACCCATCCCACTCCCATCTACACAGTCAAATGTGTGCTGCCCACAGGGGTACTGGACTGGTTTCCATGGAGACCCTGCCTGCCCACTCTGTCCAACACTCCTGGTGGTGGGTGCAGGGTGGACAGGCCCAGGACCAAATATGATCAATTGCCCCCTCCTGCCTTGGCCCACAACAGCTTACCAAAACTCTTTAAGTGGCCCTTCAGTCCAAATAATTGCTCACCCTTGATATAGAGGGATATATGTATTCCTGTCATACCTTCCCTGGTACCCATCATCATTGTCTTAGAGGTGCCTGCTGAAAGATACCAATGTGATTGTTTTGTTTTATAGCTTGATGGAATAGCCATGAATTTGTCTAGTCCCTTTTTGAACCTACCTCTACTATCTGCTTCTCCAACCTCCTGTGTTAATGAGTTACACAGATTAACTATGAAATGCATAAAAAAGTACTTTCTCTTATCCCTGTTTTAACTCTGTTTCCTGCTTATTTCAGCAGGTGCCCTCTAGTTCTAGTATTCTGGGCCTTAGTGAATAATAGTTTGCTGTTCACTTTGTCCACAACATTCATGATTGAGCCTCTTCCTTCACATGGTCAGATAGGGGATGGAGGATTTGGTCAGAAGGTATGGATAATATGGTCAGAGGAACCTTCAGCAGTGCAGTTTATCCCTCTCTAGATGATACAGTTCTACCTATTCCAGAGGCCAGGAAGCTATCAGATATTAATCTACCAAAGCTATATAAAAGCCTAGGAGATTATGCAATTAAGCAACATACACCCCAGCTTAATCTGATTTAGATTCTAATTGAAGTTAAGGTTGACAGCTACATTTGCTTTGGGATATCTGTTGGGGCTGAAGTAGTTGCCTTTTAGAGAATGCTATTGACAGTGTTGTAGGCTATATCATTATTTATCATTTATGTATTTGATTTCTATGCTGCTGTGCCCAAAAAAGGCTCAGGGCAACTTACATAAGAAGTCATAAAGCAGATAAAAATAATAAAACAATGATAAAATAATTCCCCAAACAATACCTAAGTTTAACCCTACCTGCTAAAAACCTGCCCTCAAAAAAGGTTTTATATCATCTCCACACTAGGGCTCTGGCAATCCTCAAGAGGAAGGAATTCCAGGTCTGTGACCGTAAAGATGAAAACCTATGCACAAGTCTTTCCTTTCTTTTTTTTTTGGATTTGTGTATTTGCAGCATGTTCTACTATACTTCTGTATGTCGCTGAAACTAATATGTCTATATCTCAATAGAAGAATTGTTTTATCCTGAAAATTCCCCCAAATATATGCAATAGGGTGATATTCTGCTTTTAATCCTGAAAGGAAAATGGAATCCCTTTTTGAAATGCAGTTTAATCATTTACCTTACTTAATGCTATGTAAAGCACAACAAATTGAAGATAATCCAGAGCAAGCATATATATTTTAGAGCACTTAGATGAGTCATTCTTTAAATAGAAATGGCTTCACAACCTAGTGCCTGCTATCATGTTAAATGAAATAAGTCATCAACAATTGCTTTGCTGCATTCAGGTACCTAGAACAGAATAATCCTGAATGGGAGGATTTTCTGGGGAGGAAAGAACAAAGGGGCTATACATAAAGTGATATAGGAAGTGGCCAGCATTAAGTGGCTTGTTTATCTCTATGAGATGAACTCAGTAAGAGCCTGTCACAACTCCAGAACTAAACACCGTCTGAAACAGTAGCCCTGAGACATAAGAGCTAGGGACAAAAATTACACTTAAACTGGTATAAGTGATCAGAAACCGGTTCAAATCTGTAACGCAACAGAAGTTCAATGCACATAAACTGCTTTCAAAATGGCCAAAACTATTTTAAGATAAACCTGGATGGATGTAGAATCAGACTGAACTGATTTAGGTTAAATCGGTTTATTGAACTTCTGTCTCCAGATTCAAGTTAACTTGCAGTCCTCCAGCATCCCAGGATGCTTTGTACCTCCCCTGCAACCTCCCTCCTGCAGGGTGGGTAGGCTAGTTTTGGCCCAAGCTATCTACTCCAGCCAATCAGGTGGTGTGCTCTAGTGACCCCAAGCTTCTGGCCTGGGAGACTGCAGACATATGACTGCATTTCCGGAATCAAAGGTGAATATCTGTTCACTTGCTTGTTGGTTCACCCTACGCAGCTTAGACTAACCCGCAAAGATTGAACTGATTAAGCCTTGAGCTTCTTCACTGTCTGTACTTAGCTAAATTGATCCATTCATGTCAGCAGAAGAAGGGTCGTCTTTCTCTCTCTCTTTCCCTTAAGAACCAGTGCTTGAGAGCATATAATGTGCACAAAGCATGTCTGTCTTCAGCTCAACACTGCATTTTGCAGCATTTGTATTCTCAGCTCTGCCCTCAGAGATATGAAGGAGAGAAAAAAGGGTTCAGATTCACTTTCATAGAAACAATGTCACATAGGTCCTAGCTCATATATTAGAGAGCAGTGGCATACTGTGGCTCTCCGGTGCCTGGGGGTCAATGCTTGCATTTGCACCCACCCCCCATCCGTGGCAGATCACTGAGCAGGGGGGCATCCCCTGGTGGTTGATCACTGAGTGGGGGGGGGGGGGTTCCCCAGCGACTGATTGCTAAGTCTGGAAACACCCGGAAGTGCTGCCAGGGGACCGAGTACCCCCTGGAGGGCCCAGCTGGCACCCCCCCACAGGCTGGCACCCCAGGGCATAGTCCTCCACTACCCACATCGCTGCGCTACTGTTGGAGAGTGAAATGTGGCACATCTGGGATGTTCTACCCTTATTTTCCTTTCATTCCCAGCCAATCCAACATTACTGATCCTCACTCTCTGGTATGATTTTTGTTTCCCCTTTCCCTGTATTGTGTACTGTTCTTCCTCATTTATCTCCCTCCCTTGTAGCTGCTACAAAACTATTCATTTTCAGTCCTCTGTTCCCTTACAACCCCACCACACCTAGCAATAATTCACACATTTATTTTCTTATCAAAGTTAATTTGATCACCCTTTAAATGGTCTATTTTTCCCAGATTACACTTCCTCCCCCTCTCTCCCCCCCAAATGCCTTAACAACAATGAATTTCAGCAATGTACCTAAGACTATTCACAGGGTTCTGCCAGAGACAGCTTTTCAATTTACATTGGTGGGACCTAGGTTCTTTAGCCATGGCATATCCCCACAAGCTAGCTTGGTTACCTGAGCATTTAGGACACTGTTACACATGTTCTGGGGGTTAGGAGGTGGTACTTTAATTATAGCATGTCAGAGCAGCCTCCACACTCATGTGTGGCATCCCTTACTGGCTGGAAGCCTTTTTGGGCAGTCTCTCTGCACAAGGTCACTGTAATTAATTTGGCCCAGACTTGTCCAAGAGTGTAACTCTTCTTGGAGTAACATCTTCTCAAAGTCTTTCTATGAAGTCTTTAATTTTGCTATGCTTGCAGACTAAGTGATACTTTTAATAGCAGTTAGTAAAATATCCTGGATAATTTCATTAGTGAAATGAATTGTATGTTTGAATGAATTATTTTATGAAAAAAGGAATGGCAAATACATAACAGCATGCTGAAGATATTCCTAACTGAATGGTAGGTGTATTTTTTTAAACGTAAAGTAAATGGTAAGCATTAAATACTTGTATAGCGTCAACTCCATTATCTAATGGCACAAAAATCTGATCAGTTGCAATGCTCTAAGGCAGACGTTGGCAACCTGTGGCCTACAAGCAAGATTTGGCCCATGGGGAGAATTGGCAGCAGGAAATTGGCAGCATGCTCCAGCCTAAGCAGCAGAGGTATCCCCAACGTCCTATTGCCTGTTCTGTTCAACTTATTTTCACTGCTGCTGCAGAGGAGGTATCCCCTGGGTCCTAATGCCTGCCGTTTTCTATTTATTCCCTTTTTAGCATCTGCTGATCACTGGGGCACTGCGGAGGTGCTGTGGGGGCTGGGTCACAAGGAGTGGCTCATGGTGGCAAAAAGTTGCCAAGCCCTGATTTAAGGGTATACGATCTCTTTTTAGTATTCAGTTACCAGTATAGGTCAGGGAAGGAACTTGCATAAGTAAATAAACATTTAATTGGATTGGGGCAATTATAGACAAAATTCTCATTAACTTTCTTATAATTCCTTTAAGGGTAATAGATTGCATGGTTGGAAATGAGCAGGATTCCAGAAAGCTATGCTTTTAAAATTATACACCTCATAATTCTAAAAAGTCTCAATCAGCTTCACAACTTAAACATAAGCATCAAATCCTTTCTAAAAAATCAACACACCTTAAAAATACAGTCAAAAAGACATAATAAAGAGTGATGGGGACCCAAATACAGTGTAAGGTTCAATGTTACCTTATTAATGTGCTGTTTCAGTAAATAGAGAAATCTCACAATAATTCAATTCAATAATTCCTTTTCTGTTCTTGAAATGCTGATTCTCCAAAAACCAAAACGATCCTACATTCACAAAAGTAACTGTTAGTCTATTTAACACTCTTACCTGCAAGATTCTAGAACACATGCTTCCTAGAAGCATGATTTGCTGTCAGATAGTAATGAGAGGCAGAAGCTGGGGGGATATTATAGTGTGTGAAGTTTTGAGTCTCCAGTTACTTGCACCCAGATGAACTGTATGTGCAATGTTAGTAGCTAAATATTTTAAGCCCCCGAGAAATGTTAATTTAAATGTGCAATGTAATCTGAGGAATTTTATGCCAGATCTAAAAGAGTATGCATCATGGCATACGTTCAAATTAAAGTGTTGTACAAACCAGCCACAAAGATGTTTTATGTGGATCATCTTTGTGTCTTGTTTGACATTATCACATGAAAAACTGATTGAATATGTAGGATGTTATAAATTATTGCGTGATTAACATGTTAATCATGTTATAAATGTAACCCCTGCCAGTGTTATCAGATAGACACAAGCAGGTACAAATCTAGCAAGTGATTTTTGCATTTGGAAGCCACATAAAAATGTGGAAGTGCTATTGCCACTGCCACAATTTATAGCTGTTTATGCAGATCATGTCCTTCCTGTTCTAGTGCATAAAAATTAACTGCTGTATTTCATTTCAAAGACTTAATAGTTTAGCCCTGTATCTTTAGTGCAAATACCTGCTAATCTTTGAGTTGATTATAGCTAAAATTGCTAAGCACCTTCTGATCCCAGCCATAGTACCTTTTTCAGTAGCTTTTATAAAGTGTGATTTCTTTTCCACTTTTGCATTATCTTTTGTTATTGGTAGCTATTATTCTGTTAAGTAATAACACTGTGGGCGATAAGAGTTTAATATTTTGCAGCTGCATAGTAGTTTTTCATCCAAAAAGTTCAGAGTGTTTTTACAAAGATATCTTTTATTAATGCTTCTGCAGTGGATGGGCAACAATAACATCCACAGGCCACTGCTCATTTGATATGCATCTTTATGGATCACTGGTTCCAAACCATTAGCAGTCTACTGTTCATGCAAATGCCCTGCCTTTGTCATGCTTTTCTGGTAGAGGGTGTTATAGAACTTGCCTGTTCTATAATAGGAGTCTCCAGACCTGTATGACCTTCCATGCATTTTAGAACTATGAGTGATCAGCTGCCTAGTGCATCTACTGTGACCCATGGAACTTCTAATGTGTAAGCAATTAATAAATGTCCATATAAACAATGACTAGATACCCTAAGAGTGAACATTTCTGGTTGTCTGAAGCTGCGTGGATTTGTTCTACTGTTTGTTCTACTGTATGTACTCCTCTACCTACTCCTTTTACCTTTTTTTTTTGCAGCTACTCCTTTAGTGTAGGAAGGATAATCTAGTAATGCAGTGGTCCTTAGCCTTTGCTGACCTATGAGCAGCAATACTGCGCAAGCAATGTGCTATGGGAAACATCCTCCTCTACCTGTCAACATCAGTTTTAATATTCTCACCTGCAAACTACAGATTGGAGATTACTGGTCTACTAGATTAGGTGTTTGATTATAGTTCAAGAGACCAGGGTTCAATTACTATTTCCAATACCATTTTTTACCAGGGACAAGTCAATTCATCTTTACAAATAGAAACAGACATTGCATTGGTTTCTGAACAAGTTGTGCCTGTGATTTTCCCAAAACAAGGAATATCCCAGAATTGACATATATGCACTTTGCCATTATAATCAGGGTTTAGTGAGTGGCTGAATTCACTGCCATGTTTCTGCCATTGATTCAACAATGCAATCCCAGAATAACCATTCAGATGCACTTTGTGGTGTCCCAGGATAGATTGTTAGTACTTCTTGTCCTGTGAACCATTCTAGAATTCATGTTGTTCTGGGTTAACAATGGTTTATCCTAAGATAAATGTGATATCTGTTTGTAGCCTTGTTGCTCCATCTGAGAATGAGGGTAAAAGGAATATAATACAGAGCTTTTCTAATATTTCATTAATGACTATGAAGCACTGAGGCACTACTCTGATAAGGGCCTGTAACAGGGAATCCCTACCCTGTTGTGGAAATGTGGAACTGTCCCTTAAAGGGAAGGGTTTTTTATGACCCAGATAAAGGCATCCAGCCATGCTGGGGTTAATAAGCAGCCTTGCCAGCAGGTCGGCTAATAGTGCACCTGACCAAAGGAGGGAAGGCAGGGCTCTGAGCATATAAACCCTGGCCAGAACTACAGCCAATAGGCTGTCTCTGGCAGCAGAAGGGAAAGGAGCCCTGCAGGGGGTCTGCCTGCTGAAAATAGACCATGAGCTTGCAATACCTGGAGATGGCACAGAAGCCTGGGGGTGAGCTGAGCCAGGGAGTCTAGGCCTGCTGGCCTGCAGATGAAGATCTCCTGACCAGGAGGGCTGTAGATGGGTGCTGGGCTGACCCCAGAGCTGCTGTCAGGGCTGCCAGCATTATACTCATCCTGCTACCCCTGGGTAAGAGAAGCCCTGTTGCAAGGCAGCAGGATATAACTTACTGTTTGCACTGGTGGTTCGAGTGGGACTGTGAGAGATGGTTTTTGGAGATCCTATTAGTTCCCTAGGGGCATGCGATCACCTTGTAGGTAGGTGATCACTCTGTAGGCAGCAGCAGCCATTACACTGTAAGAGGAAGGCATCTTTGAAAAGGGTGGAACATGGAAGAAAGCAGCAAAGGGGTGAAGCAAAGGATTCACAGCAATTTCAAACTGGATCAGCCTGCGACCAGCCATTGCATCCAATTCCCTTCCTGCCAGTGCTAGAACTGGGCGTCCTATGCAATTTGAAGCTGGAGTCAGGGCTCAAGGTGTAGTCAGATATATAAGAAGGTAGCAAGTCCAAAGAGGAGCAGAGCCTAGGGCCTGAAGGCCCAATGCCTGAGAAGGGCAGAGACGGGCCATGGGCCCAATGTCCAGATGCCCAGAGCAGGTCAGAGATAAGGCCGGGGGCCTGAAACCGAAGAGGGGCTAAGTCAGAGCTGCATTGGGCAAGATTAAGGCTGGAGCCCAAGAACCCTAAGCTAAGTGGCCAGCAAGAGAAAAAGGCCAACTGGGCCGAGACCCCTAGAAAGGACTGATTAGACAAACAACACTGTGAGGCATGGGTGTGTTGTAAGGGGTAGTTTGGAGCCACGTAATAAGCCCCTAAGGTAATGGGCACCTCAAAGCACATATGGGCCAGGAAGGCCTGACTATGAACAGACTCGGGTCAGGCTAGTGGCGTTTGATAGGGGTTTGTTGGCAAAGGAAGGATAAGGACTGGTTCTAGTCCTTAAAAGGCAGCTTCCTTTTCACAATTTAATAATTATATCAAGGTGTGGTGGGTGAGAGTGGAGGGGAGGGTACCTAGAATCAGATTGAGGCAGTGGATTTGGCCACCAGGGGACAGTATGGTTATCCCTGCATCCTAGTCATGCTAAAGGGCCATGTAAATATTTCAATAGATAGACATAAGAAAGAAAATCTTCTCAACCTTGGGGTTTACTATCATTTATTTTGTACCAGGGCTTGTCTATGCATGGAAAATATTTTAGAGTCATATCTTAATAAAAAAATGAATAACCTCCTGATTATCTGTCTTAATCTTATTCCAGAATAAGTGTCTAAATAGAGATTTAATTAGGAACATTTATTCTTGAATAACTCCTTGTGTGAACAAGACCTTAGTTCTCAAACTTTCACTCATACAACAGAAATAACGTCCTGTTTTCCAAGCTTTCCTCAGTTTTTACCTTTTTAGGAGATTTACCCCTGGAGTGCCTAACAATAATGGGGAAATCTAATAGGGCGAAATATTAATCCTGATTAGATGTCAACAGAAATGTGGGTGATTTACATGCAATGTAACCTCTCAAAGAAAACCATAAGATTGCTTCGTGCAGGAATGAATTGCACATACAGTGCACATCCATATGAGTCCTACTAGGCTGAATATCCATAGCATATCATATTGGTTGGCTAGACTTTAAAGAATAAATTTAAGCAAATTATTTCATATTACATTTAAAAAGCTGTATTGGTAGGATTATATCTTACTTCACATTTCTTAAGTCTTCTGCATGCCTAAATAAAAATACAAACTACTCTTGGTCTTTGATTTAACAATGACACATTAGAAATTGAAACATGAGAAACATGCCTGTGTTTTGCAAAAATAATTCTACTGAAATTTGCTCTTTGCTTATGCTGTCTTCATTGCTATAAAATTATTCTTTCTTCTGGGTCTATGTAAATTCTGTAGTGATGTTTTATTTTCTTTTCTTCTGTGCATTTTGCACTTGTTTTCATATGTCTGTCATTAGAGCATTAAAAATCATAAAAAAAACTGCTATAAAAGTCCTGACAGCATATTTTCAGCTTCCTTTATTTTTCCTTTCTCATTCAATTCACAATCAATGTTTGAAAACATCAAAGTCCATAGAAGATGATTCATTTTTATCTAGATCTTTTATTTAGCATGAGTTTCTAATCTCTATTTGATAGGGGGAGGGAAAGGAAATAAAAAATAAACTAAAAAGTGTCAAATCCCTTTTTTTAAAGAACAATTCTAGTGTTGGATTATTGTCTCCTAGGTATATCCCAAATCAGAAGTTATCACATGATCATTAAACAATTATTATATGATCAGATTGTTTAATTATTATTTAAAACCATGGAGTTAAACAAGGAAACCTAAGTATTATGGATGCTGTACTTGCAGCATGAACTAGGGATAATCCAATTCTGTGTATTACTTAATTAGTCAGATTTGTTGACATTATTCTCCAGTTTGAACCATCGATAAAGCACAGGTAATGACCTAGCTTTGTCATGACTCTCATTAACATATTGTCTTTGCTCATTCCTGAATTGGACCTGGATCCAAATCCAAGATGAGAATAATCATAGTGTTTTAGGGGCAGGTAGGCAGGGGCAGGGGGAGTGGTTTGTAATCATCTGGACACACATTGTGGAAATGAGCTTATGAACTGGTAATATCAGGAAATCCTTTTCCTTAAGATTTATGCTGGAAAGGGCAGTGGACTACTTAAAAGGAAAAAAAAATGGTATAAACAGGAAACTAGTCCAACACATTTTTAGGATCAGTAAGTGAAGACACTATCTTCTAACAGGTTTTACCGTGCAGCCACTTTTAAAGGGAAGCAGAGCCATAGTTAGACCCTGTTCACTGGGGAGTGTGTACTACTACTGTACCCTGTCAAGTTATTATAATGGGTCACCCTAAAATGCTACACTTGTATATCTCAACATTGCAATGTTTGAAATCTAGTTCCAAACTTTGTGTCCTAAATCAACATGCTTATGAAAACTAAAACGTACTGTATTTTGATATGCATGTCACTTTGTAGTCTCAGATTTATGAACGAATAGATGACAGGTATAGTTAAAAGGCAAATGGAAATTTCTACAAGCAGCCTCATTTTGTTTTATATCTAGACATACAATATTTCATAACTGGAGTTTAATCATTTCTTACTTTTTAAGCCGAGGTTTGGGGGTTGAGCTATCTTCTTTTGCAAGGACATAATGAATAGTAAAAATTCTTGTATGATACTCCACAGCCAGATAAACAGGAACAACACTGGTTAGACTCCTGCCCACCAAGTGGATGAGAAAAGCAACAAGTCGTGGACCTTCCCAGTACAACACATGGGCCAGCAGTACTGGTATGAATACGTTAATGTTCCTCATTGAGGAAGTTTGGCCAAGGGAAGGAACTGTGCCCCTCTGATTCCTGTATTAGCAAATGCAGAATTTCATTATGGTGTTCACTAACTGTTCATTGTGATATCCAGATGACAAAGGTGACTCCCTTTGGAAATATTCCCAGGGCTCATTAATAGGACCAGGACAGGGTCCTTGGGAGGATGCTACTCCCCAGGCTATAAGTCTTCCTAATTTGATGTTATTTGATGTGAATTATGTGCAAGTAATGTTAATTATGCACTAGGTTTTGAAGAATATGTTTTCATTGTACAGTGGAAATGTCAGTCTCATTAACAATCATTATTACCTGTCAGAAAGTAGGAAAAGCTTTGAATGAATGCTAATTTTTGCTCATATTTGTGCAGATGCATACAAATGTTTCATAAATGTTTGTTTGTTTGTTTATACCTCGATCACTACAGTGACCTTTCTTTTCTCTTTCCAAGTTTTTTCAACCTGGATCCAGTCCAGAAGCGACAGAACAAAGCTGTAATTTCAGGCCTTCTGAGAATCAGCCACATTTTGTGTTTTTCACAAGTTTGAAGCATGATATGTTTTATTTTATGGAAAAGTTAGTCCACCTATTTGTTAGCTTATATCTTAGAAAATGATTTTTTAAATGAAAATGAATGTCGGATTTCTAATGGGACTTAAGGTACAACCAAAAATGATCCCATCTTACCCTTTACTTTAAGGATGTAGCATTAGACCAGCGGTTCTCAACCGTTTTAGACCCAGTGTGCCCTGGGATAGACTCCAGACACACTGTGGAAAATGCCAGGTCTTAGTCTTTACTCTTTTTGTTGCTACATTAGAGCAATTCTCTTTTGCAAAGGACTCCTACTACAACAGGTCCGAACATTTTTAACACTGTGGGTTCCTATTTGAAAACTGGGTTTATTGCACATCTAACATTGTGTGGTAATCCACAGAATCCTTGAAAGGATCTTGAGACAACCCAGGATGCTCTTGCATCCTGGTTGAGAATCATTGCATTAGACCAGGGATGTCCAACCTTTTCGAAAGTGGGGCTAGATCATGAACTTTTTAACACCCAGTGGGCCAGTGAGCCATATTCAAAGACCTCACAGGAAGTGGTATCACATCACACCCCCCCCCCAAATTAAAGTACAGTGTTTCCTTTAGTTTCCTGTTCCAGCACCTTGGGCCTCAGAAAACAGCTTGGTGGGCCACATGGCGGCCTGTGGGCCGTATGTTGGAGAAACCTGTATTAGACTAAGGGCATCGGGGGGGTGGGGAGGGGAGGGGGAAATCATTGGATGACATGATGTTTCTGTAAATGCAGTTTCTTTCATTGCATCATATTAAAGGAATGAAAATACAAATGATTACTAACGAATGAATTAAGGGTACTCAGATCACCAACAGCTCAAGGGGAAAGACCTTTGCATGACCATGTTTCTGATGGAGCTTTTTAGTTTTAGAGATCCAAACTGGGGACTGGAAGAGACTTTCTGGACGCTGTCCTGTCATTTGAATTGGCAGCCTTTGTCCAAAGTGTCAACAAGAGCATCCATATCAGCTCTTCCTGCATGACACAGAAACAGTGCAGGAGAGACAAGGGTTCCATTGATATCAGGCCTACGACTGAGCACCACACACATATTTTTTATTAATTATCTGGAAGTCAATATAAAACCATTTCTGTTTAAAATTTATGGATGACACAGAGACAGGCACAATAGAAAGTGATGCTGAAGACAGATCAGCTACACAAAATAATCTGCCTAGTGAACTGGTCCTACTCTAGCAAAATGCATTTTTGGTATAGCCAGATACAAAATCTATATGCCTAGAAACTAACATTTTGTCCATGCAGAATGGGGGAATGTATTTTGTAAGGCAGTGACTCTGATGAGGAGTTAGGGGCACGTTATGACTTTCCAGTGCAGAACTGTTGGGGGAAGGGGTTAACGTGTGTGTCTTTATGGATAAAGAAGGAAGAATAGCAAAAAATATGAAAGGTTGCAGGAAAAAGCCACAAAAATGATTCAAAAGCTGGAAATCAAATGTATCATTGTGAGAGGCTTAAGTTTGATCTGTTTTGCTTTGTTGCATAGGTAAAGTTAGGTGTTCCCTTCTAGTTTAAAACTCATAAATATTTTTTCCCAATATGCATGCCTTGCTCAGTTCAGTAAGTTTCTTGTGAACCCTGTCGTACAGGAGGTTTTGAAGTTTCTCATATGTTGTGCTGGCAGCCTGTTGCTATCAGAGAAACATTGTTACCTACGTAAACAGGCAACTAGCCCAGGATTGACAGACAGAGCTCCCCCCCCCCGGACAAATCCCGTCATCGACCAGTTGTATAATACTAGGTAAGTTACTTAGCCTTTATGCACTTCATTTTGGCTAACTGCAGATGGGATAATGATGTTTGCCTTGTTTTGTAATGTGATTTGAAATATATGAATCAAACTGCTATCCTGTAAAAGCTGATTAATATAAATAAACTGATTACCTGTGCAAGTTAATAGTCCGTTTTGCAAGAGTCAGTTTATAAGTGCAGTCCCTAAAGTCTTGGTGGTGTTAAGTGATAGTGTAATCCATTTACTGTACAGTATTCCAGACCTTCTGGTGCAGATAAATTGACACCACTTGTCTTTACAATATCTAATATAGGCTGGCAACACTGGTCTGCTCAGCATTAAAATTAAAAAGTATTACTACTGGAACAGGCCTGTCTAGTAATGTCTCCAAAGCATAAATATGCCCAGTCAACACCTGATATTTAAATATCTTTTAATTTAAGCACTTTTTATCAGAAAAAACAATTATAACGTGTACTCTTTAGAAAGACAATCAGTAACAAATATAAGTATAATTGAGCAGAGGTGTAGCAAGGCAGCTCCATGCCCAGGGCAGGCTTGTGGCACCTGGGACAGCATCGGCAGCCATGGCATTAATCATGGTGGCATGATCAAGTTTTGCTGTGGTCATAGCTATTTTTGTGCCTCCTCACAAAGGCGGCACTTGGGGCTGCTGTCCCAGTCATCCTTCCACCCCCAGTTACACTACTGTAATTGAGTATAATAGGGAGGTTATGGACCTTTCAAGCCTAACAGTTCATTAGGCTAAAATACTTGATGCACACCGACTTTCTGTAGCTAGTGGTACACAGGACAGTGATGCAGCTAGCATCACATCCAGCCACCTTTCCACAGCCCAGTCCAAATGACCAGGTACCCTGTCACAGTTGGGTCAGTCTTTGGCATAAGTGCGCAGGCGGCCTCAAACCTGCACCTCAAGAGCTTCAGATGAGCACCTTAACCACCTGCCACTGCAGGGCTGAACACTTGGGGGAGCCAAATTAAATTTCTTTTTCCTGTATCCTAACTTGCAGTTAAAGATTGGGATTTAATTGGTACCTCTTGTTCTTTGCTCCTTGTCAGTAACTAGCAGAATCTGGTCAGGAGTGTGAAATCTCTAATACAGAAAAACTGTTTTACCTCTTAATTTTTTTTTTCATGGCTGGCAGTCTTCAGAAAAAGGTGTTCTACAAACTGAAAATGAGGTTGATCTGCCTACACTCTTGATGATGAACCTGGGTCACTTGTCCGGATTGAACCTTTCCAGACTTAAATAATCAAAAGTGGGGAATCGTCAGTATAGTTTAATAGTTACATAGAAATGGTCCTTATAATGATCGTAACTCCTGTTTTAAGCAGGAATGGAGATAAGTACAATAAGGTATGTGAGGTACTGAAATTCATTTTGGCCATAAATAAAATGGAATAACGGGGAAGAAACAGATTTTTAAAAAAAACTTCTTGAGTATTCATTCAAGCATGTGGGACTGGTCAGTGATCCATGTCCCTGTCAATGGAAAGAAATTAACAATAGATTTTTTTTTTCCTCTAAGTGCATTGTAGCTATCACTGATGAGGAATGCTAGTAAGGAGCAGATCCTTGGATGTAAATGTGCATATCTCCATTGACTTTACTGGAGAGATGCCCCTCATGTTAACTGAGGATCCAGCCTCAGATTTTTGAAGTCAAATAGTAAATATTTTAGAATAGGGGAGGGGAATTTTCTTTGGAGATACAACTTTTAAAGACATTATTTTTCAGGTCTTTTTTAAATCTGTTGGATGGAAGGGTGAGTTGAGAGAATGGAAACACTTTTCATGAACAGTAATGCTATTAGTAGAAGCAGGGAAAATTCCAGGTACCTGTATGTATATTTTGCTTTGTGTTTTGTGCATTATTGAAATGATCTGTCATTAAAGGAAAGACAAATGAGTGGCAAGAAAAATATAAAGGAGCAATGTGTTTTTCTGATTTATCATGAACGAGTGTGGGGCAAGACTCCCATTCATGAAAAGCTTTGTTAGTGACACCAGTTCAGGAACACACAACCCACTGAATTCCCAGTCTCTATGTCATTTTGTTTCAAGGTGCCACGTGAAATAGTGTTTTGGGATAAAACTGTATTTTTGTGAAAGGAAATCTAGCAAAAGGATCCTTCTTTTCATAAAGTTAAGAGGCATTCAAAAGGGAGTGATCATTCATCCACAAGGAAAATGTTGAAGTAATGCTAGTTAAATGAATGTGTGTTTTTGGATCTGACATTTAAGATTGGAGCACATATGCTACCTATATTTTGTGCACAAATTTACAATAATAATATACTGAAACATTCAGTCTCAAACAGAACTGCAATTTACAAGTTGTCTAGTAACAATGCAAATATAACAACATTTTGCTGCATACATTCTGTCACTAGGCTAGTAGTTAAAAGGCAGGGAGGAGTTGGACATGGGTAGATCCAAGACGTACCTATTAGGATGCTTTAAAAAGTACCTACATTTAATATTACCACTGTTCCCCAGGAAACAGTGATATCCAAAGCTGCATATGAAGTGTTGCTGATAGGAAAATAAATATCACAGTTGCTTTTATTAACAGAAACTACAAATATTTATTTCAATAAATACATACATTTATAAATACATTGCATATATTTTCAAATTTCATTTATTACTATGAAATATTTGCGTTTTTTATTTATACTTCACTGGTTTCAGTCTGGTAGTTGTTAACACCATCAGGCGTCAGAGGCCCAACTTTCAAATCAGGGCATAAAGCTATTCATAGATAGGATAGTCGCACTGGCACTTAGATGTCTAAAATATATAGTTAAATCTTTGTATGTGCATTTCAGGGAGCTGAGTATGAAATGTAATGACATGCCATACACATAGCATGGATCAAGCATCACAACAAAGTAATGCAAGTACATACTTTCAGAAGTAAGAATTACATTGATATTAGATACTAGCAGATTCTGAAAATTAAATAAGAAGGGTTCCATTCAGAAGTGCGGTGTGAAAAACTGGGGGTAAACTATGTTCAAAAAAGATTTATGCAGTTAATAATCCACAATATTAGTCACCTATTTTAGGCTTCTATTAGGCTTGGTAGGATTGTGGCTTGAAGGTTTTGGCAGATCAGGAGAGAGGAAAGAACTAGTTCAGGGTAACAGCTGATTTTTGGAACAAACTTAGACTCTTGTTTATTTAAGGGCTTAGGAACAAGAGTCTTGTAGTATGGCTGGGTGCAAAACCCTCCTCTTTCTGAGGACAGAACCTGGGAGATGAAAGGAACACATAATGTCTTGTCCATCTGAGTGGAGAGATTCTCATATGATGATGACTGCTATCTAACAAAACTAGGTAGATTGGGACTGAATTGTTTTTACTCTGCCTCTGAACTGGAGAAGCACTGTGACACTGTAGCTCAGATGACTTCCCTGAGGAGAAAGATGCTTTGCCACGAAGGCTTCTTTTGTTTCGAGTTTTATTTCTTTTTGAGGTTTTGCTGTTTGCCATATGTTATCAAATGGGTCATTTGGGAAAAACTGGTTCAGAGTTCTGACATGTTCATGATAGGGCACTCTTAAATGACTTTTAATGATTTATTAGCTCTTATATTAATCAGTTCATACAGATTTACTGTCAATATTTCTGATCTAGTATTTGCAGGCCACTATTGTTTATCCCTCTATATTGGTGTGTGATTGATAGTTTTCTCTCATAATTGTATCTGTTTATGTTGCCAGTATTTCAAAGGCTCCACAACAACTAAACGACCAGTTTTGGATCATCTGGTAATCACATAGAAATAGACTCTAATCATTCAGGTGCTGGACGTTTTGTGTTGACCTGTGTGCCAAGGCCAAGCCTTGCCAAGTTCATTGGCACTTCCCTGCATCTGAGCCATCTGCTTGCCAGCACTCAGGGCAGTTTAAAGACTTGCAGCAGCATTTTTTTTTTTCGTATATACAACAAATATCTTGGAATTCTAACTCAGTCAAATTATCCTGAGAGATATAAGCAAATATTATATTCTGTTGAATGACCTGCAGCAGGACCATGCCATGAGACTCCTGCTTCGCCACTCCAGCTCCTTACAGTATGCTCCCTTTTCCTCATCTGCCATGGCTTGATGAAACTATTTTGTTGTTAAGGGAGGCTGCTCCATGATCCCTGAGTAAGCTCTTGTCCACTTTGGCTGGTGGCTACCTCTTGTACCTGGCTGGACTGTTACCTCTCAGCCCCATGTTCTTCGGGAACCCTGACACAGGACGCAGACTGTCTGACTCACAAAGAATCGCTCCCTCCC
The DNA here is from genome assembly GCF_001723895.1 of Crocodylus porosus. Classification (NCBI taxonomy): domain Eukaryota; kingdom Metazoa; phylum Chordata; order Crocodylia; family Crocodylidae; genus Crocodylus; species Crocodylus porosus. The sequence continues at coordinate 5,501,749 of NW_017728907.1, read as the reverse complement.
CTCCTCTACCTAAACAGAAACTGATTAAAATGCAGTGAGAGACGCACCTAAATTCTCCAGATAAGGGTGACAAAAGTGAAACAACTGCCCTAGGTCCTATTTGCATCTGAGATGGGACCAGATGACCATTCATTTACATGAGAGATGGAGAACAGAAAACCTGAAGCAGAGACTGCAGTGAATTCTGGGATCAGCAAAGCAGGGGAGCAC
>NW_017728907.1:5497215-5501359 GCF_001723895.1 Crocodylus porosus | reverse complement strand
TCAAAATGGAACATAAACATAAGCAAGCTGCTTCAAAACAAAAAGTCTTCCTCAGTCAGGGTTAATATTGTTTTCAGGCCATACCTTCCTTGCAGCCTTCTCATCCTAGCTCCTCTGGGTGGCTTGGGTGCATTCCTGTCTTGTCTCTAATATCCCTTATCTCCCGGGAACAACTCTCCCTGCAGTGAGCTTGTTCAGCCTCAGACCCTGGGCTTATGAACCCTGAAACCCCAGCTACACAGAGGGTTTCCACTTGGGGCTGATGGCCAGCCTGCTCTCCTCTGCTGCAGCAGCTGCAGATGCTTGCTGAAGCAGCCTGATGCTCTCCCCTTCTAATGTGACAAGGGCCATGGCCCCTGTTACATGTCGTCTATAGCTTGGTCCAACAGAGCTAACCGTAGTGGCAGTAGCAACACCCCAAGCATCCAGCTAACCTGGCCCACTCCAGCTCCTCCATAATGCCACCCAATGTCTCACCTGTCATGGCTTAAAGGGAAAAATATTCCTATAAGAGGCATCCAGAGCCTTGGAGTGGTATTTTTACAGTGCAGCCAGGATCCAGGTTTACTTCAGAATGGCAAGTCCCACCAAACTTGACAAGCTTCAACTACAGACCAATTGGAGTCATGCCTCGCTGGTTTCAATCTTCTCAGATTATTTCTTTGAGCCACCTGGTTCAGCCCTTTGGTTCTGTCTAGACCTTAGTCTTGTCTTGGTCTAATTACTCTGGATACTTACTTCAGCCCTAGGTTCCCTGATTCTGGCATGGGCTTCTTGGCAGCAGCTTCTCTGCTAAGTTTTAAGTCCCACAGTCTAAGTTCTGAACCCCTGGCCCACTGGACTCAAAGGCGTGTCCAGATGAGTGCACACGTGCCTCTTGCAGCATCTCAAACCAGTTTGAGATGCTGCAAGAGGCACACTGAGAACAAAAAAATGTTCCCTGCACTGCATATTTACAGCATGGGCTTTAAATTTGATACCATGATTTCCAGGTATCAAAAAAACCCACATGGAAAAAAGCAGGCCAGGGCACGGTTCCCCAGCATGTCCTGAGGCAAGATGGGCCTCAGACCTTGAAAGATGCTCTGGCATCTGGCCAGAGCATCTCTGTGGTGCCCCCTGCTGTCCTAACACACAGCGTTTGCATGTGTGTGGGGGGGAGTAGGGAGGGGCAAGCAGGAGTGGTGCAAGGCTGTGGCATGACCCGGGTGCTGTCCCTGGTAAGTAGGGAGTGGGGGTGGCAGGGATTGTGAGTGTGTGGGGGGTAGAGCTATAGATGTTTGAGGGGTTGTGGCTGTGGGGAGGGGTTGTGTGGGGATGGGGGTGCTGGTCAGGGCCACAGCCCCCCCTGCAGCAGCAGCAGCCATGGGGCCCATAAGGCCCACTGCAGCCAGAGCCCCCCAGTGGCACAGTGTGGCCCTGGCCACCTCAGACCCAGTGCCGCCTGTGCCACTTGTGGTGGGTCCATCCCAACACGGCGTAGCATGGTGTGGGGCTGTGCACCTTCAGACGGTCCCAGGCTGCTTGCAGGGACCACGTGTCATGCTGGGCTGGGTCCTGCCTCCATGGAATTGGCCTAGCCTGACAGCACACGGGGCCTGTGGAGGCAGGACCCAGCCTAGGTACAACACGCGGTCTCTGCAAGTGGTGACAGGCCCTGAGTGACAGCCTAAGTGGCCCAGGGCTTCCTGAAGGTGCACATCCCTGCACCATGCTGTGCTGGGCTGGACCTGCAACAATCAGCAGAGGTGGTGCCGCTGCTGAGGTCGCAGGGGCTGCTTCATGCCACTGGGGGCTCTGGCTGCAGTGGGCCCTAAGGGCCTGGTGGCCACTGCTGCTGCTGGGGAGGGTGGGGAATGTAGCCCCTGCAGAGGGGACTGTGGCCCTGCAGGAGGGCAGGGCTGTGGCCCTGTGTGGGACAAGAGATCCATTCCTCCTGAGCAGCCCCCCATGCAGCCTCCCCACACTCACAGTCCACTCACACACCCCACACCAAGTCACGCCCACAAAGCTCTTACACACACACTTGGCCCTGTGGGTCAGCAGTGAGGGGACTGGAGCAGTGGGGAAATGGGTTATAGGTTGAGAGTGAGAGGCAAGGAGAGGGGCAGGACACTGGCCTATCAGTGCTGCTCAGCACTGCACATTATGGTGAGTGAATGGGGTAGGGACAGCTCTGATTTTTCTATGACAAAAATCTCAGAAGTAAATGCCAAAGTGTATACATATTTAGAATTTATTTTATTAAGATGATAGAGGCACTGGTAGCCTTCCAAATTGCTTTAAATTTGTAAATATATCAATAAAACATTGGCCAAGTGATCTCTCTCTATATAGTGGTGTTTCATTTTAATAGCAGAAGAACACTATTTTGTGTATTTTTATGAAAGAATTTGAGTTTTTTATCAGAGAACTTGAAATGTTAAACAGGGAGCACCAGGATTTCTGCTGGTGAGACAAATGGCAAAACCTAGGCAGAGGAGCCTGTCCAGGGACAGCACTGGGGACCCAGCTGGAGGGCAGATGAAGTGGCTGACCTCTTAGTCATTTGAGGCCAAGAGGACATGCTTTGACAGTTCAAAGCAGGCCATCACAAGAAGCACATCTTCTAGGTGATAGCTGCCCAGATGGCAGAGTAGGGGCATCCCATCCAGTTCTGGCAAGTATGCAGCCATAGGGCTGATGGTCCAAGGGGGCAGATGCTGTCGCAGGTGGCAGCAGATCACAGCCAGGCAGCAGCCCCCACTGCCAGACTGCTGCAGTGGGTAGAGGGTGCAGGGACCACACCAGCCTGTTGTGCCAGCTGCTTCACCAGTCCAGCTGGCACAACAGGTAGTGTCCCCAGATACCAACTGGCCAGGCCTCAGAAGCTCTTGAGGGCAAGTAGCCCTGAGCTGTTCACCAGGGCAGATTTTTATATTGTTGGGGCCAGCACAGGTCAGGTTTTTATACTGCTGGAGCCAGCACAGGTGCTGGCTTCAGGCTCTAGCTTCCCCTGGCTGCAGATCTGGGAGGAGCTGGGCAGGATCACTTTCCTCTAAGTGGCACAACTTGTCCCACACCAAAGTGCATGTCCAGATATGTAGCAGCCTGGAGGTGGGATGCCAAGGGCCCCCCAGTCAGGTGGATAAGATGGGCTAGTGATATGTCCTCTGTTCACAGTGGCCCTGGGGACCCCGCCCAGGGATTGCGCCCCACTCATGGACCCTTTTGAGGAGGAGGACAGGGAGGAGGAGGACCTTTTTGTTACTCTCAGGTCTCTGCTTTTGTATTTTTTCCTCCTCTTGATGACTCCTGCTGACTCTTCATCTGTGGTTATTGCTGATTAGCATCTCTGTGATTGTCATACTGTCCACGTTCTGCTTCATCAGTACATTCCAAGCTCATCACATGCACACCCTTACCAAAACAGGAATTTTAGGCCCCCTCTTTGGCTTTGTGTGCTAGTGCCACCTTATTTCATGTTATGGTACAGTGTGGTACATGCCTCCAGTCTCCCAGGATGTGCCCTTGTTGTGGCAGGGTTAGACAACCTGTCTGCTTCTGAAGGCTGAGAAAACTGTGAGACCCAGGCTTTTCAATTAACCCCTGGTGCCCATCCTGAACCATACATATACATATACATATACACTAATTCCCAAAAGCAAACCTTTAAATACCATTTTTAAGCCATCAATTATTAGCCTGACCATAATGAAAAACACAACTGGGTACTCCAGGTACAGGTTTCCCTTGCCAACCATGGTTTTGAGTATCCATAGTTAATATTCTGTATACTATTTTGCCTACCATGGTATACAGTTTTGAGTAACCAGGATTTTCTGTGGTTACTCATAGGTGGAGGGAGGAAAAAAAATGGTGGGGGGTGGCTGAGGGTGCGCTTGCACTCCCCCCAATTGGGAGAGTCTGCGGGGTAAGGGACAGGAGAAGGGGAAAGGGCCGGGGGGAGGAGGGGAAGGGCTGCAGCAACAAAGTGCAGATTCAGGGAGCAGAGGCTGAGCCCAGCTGCAGCCTGCCCATGACCCATACAAAGATTGGGGACCCACATGTCCCCCCAATTGGGAGAGTCTGTGGGGTAAGGGACAGGAGAAGGGGAAAGGGCTGGGGGGAGGAGGGGAAGGGCTGCAGCAACAAGGTGCAGATT
>NW_017728907.1:5495576-5497115 GCF_001723895.1 Crocodylus porosus | reverse complement strand
AAAAAAATGGTGGGGGGTGGCTGAGGGTGCGCTTGCACTCCCCCCAATTGGGAGAGTCTGTGGGGTAAGGGACAGGAGAAGGGGAAAGGGCTGGGGGGAGGAGGGGAAGGGCTGCAGCAACAAGGTGCAGATTCAGGGAGCAGAGGCTGAGCCCAGCTGCAGCCTGCCCATGACCCATACAAAGATTGGGGACCCACATGTCCACCCCACTCTTTGGCTTCCCAGTGCCACCTCACCTCTGGAGAAGCTGTTGGGCTCCGATTGCCCCATGCCCTGGCATGGCCAGGGCCATGTTCACAGTGAATCGGGCCCCAGCTGGGCTGGGTTGTGGGGCAATTGGAGCCCGGCAGCTGCTGCAGTGCCTGTGTGGGGGTGGGGAGCAAAGGAGGGAGCATGTGGACCCCTGATTTTTGCACAGTGCAGGGGTGGGCTGCAGCTGAGCTCAGCTTCTGCTCCCTGAGTCTGCACCTCATTGCTGCCTTGCTGCTGGAGCTGCCCTACCCACAGTGGCAGGGAACAGCAGGCCCGCTCGCCACTGTGCCCTGCTTCCCTCCCCCGCAACCCAGCACAGCAGGGAGCAGGGAAACCACGTGGGGATCTCCTCGCCTGCCACTGCTCACCCCGTGTTGCCCCAGTGATACACCTGTGTGCAAGGCTGTACTGAGAGCAGCAGCCCTCCCCCTCTTCTGGATGAACCACCCATGACCCCATCCTACTCCCTGCTTGGGCCCCAAGTGCTGCCCAGTGGGGCAGCAGCCCCAGCCCTGCTCAGCTCCCTCCATACAGGGGCCTCAATCCCCCACTCCCCGCACTTACTGGCTCATCCAGGGGTGTGGGTGGGCAGCTCCTGCTGCTGCCAGGCTCAGTTGGTCCCACAGCCTGGCCTGGCCAGGACTCCATTCAAGTCCCTAACCCCATTTTCCCCTGGTTTTACCAAGTGTGGTTTTGTCAACCATGGGAACTTCCAGGAACCTAACCCCTGTGGTTGGTGAGGGAAATGTGTATTCATGAAAAACAACCATATGAACTCAAAGCTTCACCATTCTGGGTTGACTCCACACTCAGAAAACTTCATACACCTGGGCTGTCCTTTACTATAACTCTAGGTCCTGTAGTGGCTTGCCTGGGAGCTCCTTATTCCCCTCTAGCCAGGGTCTAGAGTGACTCCACTGGCCTAAGGGCGAGCCTTTTAATACTAGAAAGTAGGGGTGTGTGAAATAGGTCATATTTGATTTGGATTCAGCCTGAATTGGGGACAGTGATTTGAGTAGTTGATTCAGATCACTGTCCTGATTCGGTTCAACTGAATTTGAATCTGAAGATTCGATGCTGATTTGGAGAATCAGCGATTCGGCCATAGACACAGCTTTAAATGTTTTTTCTTCATACTTCGAGGTACCAGGCATGGCTTGGGAATGCTGCAATGGTGGGACAGATGGATTGTCCCACAGGAACGTGGGGGCCCCCCCCTGTGTGCTCGGTGGTGAACCTGGTGGTACTTCTGGTCCACTTCTGGGTCTGCTGCTGAGTGTGCAGGGC
>NW_017728907.1:5493544-5495365 GCF_001723895.1 Crocodylus porosus | reverse complement strand
CGCTTCCCCAACGATCCTCCTTAGCTTGTTGAAGTCAGCTCTATCCACCCCAGCATCTCAGCATTCATGAGCTCCCTGGTACTTTGAGGTATGTAGAAAAAACATTTAAAGCTGTGTCTATGTCTGAATCATCCAATCTCTCTGAATCAATTCAGAGGATTCTGATTTGATTCAGAAAGATTAATAGGGTCTCCTGATGTGATTCAGATTCAGAGATTCGGCTGCTGAATTGGGCCAAATCTGTCAAATCGAATCAGTGACTGAAGCTTTGCACAGCCATGCTAGCAAGCCCTTCTCTTTCTGGCTAGCCAGACCTATTACTTGGCTTGAGCATAATGATTTCTCATTAGTCCCTTCAGCCCTGCCAGCTGCCTGCCCTTTGGCTGCAATCTCTGCTCAGTTTCAATCCACGTGTGGCAAGGCTACTGGAGATTGCAGGGACCTTGTCACTTTTCACCTTTTTGCTGCTTGCCACCCAGGGCTTCTCCCTAGTGGTATTGTTGTCTGCCCTTTCAGTTGTATTTTTCTTTCCTGAGCTCTTATCCCTTTGAGATGCAAAAACCCTGCTCTTAATGAGTCCTCAAGGTTTAGGTTTGTCTCACAGATCTCTTCCCATAACAGGGCAAGGCTTTCCTGTTACACCTGGATATTGAATCTGGCATTCAGCATCCTTGCAATGTTGACCCAGATCCACTAACTAGTACATTTCCAATAAGTTCATTACAATAATACCCAGGTACTATAATTAATACTGTAGTCATTTAATTCTCTCCACAAACTGGACCTTGGCCCTGCTGCCAGAAGGCACATAAGCATTGTGCCTAACTTTAAGCACATTGAATAATATAGTGCCACCATGCTTGAATGCTTAAAGTTAGGCATATGCTTATGTGTCTTCCTGAACTGAGCTCAAAGTCCTGTTTGTGGACAGAATTAGATCTGCAAGTGAAACTTCGCTGTCATTGGAATTACTCCAGATTTATATAATAAATTTTGATCTCTAGCATAAATATTCTTAACTTGCAATGTGGAATTTTAAGGACTTCCTTTTATATATAAAGGCGTACCATTTTTCAGTTTATTTATTCACTCAAGAAGGTAAGCAAATTCACAAGTTCAAAAAAAAAGTTTTATTGATGGAGCTGAGAGCCTGCTGTTGCTTTTTAGTAAATTTTATCAAGAAGTTATGCACAGCAAAACTCTATAACTTGTTCTTTGATGTTTTGCCTGATAGAAAGTGTTGCGAACATATCTTAAAAGAGACCATAAAACAGTGTCCTTACCTTGGCCTTTAATTAGCCATTAATAGGCAGGGCACACTGTTTTACAGCACAGTAATGTAGTTCTTGAGTGAAAGATGTAATAGGCTGATTGCCAACTGCTATAGGTTATTTTGACCAGAACACGCTCAAAATGTTGCTGAATGAAACAAGATAAAATGCCTTTAATTTTTTTTTCAATAAATGTGCATGAGAAAATCAGAGGTGAAAACTGAATGGATAAAAAAAACAAAGCAAAATCTGTTGTGCAAACATGCAGACACTGTGTGCAACTATGAACAGACCTTAAAATGAAAAACAATCCATTTACACCTCCTTTTTCAACACATGATCAAATACTAAGCCATATTTGTCCAGTATATGTTTGAGACACATCCCTGAACAGGGACAGTGCACTGTCCCAAGATGAGTACAAGGGATTGTTCTTCTGCAAGCCCTGCCAGGACTGTTTGATGGGCATGCTAAAGTGAGGATTATGCACAAGTATTTCCATTGTAGATAGCTGCAAAAGTGAGTAGCATGGCTTCTTGTGTGCTACTCA
>NW_017728907.1:5489141-5493054 GCF_001723895.1 Crocodylus porosus | reverse complement strand
TAGTAGTAGTAGTAGTAGTAGTTAATTGTAGCTATTTTGGTTATAAGCTAATATTTAAAGAAAGTCTCAGAGCCAGAGCATGCAAACCCTTGCAGGCACAAGTAATGTCACTTCTGTGATTCTAGATCTTGAGAATTTGATTTGGTATTTCCTATGTTAGTGAAGATATTGGGTCCGGGTTCTACAAATGCTTAACTGAGTATGACTTGATTCTCTATTGTGCCTGAGCTTTGCTCAGACAAAGTGGTGAGGAAGGGCTATTAGAGAGCCAGTGTGGCAGTGGAAGAGAGGGCACTGGGAAACGGATACTGGGAAACCTTGACATGCTTCTGGCATACCCAGTGTACTCTTCCTTTTCCTTGAGAGAAAGTTCCAGGATAAGGAAGAGTAGGGATGGTGAAAGAAGCAGTGAAAATGCCTCTGGCAGAGATTTCCTCCACAGATTTTTTTCCTGTGGTGATATGGCTGATGTAGGTTCACTTGACATACCAAAGAATCCCATCTCCAGAAGCTGGAGATATCTGCACACAGGGAGTAAAACCTGGAAGATAAACAGGTGTAAACAAAGTTTTTATATTCCAAACCTACCTAAAAATTTTAATGCCATAGTGTGAAAAGAAGATTGAGTGCCAATGCATCTGTTCAGGAAACCTGATGAAAGAATAGAACATCTTGAAAGAAGATCTAAACAAACCATCTGCAATTTGGCAAGTAGCTGATTAGTAGATTACTACATTTCCATCATGCAGCTAGGAGAGAAACCTGACATCAGAAAGGGTGTCTTTATGTGTGCTTGGGGGGTGGGAGGGCAGAAAGCTTTATTGAGACCGGCTTTCGGAGAGGCACTCTAAAGTGCCTGCAGCAGCATGTGTATTCAGTGTCCTGCACTTCAAAATAGCAGCCCCCACTACCATTTTGATGCATGGAGATGCTAAATACACGTGACATGGAGGCTGCTGGAGTGTGCTAATTAGCACACTCCAGCAGACTTGATTAATCGAGCCTGCTGTGACACATGCTAATTAACATGCATCGGATCAGACATCTGGCATGTGCCAAAGAGGCTAGCTTTGGTACAGTAAATGAGTCTTACATATAGACTGGCTAACTACAAGTCTTCTAAGGACCTATAGGACTTGGAAAGTCAGCTGTTTACAAATTATGCCACAGAGTTCATAGATGTAGTGTTTCAAATTGTCAGAGCTTTGGTAACAGCTATCCAATAGTATTTCAAGTTGTTAGAACTGTGGAAACAACACTATTTGATAGTGGAAGCCCTGTGTGAAAACCTGATAAAAGAAGGTTAGGTTATAACTTTCTGTTGAATATTCTGTGTGTTCTGTATGAGCTGTGCATCTTGTATTTCCTTTATTGTTCCAGTAAATCATAGAATCCTAAAGATCATCTGTTCATTAAAAGAACTTTCTCTTCCCCATCCTTTGCCGCCCCCCCCACAAGAATTATAAGCTTGTCACTACATAGCTGCCTGTTTTCAACATTCAAGAGACAGTGCATAGTGAAGAATATGCATCTGACAAGTAGCATAGAAGATCTACAGGCAAAATTAGGGTTTGCTCATGTAAGTTAAAAAATTGAATATGGCATAGAGTTTAACAGTACTTACTTACAATTATATTAAGAAATTAGATGGCATACTGTTAACTTCAGCCATTAAAATAATTATTCAACATGAGAAAAATGTGTAACAATTATGTTTAACCTTGGATTTGTCACAAGTTTTTTCACTTACAAATTATAATGACAGTATGCCTTTAAGAAAAATATGATAGAAAAGTTTCTTAACATGAAGTGTAACAGGATATTAAACAGGATATTTTTGTTTCCTTTAGAGGGTGATCACTGCAAGGTTCTGTTGCATTTGTTGCTCTGGTCCCACATCCAAGCAGTTCAGTATTGTGCTGTGGGTACGTCTTTTCATAATCAGCTTTGTGATGGGTTATATATAGGATCTTCAGAAATTCAGTAAAGCTTTTCAACAGACTGGCGTGTCAGTCCTATTTTGGAGGAAGTTTTATACTGTACAGTCAAGGGAATGCATAGCACTCTAAACCGCAGGGATTTTAGAACCAAGTTCTGGAGATTAGATAGCTCTATTATGAAGTAATAGTAAAAGAATGTGCTGCAATTATAAATAACATCTCAGACACGAGCCAGTCACTGCACATTTATTTTAGACGCTGAGCAAAGACTAAAATGTTTCAGCTGATAAATTCTTTCTAAACCATGCAGTTTTCTGCTTAGCTAAAGTTTTGCGACTCTCTCTCATTAGTTCAGTTTGTATTCATACTATTCTGACTTTACAGATTTTTAGGACATATTATACAAAAAATAAATAATTAAACCACAGATGAACTGTCAAAAGGGAACATTCATATTTTAACGCAACATTAACATTTTGGTAATTAACATGGCAGTTAATGCTTTTAGCAGATGTAACAACATTAGACTTGTAAATTTTAATTAAAGTTAATGGTTCACGATAGCTGTAGGGATCAGGCATCCTCTCTGGATACTGAAAACATGTCTAATGTGATTAGAAATACTAATTGAAGAAAAAAGGACTGCAATAGTAATGACTGTACTTCTTTATTATCCAGCTAAATCATTACAAACCTTCAGCAATCTTTTAAGCTGTATTTTGTAGGAGGAAAACTAAAGAGTCAAATATTCTCCTTGAAGAAATAAAAGAGGGTCAGCAGAACACCAGAGAGACTTTCTATGAATTAAAAGGAAAAACATTAATTGTACACCCAGTCCTTTCTTATCCTCATGAGATGAAATTCCCAAGAAATGCTGCAAAGTTATTTGGTTACATTTCACTTCCCTTTTGGATTTAATTAGGAACTAATGCGTTAGCTTTAATTCCCTTGGAGGCTCTGAATTGAAATGGCAGGCACAGGAAGAGGACTGGCACAAGGGCTATGACTCAAGTGGATGTTTCTCAATTTTCATACAAGTTAAGAGATTGGTGGTGAGTTATTTTCATGGGTTGTTGGTACATGAAGCATTTTTAACAAGCATAGGGAAAAGATTATTTTTACTAGGGGTAATTGCAGACTTTTAGCTAGCTATAAAACATACTCACATTTTATTATAAAATGCCAACGATATTTTTCACATGCTTGTATTGTGTAATACAAATAAGGCTGGAGCCAAAGCCCAGTTAGGTCAATGGAAATATCCAGCAGTCCCTATTCAGGCAAAACTTCTGCAAAAATTAATGTCCTTTCCACTGATTCTGGTGGGGGTGGGTGATAGAAACTGAGCAGGGACATAAAACCCTATTTTAATGTTTGGGTTGTAATTGTTCTTTTTACATTACTTTATCTGGCTATGTCTGGTTGTCTTGTGTCTCCGTTTCTGTTGCCCCCTTCCTAACAGCATCTTTAATTATTTATTTGTGTTTTGGCAGAGAATGTGGCTCCTCACTAGTAGGCACATTAAAAGCAGATAGTAAGAGACAGACCCTTTTTTGAAAAGTTTATTATCTAAGAAAACTAAACAGAAAGGAGGTAGGAAAAAAAAAGTATTATCAATCCATTTTACTAGTGGGGAATGGAGGAACACAAAGATTCAAAGTGAATGTCAAGGGCTATAGCTGTACAGGAGGGACAGGATAGGAAAGAGAGGTTGGGGCGTGGCACTCTATATTAAGGAGGAATACACATCTTCGTCAATTAGCAAGGAGTCAGGGGAGGGGCACTCTGAAGTGCTTTGGGTTAGAGTAAAAGGCAGTCAAGGGGAAAGACTTAATGTTGGGAGTCTTCTACAGACCTCCCAACCAGGGAGAAGAGCTCGACCAGGAATTCTTGGGTCAGCTCACAGAGGTAGTGAAGGCTAAGGATGTGGTAATCATGGGGGACATGAACTTCCCAGACATCTGCTGGGAAGA
>NW_017728907.1:5487796-5488890 GCF_001723895.1 Crocodylus porosus | reverse complement strand
GAGACGTACAAGAGGCAGGCCCCAGTGGGGCACTGCCTGGAAGGGGGAAGCCCTGGAAGGGGGACGAGCCCAGTGAGAAGCCCGGTAAGAGCAAGGAGTGCATGAACGCAGCGAGACTGGCCCCAGTGGGGCATTGTCTGTGAGCGAGAAGCCCCAGGAGCGGGTGCATGCTGAGAGAAGCCCCAGAGAGAAGGGTGAGTCTACGAGGAAGCCTGAAGGGAGAGCGAGCTACTTAGAGCAGTCACAGAGACAGGCCGGCGAGGGCCAGCACAGGGAGTAGCCCGGAATCCTGGTATAGCAAGGCAGTCACCATGCCAAGGAGGGCAGCCTCCCATTAATAACATAAGATCAAAGACTTGGCGGGCGAGATAGAGGGTGCATTCAAGACCCGAGTTGGCATGGGTAGGTAGGGTGCTAGGGGAGGTCATGGCACCCCTAGGGACTGTCCTGCCACAGTGCTATAAATAGCCAAATGTAACACCTTTTATTTTATATATTATTTTCCACTAGAAAATCCTAGCACAGTTTGTAGACACCAAACTAAATTCACTTCTTCTGCAACGAAGAGATAAAAAAGGGGAACTCAGGGTCATCTTGCACGAAACACTTAGCACATGTTAAGTGCACATAAAAAGCCAGCATCCGCTCATTCAATCAGGGTAACACATGCTATGTGGTCTCATACCATATTGTAGCAAAGTTGTGCCTTTTCCAGCAAGAAGTATCTCCAGATTGTGTTATATAGCACATGTTAAGCTAATGTGGGACTGCTCCACAGGGATAATGCGATAAATTATGGTCTCAAGGCTGTTTCTGCCTTGCTCCTGCTTCGCTAGCCCTGGTTCCTTGCCTGAACTTTTGCCTAGTTTCTACTCTCCAGCTCCTGCCTGCATCCATGTCTAGTGTCTGGACTCCTGGCTTGTGACCCTTGGCTCTGAACCCTGACCTGCTCCTCCCCCCACATTTCTGGTTGTACCTGTGTACTTTTCTCCTCCCACCCCCAGAGAGCACTGATACTGACTAGCGGTTGCACCTAAAATGACTCCATCTTTTCTTAATTTATTAATTTCATGTGATTTTTTTTTTTTTTTTTT
>NW_017728907.1:5484771-5487641 GCF_001723895.1 Crocodylus porosus | reverse complement strand
CCAGTTCTGACACATTGGAGTAAAGGAACAACATGATTGAACAATCATATCTCCCTCCATTACAAAAAGACTAAGGCTTAGCTCTTTGGCTTTGTAAATCACCAGGATTAGACTCAAGTCAAAGCAGAGGATCTGGGCATCAGCAGTGAAACCAGATATATAGTTTATATTTTTCCATTGACAGCTATACATTTAGGGACTTTTGTGTCATCTCAGAAAACACAGATATTGTGGACAAACAAGCACAGAATTGGACTTAAAATTTTGACATTTAAAACCTTATCCATCTTCATGAGAGGTCTTTTTTGCATGAATAATACAACTTTACAGTCCCTAGTTTTTGGAAATGAACCACATCTTGACAAGGTTCCAATAGCAGACATAATTTTAAAGAAAATAGGTTTTTTTAAATGCCACAGCAGTCTTTGTTTGGAGTCGCACTTACCTTCTATGTAATGCAGGATTGGATAGGGATGAAACTGGAAAACGAAAGTACCAGTAATTAGTCTTAATGTCATTGCCCAGCAGAGTGAGGGGCAAAAAGGTAACTTTTAAGGAATGGTTAAATGATGAAAAACAGGCTTTAAACATTTAGCTTTAATAGTCCTAATAACACTTTTCTTTTGCAAAATTCAGTAGTGTTACATTAAGAATTTGGGAAAAAAGATAAATACATTTAAAATGAAAACGGTCATAAAATGATTTCAGTATAATTGTATAAACCTCCAAAATGATCAGACTTGTAAAAGATTATCAAACAATTATAAAACAATAAGTTACTGTTTTCAATTAGATAAATTATTTGCGTGCTCTGGGAAGAAAAACTCTATGAACCAAATTCTAGCAGTTTAAAGAGCTGTATTTAATGAAATAATGAGGTAAATTGTTAGAATATAAAAGAAGATACTTTTTCCTCACAGCTCTTAATTAGAAACTCTTTACTGCAGAAAGTGTCTTAGACCAAGAGTAAACATGCTTCTAAGAGGAACAGGAATTTTAGATCAATATCAAGAACACTGAGGTCTCTGCTCCACATTATATTTAAGACATGATTAACCACTTATTCATGTCTTAAGTTGTGACCTGGCAACACCTTAAAGCAATTAGTGGTGTCATAAAACAAGGAATAAGCCACTGTGTTATTTCACAAAAGATATGGAATAACTTTGTGGCTGGTTTCTATCACTCCATTAATTGAACGTGTGTTCAAGTACTCCTTTGGCTGGGAACTCATCAGTTGCTTGGACTTCCAGCTGTGGGGGTGCACCATGTGCTCCTGCAGCTGCCTTGTCAGATGAGGGGGCTCACAGCTGCAGGAGCTTGCTACTTGACAGTGAAGAGGGAGCCCAGGATTGCGATCTCAGGTTCCCTGTGGCAAAGCACTTGGTATGCCCGCCACTTTCAGAGGTCAGGTAGTCTGCTGAGACACTGGAAGGTGTGGTCAGGTGTAATTAGAGTGTCAGCTGACCCAGGGGCCGGCAGATGAGGCTAGGCCTGATCAAGAGAGTCACCTGGCTGATAGGAAAACACCTGATTGGAGGAGGGCTGGGTATAAGCCCAGAGCCTAAGATCAGGGCTGGCAGTAACATCTTGGGAGCTGGTGGACAAACATCACCCAGCAGGAAGGCTGCAGCTCCTGAATGCCAGTAAGGTACATGACAACTAGAGGTTTGAAGAAGAACTAAGGGGATGGAGGAGGTTCCTGGGGACCCAGTAGGGTCTAGAGCCCTGAGAAGGGGGCTGAGGGCCTGGGCCTGTCAGGAGGCCAGATGAGCCCTGAGAAGGGGGCTGTGTGCACAAGCAGGGCTAGACATAAGCGTGGGTGAACTGGGTGGTCGTCTGGGGCCTGGATAGAAAGGGGATCCGAAAATGTATTTTTTTTTCCATTGTCTAATTATTATCATTATCTCTGGTGAAGGAGGGGGCTGATACTAAAGGTTCACCCAGGGCCACCAAGAGTCTAAGTATGGCAGTGTACACAGGGGCCTAGTGAGAGGTCAGGCTAGCCCTGGAAGAGGGGTGAGAGTTCATGGCCCTGTTGAGGAGCTAGGCGAGCCCTGAGAGAAGGGTCAGATGTGTAAGAGACCTAGGGAGGGCCTGGATTAGCCCAGTGAGTGTGACAAAGCACAGGTGCCTATTGAGGGGCCTGCATGAGTCCAGGGGAAGAAAGGAGGCTGTGGTAAGAAAGATCTATTGGGGGCTCCAGATGAGCCCACAGAGAGAAGGAATAAATAATGGTGTGGCCTGAGAGGGCAGATCCACAGAAAGGAGAGGGCTAGCTGCTTGGGGACTGACCCTGGGAACCTCACCTGGTCCAAGCTGGGGCCAGGGCCCAGGATGGGACTCAAAGGTGAAATAACCCACTGTGAGAGGCTGCCAGAACCAAGAGCCTGGACTGTTGACGGGTCTGGAGGTGAGGCCAGGGCCTAGTAGAGGCCAAAGGTCCCTGTGGCAGGTGCCACAGCTGAGAGGGAGGGGTCAAGTGGTGGGCAGCCCGGGATGATGATGGCTGGTGCTAGGCTGTCTGAGGAGAAGGGATCAAGGAAAGGGGTCCAAGACTGAGCTGGGGGCCAGAGATGGAGGACTCAAAAGGGAGATGGAGCCAGGGTCAGGGGGCCCAGTTGTTAGTAGCTCAGGTAGGGCATAGGACATCTAGGGGAAGACCAGAGAGGGATAAATAAGATCAGGTAGGCTTGAAGACCAGTCCTGGGCAAGACCTGAAACTGCATCTTACTGGAGACGGTTAGTTTCATAGTTTCTGGGGTCGGAAGGGACCTGAGCAGATCATCTAGTCTGACACCCTGCTGTGGCAGGAAAGAATACTGGGGTCAAAAGACCCCAGCAAGATGTTCATCTAACCTCCTCTTAAA
>NW_017728907.1:5473690-5484671 GCF_001723895.1 Crocodylus porosus | reverse complement strand
CTAACCCATGGCCCAGGTGTGCCTCCCCCAGGGCCCGAGGGGGGCTCAGGAGGGAGGTGGCTGTTCTGGTCGCTACTTAGGAAGATGGAGGCAAAGAAATGATTAAACACGTTAGCTTTGCTGTCCGGTGTGATGACCAAAAATAGTGTGGTGGGGCTGTCTGTGACTAAGCTGTTTGCTAAATATTTCTGCTTCCCACTAGGATTACAAGAGGAAGAAGTAGACAGGCACTCAGTCTTTCTGCAGCAGCCCAAATTGCTGATCAAGCATGAGGGATATAGTTAATAATTCTCTTCTCTTAAACAAAAAGAGGAGAGGGAGGAATTGACTCCCTGAGGGCATTTCTATACTGCAACATCAGCTGTGACAAACTTGTAGGAACAATAATTTAAAGCTAGTTAAGTATCTAGCAAAATACTAGCCACGTAGCTCTGGCTGCACAGAGCTCAGCATGGGTTAATTGGGTGAATTGCTACTCAGGTTTTTGCAACCTACGATGAGTTCTGCAACTACAGTGTTACAGTATCTAAACTAATTGGTTTAAGATCAGTTCAGGTATAGGTACATAAGTTACCATCATAGCAGTGACTGCAATGTAGACACACCCTGAGTCATAATTGCTTCTTAGCACTCCACTGGGTGTTGCAAAGCCAAGTGTCAATCTTTTATTGTGCAAAAATCCCAAACTAGTTCTTGATGAAGATTGGGACCATCATTCAATCTGAAATAAAAGCAGCAAACTTTCACATTTCTTATCATCTCTTATTATCTTGCAGACCTATGAGAAATTTTTATCATGAAGTCAGAGGCAATTTTTTCTGCTTTGGGATTTCAAATTGAAAAAAAGCTCAGTCCAAATTCATCACTAAACTTAAGGGTTCTGAGAATCAGTTTAGTTTCCAGCTAATCTCAGTCAGTTTATGCCTTGGTTTTACACAAGATGAATCTTGTGGACTCCTTTTGTTTGGGTTTCAGGGATCAGATTTCAGTCCCACTTCTCCTCAGGAAAGGATCTGAAGAAAAGGTTTACAAAATAATCCTGAAGACTAAAGTTTCTAAATATACTTATCTTTACTGGTCAGAGCATGTACGAGCATTTCTATACACAAAAGCTGGTTGGCACAACCCCTAGCTTTAAATTTTTCTACTTGGGTATCCAAAGCAGTCTAGTTACTGAAGTATAAAACTTAGTGTTGGCTGCAAAACCTGCCAGAGAAGGTGAATCAATACTAACACAGTTGGTTTGCACTGAGGTCTGTTCTGGCTAAATTGTTATTTATATGCTCTGCTTGTCAGTCATCACCAGAGACTGCAGCACTGGTGTCATTGTGAAGGCTTTGGCTTCCATGATCACAGCCCACTCTTTGATGAGGAAGGCAGTGGGTGGCTGGGAAGAGACAGCCTCCACTTCACTCTGCTGGGGAGGAGGCTCTTTTAGCCAGACTGGCTGACCAGCTCGACCAGGCTTTAAACTGAGCTGGCCAGAGAATGGGGGGAGTACTGTCACTACAAGCCCACTGGGCAGTTTTTGTAAACCCAGCAGGCTAAGGCACTCAAGAGAACTCACCCCAGCCCAGAGTGATCTGTAGGAAAGGCAAGGGCCCCCAGTGGGACACTTACATGCCTGTACACCAATGTCAGGAGCCTGGGGAACAAACAGGAGAAACTGGTCCTCCTGCTAAACCAAAAGAATTATGATCTCATAGGGATAATAGAGACCTAGTGGAACTCCACCTATGACTGGGCCACAGGTATTACCTTGTACAGGAGAGATTGTGTGGTCAAAAGGGGTGGGGTAGGGAGGTAGAAGAAATGTCAAAGAAAGCTTCACGTCCCTACAAGCTGACATTGGCACCTGGGGCAGGGGATGATTAGAGATGCTCTGGGTCAAAATCCATGGTGAACATGGCACAGGGGACACAATGGTCTACTACAAACCTCCTAGCCAAGATCAAGAGCTTGACCAGGGATTCGCCAGGGAACTGGCTGAGGCTGCACACTCCAGGTGCATGGTTGCCATGGAAGATTTCAATTGCCCTGACATCTCATGGGAAGAGCACTTGGCCACATCTGAATGGTCATAAAGCTTCCTCATGTGCATGGATGAGCTCTGACTCAAGGAGTCTATGGCGCGACGAGAGGCAAAGCCCTACTCGACCTGGTATTGGCAACAGGAGATGAATTGATCAGTAACCTAATGATCAAAGGGAAGCTGGGAGACAGTGACCATGAGCTGATCACCTTCGCCATCCACGGTAAAGCAGGCAAGCCAGTCAGCAAAGCAGAAGTCCTCGACTTCAGGAAAGCTGACCTTGACAAGCTCAGGAGGCTTGTTGGCATGGCCTAAAGGGACCACAACTCAAAAGGGGAAGGGAGTTCAGGAAGAGTGGTTGCTCCTCAAGGGAACAATCCTGGAAGCATAAGCAATATCTATCCCATCTCAGAGGAAAGGTAGCTAAAGGGCACAGAAACCCATTTGGCTCTGCAGGGAACTATGGGACCTCCTGTGAATAAGAAGAAAGGCCTATAAAGTCTGCAAGTCTGGATCTCAAAGGGGGAGTACTCTGCACTGATCTGGACTTGTAGGGGGCAAACCAGGAAAGCCAAGGCTGTGACTGAACTCCAACTGGATACACGTATCAAAGACAATAAAAAGTCCTTTTTTA
Organism: Crocodylus porosus; assembly: GCF_001723895.1. Classification (NCBI taxonomy): domain Eukaryota; kingdom Metazoa; phylum Chordata; order Crocodylia; family Crocodylidae; genus Crocodylus; species Crocodylus porosus. Next base: position 5,482,005 of record NW_017728907.1, on the reverse strand, counting down.
AATATGTGGGGAGCTGGAGGAAAAGAAAGGGTAGCTATTGGACACCTGCGAAATCATATGGGTCAACTCACAAATCAACGACCATGGAAAAAGCCAACCTGCTCAATGGGTATTTTGCGTCAGGTTTTTTACCAGCCCCAAGGGATGGCCCTGCTCAATACGGTATGGGATGGCCAGGATGAAGGACAACTGTTACCCTTCATCAATGTTGACCATGTGAAGGAACACCTTCTGAACACCTTCTTCAAGTCAGCTGGCCCAGACAGCTTATGTCCCAGGGTACCTAAGGAGCTGGCAAGCATCATAGCTCAGCCACTGGCATGGATCTTCAGGAACTCATGAATCTCAGGTGAAGTGCCAGAAGACTGGAAGAAGGCCAATCTGGTGCCTATCTTCAAGAAATGGAGGAAAGTGGATCTGGAAAACTACAGGCCCATCATCCTGACCTCCAACCCTGAGAAGATCTTGGAGAAAGTCATCAATGAGATCATTCTTGACAAACTGAATGAAGGCAACTTCTTGAGGGATAGCCAGCATGGGTTTGTTGTGGGTAGGTCTTGCCTGACCAATCTCATCTCCTTCTATGACCAGGTGACCTATCACCTGGACAAGGGAGAAGATATTGATGTCATATATCTCGACTTTAAAAGAGCTTTCGATCTGGTATTCCGTGATTTTTCTTATAGAAAAACTGGCCAATTGCGGCCTCGGCTACATCACAGTCCACTGGCTGAGGAATTGGCTTCAAGGTCAGACCCAGAGAGTGGTAGTTGATGGAAATTGATCATTATGGTGTGCCATGACTAGTGGGGTCCCTTAAGGCTCTGTCCTCAGGCCTATCTTTTTCAACGTCTTCATTAATGATGTGGACATTGCTGTCAGGAGCAGACTGGCCAAGTTCACTGATGACACCAAACTTTGGGGAAAAGCATCCACACCAAGACGGTGATCCAGGATGACCTTGACAGGCTTGGAAAATGGGCGGATGAAAACCTGATGGTCTTCAACTCCAAAAAAATGCAAGGTACTCCTCCTTGGGAAGAAAAACCTGCAGCATGCTTATAAGCTCGGCAGTGCTATGCTTGCTAGCACTACAGCTGAAAGGGACTTGGGAGTCATGATTGGTGGCTCATATTCATCTTGTGGTCAATGTGATGTTGCAGCCAGCAAAGTAAGCAAAACTCTGGCTTGCATCCATAGATGCTTTTCTAGCAAATCCCAGGATGTCATCCTCCCACTGTACTCGGCCTTGGTAAGGCTGCAGCTAGAGTACTGTATTCAGTTCTGGGCTCCATTTAAAAAAGATGTGGAGAAGCTTGAGAGAGTCCAGAGGAGAGCCACACTTAAGATCAGAAGGCAGGAGAACAGGCCCTATGATGAGAGGCTGAGAGCTATTGGACTCTTCAGCTTGGAAAAGTGTAGGCTCAGGGAGGACCTGGTGGCTGCTTATAAGGGGTATACATCAGGATCTGGGGGAATGCCTGTTCACTAGAGTGCCCCATGGGATCACCAAGTCAAATGGTTACAAACTTCTCCAAGACCATTTCAGGCTGGACACAAGGAAGAACTTCTTACAGTCTGAGCCACCAAGGCCTGGAACAGACTGCTGCCAGAGGTGGTGAAACCACCTACTCTGGACTCCTTTAAGAGACACTTGGACATTTATCTTGCTGAGATCCTGTGACCCTAGCTGACTTCCTGCCCCTGGGGCGGGGGGCTGGACTCAGTGATCTTCCAAGGTCCCTTCCAGCCCTAATGTCTATGAATCTATGAAATTACTGATATTCAGGCTAGATAGTTTCAAGCTAGCTCAGATATGTTTAAGGTATTTATGGTAACTGTAATATAAAACACATGAGTTCTGTCTTCTCACACCTAAGGAAAATGCCAAGCATCTCAGTGACTGACGGAACAAAAAATCATGAAAGAGAACTGAATCTCAGATTTCCTAAATCCACAGTTTATAGGCTTCAGGGGAAAAGAGCAAATGGTGACATGTTTAATAACATTAAGAATAAACATAGTATCTTCAGATGTTAGCTGTATCAAACTGCATTGTCCTGTGAACAAAAAGATTCAAGTCAGAAACAGATCCATGGTCTCAGGCTGCTAATCACATCATGAAAGTTACATGGTCAGCCATGTGGAGGGAATATATACTGACCACATTGCTCCTGCAGCAAACCTGCCATCTAATCAATAGAGCAAAACTGGCATCAGCTCCTTGGGAATTAAGCTGTTGTATCCATGGCTTGAAATGTGATGTCATAATGAGTTCTGCAAGGAAGAGCAGCAGTTGGGAAAACAAAACAACTTGTTATATTATTGAGAGAAACTCCCCTGCTCTGAAGTTATGTTTCAGAGCATATGTAACAACTTGAACAATCTGCATTAATGTCCATTATGCTGAACACAGTATTCAATCTGTATAACTTCCAAATAATAATTTGGATCTGATCTGAATATGCAAGTTTCTAGACTTATTCCTTTCTATGTACTTCTAGACATACAATAGCGTCAATCCTGCACAGAAAAATCCCAGTTCAGCTTTTGGTGTTTGACATTTCTGAGCCTTTTTTATACTCCCTTGGTGCTGTTCTTCTGGAAGATATGCCACATTGACAATACAAGATGAGGTGTTTTCCTTCAATCAGTATGGAGGGGGAGGGAAAGGCCTTCATCTTACATTCACATACAAGGAAATCTAATTAAATACATTGTCTATCACTAAACTGCCGCCAAAAGCAGCATGCATTCAGTAATGGACAACATCTATGAAGCTGATTATATGCAGCTAGCATTGAGTACCACCATAAAACACATGGCCCATGTTGGACAGATGTGCTGATGGGAACATACCACAAAGATTTCTTATTTTTATTTTTTTTAAAGGAAATGTTTTCATGTCCAAGTCAAATCAACCAAATCAATTCCAAATCCATGAGTCATTCAAGAACCATATGTGGCCCTAGTACAGGCAAACATCCTCCTTGTGCCCCGCTGGGGCAGATTCAAGGCTTACTCAGAGAGCCGGTAGCCCAAGTGGGGCTTCAGATACAGACTGCCAGGTCTGGGGAAGCCAGGTGAGCCCAACTGGCCCAAGATCAGGGCCAGAGCCCTGGGAGGGGACAAAGGTCCAAAAGGGACCACCACCAGAGGCTGAGAGGGTCAGGAGCACACAGGCAGGGAGGCTGGAGCCTAGAAACCAGGTCTTGTACCACAGATTGGGGCTAAAGGTTAGAAGGGTGATAAGACCAAGGCCCCTACAGAGTGAATAAACAGTACAGTAACACCCATTAGGCTTGGGGCATAGTGTAGGGTAGGAACAGAACCGTGCAATCTGCCCTTAATGCTACAGGTGCCCTGCAGGCACATGGGAGAGCTGAGAAGGGCTTATTAGGCTTGGAAGCCAAGCTAAGGCAAAGACGGGCCAGAGGAGGGTCCCAGTAGTCATTTGCAAGGACTCCAGCTCTCTAAAAGCCCATGGGCAGCCCCCCTCTATGCTATCGCTGGTAAGAAGAAGGTATGGTGGGTGAGTGAACAAGGGAGGGCTACTTTAGAGCCTGAGCCAGGCAGAGAATGCACAGCCATTAGAGGGCATCATGGCTGCCCCAGTGGCCATGAACCTGCTACATCCCTCTCAGCCTGTTGCATATGATTAACATGGCCACTCCCAGGTGAGGAAGTCAGACCAGGCTGCCCTGTGCCTAATCTGCATATACATTTTTGGAAGATCCCAGTACTCATGACAAGAACACCTGTTTTCAGTTATAAGTGGGTGGGGGGTGGGGAGGATAATCATCACATGGATCCTTTGTGCGGGATATCTGGAGTATACACATACTGAATAGTGCTGAGATGTGGGGTCTCCATGGCTTGAAGTCCTGTTGACTGGTGGGGCCCAGCCCAATTAACTATATGTTAAATCCTGAGTCTTTTGGCTTTGGACTAATATCATGTATCACCACTCTGGGTAGCAGGTAGTGGAGGGATACCTGGCGGCAGCGTGACCACGTAGGTGAGCTCCCCAGGGTAATTGTCTCTGATATGTCCTCCATAGGAGGTCTATCTTGAGCAGATTCTTTTTGGTATTGGGTGGTGGAACTGGAGTGTGCTCCATCCACTCCATGCATTGACCTGGTATTGCAGTGCTTCCAGGACCGGTGCAAAAAAACAGAAAAAAAAAAAGCCTCTTATGCTCAGATCAAGCATAGTCCTATGTTTACCTGGTAAGAGAAACACTGTGACCACTGAGGTGGTCTTCCTAGTCACATGCAGGGAAGACAACTCTCCTGGCATAGGGATAGTACCTGCCAAGGTAATGTATAGTAAACTTCCCATTTAGCTGCTGGAGTGGGATGGTCTTAGCTTTATGCCTCCTTTATGGAAAAGGGAGTCTCCTCTCCAGCTTGCTCATGTGGCCATATGGCTGAGGGCAAGCAAAACTTTGGGGGTATCCAAACCCCCTGCAAGTAGGATGCCTGCCAAAGGATTTGGAAACATCTGAAGCCCCAGATGGGGGTGGAGGATGTTTGCCAATAGTAGGACCACTTATGGTTCTGGTATGACTCATGGATTTGGCAAATTTGACTTGGAATACAGAAAATAATAAAAAAAAATTTGTACTTACCTGACAGGTGAGATACCTGGGTGGCTTTCTCAGACACCATCCATTGACCCTGCTTCAGATAAGAGACTGTAAGTTTCCCCACCCTTATCAAATGGGGAGGGGGGAGTGGAGACCCTGAAACTAGATGTTGCTAGACCCCTGGATGGGACCCTATAGCAAGATGGAGAGGAACAGAGGATACTTCACAGTGAAATTCTGGGTGAAGAAAGAATAACTGGAGACTACAGGAACGCTGCCAATGGGAAGTAAAAAGTTCATGACCAAGGTCCTCCAGGAGCGGCTAAACGTAAAGCTAATTAATTTGCACTGGATCATTGGTATGCTGTGAGGAGCAGAATCAGGTGTCTACTTCAAAAATGCCAGGCGCAGGGTGGAATTCTGGGAGTAACTGCAGGCTGCCACAGGAAGCTACCAGCTGAAGTTTTTTGGATTTGCTCTGAAAAGCTCAAAAAGAGAGGCTGATCACAATTAAAATGCATTCCAGCCTAGTAAAGGAAGAGGACTTGTGTTTTGGCCTAAAAAGGCAGTGTGAGAATGGGAAAAAAGTCGAGAAAGTCCTGGATGAGATCAGACTGTAAGCTAGAGCCTGAAGAACCAATGCAAAAGTAAACCTGGGAATCCAAGAGAAGAAGTGCAACACCTTCGCCCATCAATCTCCCTGGACCCCATAGGAGCTTCATTTTTTTTACCAGTGAGAACCTAAGCTCTGTAGGAAAAGTAGGGAGGAGGGACACCTGATTGCACAATGCACAACCCAAATCTGCCATGGGAAAAGAAGAGGGACATGAAGCCAGGGACTACGAGCAGGAATGGTGGCACGATCTGTGTGGAAAACAGAGGCATGTCTTTAAAGAGTGCCCCCAAGCCTACACTAGTGTAGGGAAAAAACCAGAACAAAAGGAAGACAGAAAATTAACCCCCTCCCTCCCACAATGCCCAGCTGTAGCTGATGTGGCAGGAACAGAGAGGAGTGGGGCAGAAAAGAAAGCAAGAAGACAGAAGGCAAAACCCTCTCCAAGAAGTAGAACCAAACCCACTCTTAAAATAATTTGATAGCATTAAGAAAAATGATTGAGAAACTCAGAAAAAAGGAAGGGGAGGATGAACTGGCTGAAGAAATAGGAAGGATAGAAAAAGTAGAGAAGGAATGGAAAAAAAACAAAATCCCCAGAAAGGGACTGGGAAAGGACCCCAGAAAATGAAGAAAGTGAAAACTCTGACATGGAATTCTGGTCAGAAAAAAGGGAGATCCCAGGTACCCTAGCAGCAAATCAGAACCCTTGGGTAACTCCCCACCATCATAAGAGAGGCAAGTCCCCCTGAACACACATCAGACAGCTGAGGGAGCCATGATCCTGGAAAAGACCCTGCAAACTGATGGACCAGATAGAGCTGGAGATAAAAGAGCCCCAAACTACTTAAACTTTAAAAAGTGACATGAAAAGGCTACAGACCCACCCCACCAGCACATTTTTACTCACGGGGATCCTTATAGCCTCAGTTAATGTTAGAAGCCTGCTTAGGAAGGAGAAGTGGGACACAACTGAAGTGGCCCTTGGACAATTGCAGACAGACATCCTGGGCACTTTTACATATGCTCTGGGGGTGGGAAGGGGGGTTGCTTTTTAATAAGAGCAGCTTCAAGAGCTGTTCTAATTGAAGTGCCACTGTGTTATGTATCGGCATCCCCGCTCTTAAAAATGGCAGTGGGGATGCTTGAACTAAAGCTTGTTTGAGCTTTAGATAAAGCACCCCTGCCACAATTTTCTAAGTGCAGGGATGCTGATACACAAGATGCAGGAGCCTGATGGAGTGTGGCAATTGCCATGGTCCAGCAGACTCGATTAATTGAGTCTGCTCCAACACTGGAATTCCAGCATGTTGGAGCAGACTGTGTGTTTGTGTATAGGCACCCCCTTTGTCTTAAGAGTGTGGCCTGCCCAGTTGTAAAGACTATGTTTCATTCAAGGAAAGGTGAGCTGACAGCCGCTCATTCAGCAGGTCAGGAGCCAATGATGATTGGGCAGTGTGGGTAGCAGTATCCATAGAATAGAAATTAAAGGCTGGAAGGGATCTCAAAAAATTATTGAGTCCAACCCCACCTGCTCTAGGCAGGAATATTACTGATATCAAATAATCCCAGCAAGGTGTCTTGAAGACTTTCCAAGGTGGGGACTGCCCCACCACCTTGGGAAGTCTAATCCAGATACTAGTCACCCTTACCATAAAGAAGTTCTTCCTTTACATATAACCTGAAACCATCCTCTAACAGTTTATGGCCATTGCTTCTTGTCTCCCCTGGGGTGCCCTACTGAACAGTTTCTCCCAGCTCCTGATATTTACCTCTTACCTACTTATAGACAACCACCAAGTTCCCCTCAGCCCCTTGGAGGTGAGGTGCCCAGAACTGGATGCAGTACTCCAGTTGGGGTCTCACTAGAGCTGAGTAGAGAGGAAATATCACTTCTTTAGCCCTGCTCAGTAGGGCTGTGTAAAGCTTCAGTCCTTGATTCAGTTTGGTAGAGATTTGGCCCAATTCGGTGGCTGAATCTCCAAATCTGAATTGAATTGGAGGACCCTTCAATCTCTCTGAATTGAATTGGAACCCCCTGAATTGATTCAGAAAGATTCAGAGATTTGGAAAGATTTGGCGATTTGGACATAGACAAAGCTTTAAATGTTTTTTCTACATACCTCAAGACAGCAGGTGGCTTGTGAATGCTGCGATGCTGGGGTGTATCAAGTGTCCCACAGAAGCATGGGGGGGGGAGTTCCCCAGCGCACTTAGCAGCAGACCCAGAAGTGAAGCAGAAGCACTTCTGGTCCACTTCCGGGTCTGCCAGAGAGCATGCCAGGCCCCCCCCGCCGCCCTGCATTTCCCAGGCTTGGCAACTGGTGCTTCCTGGGTCTGGGGGGCAACCAGGGTCCCCCTTCAGCTGATTGCCAAGCTGGGGGGTTGTGGAGGGCTCCCCCAGTGTGCTCCTGGGTGGACCCAGAAGTGGACCGGAAGTACTTCCAGTTCATTTCCAGGTTCACTGCTGAGCACATGGGGGCCACCCACTGCGCTCCTGTGGGACACTCCATCTGCCCCAGAAAAGTTTATTAAAAGAGGCCACCCTTAATGGACTGGCCAATGCCAACATCCTAAGGGATAGCCAGCACGGGTTTGTTGCAGGTAGTTCTTGTTTGACCAATCTCATTTCCTGTTACGACCAGGTGACCTATCACTTGGACAAGGAAAAAAAGATTGATGTCATATATCTTGACTTCAAAAAAGCCTTTGATCTGGTATCCCTTGATCACCACTTGGCAAAACTGGCCAATTGTGGCCTTGGGTCCACCACAATCCTCTGGCTAGGAAATTGGCTCCAGGGTCAGACCCAGAGGGTTGTAATTGACAGGAATCAATGGTTGTGGTGCCCTGTGATCAGTAGGGTCCCCCAAGGCTCTGTCCTTGGACCCATATTGTTCAACATCTTCATTAATGATGTGGACATTGGAGTCAGAAGCGGACTGGCCAAGGCACCGATGACACCAAACTTTGGGGCAAAGCATCCATACCTGAAGACAGAAGGGTGATCTAGGCTGACCTGGACAGGATCAGCAAATGGGCGGACGAGAACCTGATGGTGTTTAACACTGAAAAATGCAAGGTTCTCCACCTTGGGAGGAAAAACCTGCACTA